>NC_092719.1:195847712-196154301 GCF_047496885.1 Scyliorhinus torazame | reverse complement strand
GGTACTGAGGGAGATAGAAAATGGGTGACCAAAAGACAGAACAAGAGTAGGAAGGCAGTGCAGGTGTCCTCTGCGGTCATCTCCCTGCAAAACAGATATACTGCTTTGGATACTGTTGAGGGAGATGGCTCACCAGGGGAAGGCAGCAGCAGCCAGGTTCATGGCACCATGGCTGGCTCTGTTGCGCAGCTGGGCAGGAAGAAGAATGGCAGGGCTATAGTGATAGGGGACTCAATTGTAAGGGGAATAGACAGGCGGTTCAGCGGACGCAATCGAGACTCCAGGATGGTATGTTGCCTCCCTGGTGCAAGGGTCAAGGATGTCTTGGAGCGGTTGCAGGACATTTTGGGGGGGAGGGTGAACAGCCAGCTGTCATTGTGTACATAGGCACCAACGATATAGGTAAAAAACGGGATGAGGTCCTACAAGCTGAATTTAGGGAGTTAGGAGTTAAACTAAAAAGTAGGACCTCAAAGGTAGTAATCTCAGTATTGCTACCAGTGCCTCGAGCTAGTCAGAGTAGGAATGTCAGGATAGATAGGAGGAATGCGTGGCTCTAGAGATGGTGCAAGAGGGAGGGATTCAAATTCCTGGGACATTGGAACCGGTTCTGGGGGAGGTGGGACCAGTACAAGCCGGACAGTCTGCACCTGGGCAGGACTGGAACCGATGTCCTAGGGGGGGTGTTTGCTAGAGCTGTTGGGGAGAGTTTAAACTAATGTGGCAGGGGGATGGGAACCGATGCAGGAAGTTGGAAGGTAGTAAAACAGGGACAGAAGCAAAAGGCAGTAAGGGGGAAAGTGTAAGGCAGAGAAGCCATAGTCAAAAATCAAAAAGGGCGACAGTACAAGGTACAGTGACTGAGGGGAGCTCAGTGAATAGGACCAGGAATACTAAAAGGAATAAAACGGGAAGTGGAATGCCCTACCTGCAACAGTAGTGAACTCGCCAACATTGAAGGCATTTAAAAGTTTATTGGATAAGCATATGGATGATAATGGCATAGTGTAGGTTAGATGGCTTTTGTTTTGGTGCAACATCGTGGGCCGAAGGGCTTGTACTGCGCTGTATCGTTCTATGTTCTATGTTCTAAGATATGGGTTCAACGACAAGGAAAATTAGGAGAAAGGTTAAGAGGAAATATAACTTAGGAGAGGTTACTGATCAAGGTGTTAAGATTCAGAACAGAGGTAAAAAAGCCAACATAAGTGTACTTTACCTGAATGCTCGTAATATTCGGAATAAGGTAAATGAGTTGATGGCGCAAATCATCGTGAATGACTATGATTTAGTGGCCATTACTGAAACATGGTTAAAGGATGGTCACGACTGGGAGTTAAATATCCAAGGGTATCAAACTATTTGGAAGGACAGAGTGGATGGTAAGGGAGGTGGTGTAGCTCTGTTATTTAAGGATGACATCCAGGCAACAGTAAGGGATGACATCGGTGATATGGAGGATAAGGCTGAATCCATTTGGGTAGAAATCAGGAATAGTAAGACAAAAAAGTCACTGACAGGAGTAGTCTATAGGCCACCAAATAGTAACATTATGGTGGGGCAGGCAATAAACAAAGAAATAACTGATGCATGTAGAAATGGTACAGCAGTTACCATGGGGGATTTTAATCTACATGTCGATTGATTTAACCAGGTCGGTCAAGGCAGCCTTGAGGAGGAGTTTATAGAATGTATCCGCGATAGTTTCCTAGAACAGTATGTAATGGAACCTACGAGGGAACAAGCGGTCCTAGATCTGGTCCTGTGTAATGAGACAGGATTGATTCAGGATCTCATAGTTAGGGATCCTCTCAGAAGGAGCGATCACAATATGGTGGAATTTAAAATACAGAGGGAGGGTGAGAAGGTAAAATCAAGCACTAGTGTTTTGTGCTTAAACAAAGGAGATTACAATGGGATGAGAGAAGAACTAGCTAAGGTAGACTGGGAGCAAAGACTTTATGGTGAAACAGTTGAGGACCAGTGGAGAACCTTCCAAGTGATTTTTCACAGTGCTCAGCAAAGGTTTATACCAACAAAAAGGAAGGACGGTAAAAAGAGGGAAAATCGACCGTGGATATCTAAGGAAATAAGGGAGAGTATCAAATTGAAGGAAAAAACATACAAAGTAGCAAAGATCAGTGGGAGACTAGAGGACTGGGAAATCTTTAGGGGCATCAGAAAGCTACTGAAAAAGCTATAAAGAAGAGTAAGATAGATTATGAGAGTAAACTTGCTCAGAATATAAAAACAGATAGTAAAAGTTTCTACAAATATATAAAACAAAAAAGAGTAGCTAAGGTAAATATTGGTCCTTTGGAGGATGAGAAGGGAGATTTAATAATGGGAGATGAGGAAATGGCTGAGGAACTGAACAGGTTTTTTGGGTCGGGCTTCACAGTGGAAGACACAAATAACATGCCAGTGACTGATGGAAATGAGGCTATGACAGGTGAGGACCTTGAGAGGATTGTTATCACCAAGGAGGTAGTGATGGGCAAGCTAATGGGGCTAATGGTAGACAAGTCTCCTGGACCTGATGGAATGCATCCCAGAGTGCTAAAAGAGATGGCTAGGGAAATTGCAAATGCACTAGTGATAATTTACCAAAATTCACTAGACTCTGGGGTGGTCCCGGCGGATTGGAAATTAGCAAACGTGACACCACTGTTTAAAAAAGGAGGTAGGCAGAAAGCGGGTAATTATAGGCCAGTGAGCTTAACTTCGGTAGTAGGGAAGATGCTGGAATCTATCATCAAGGAAGAAATAGCGAGGCATCTGGATGGAAATTGTCCCATTGGGCAGATAGATGCAGCATGGGTTCATAAAGGGCAGATCGTGCCTAACTAATTTAGTGGAATTTTTTGAGGACATTAACAGTGCGGTAGATTACGGGGAGCCAATGGATGTGGTATATCTGGATTTCCAGAAAGCCTTTGACAAGGTGCCACACAAAAGGTTACTGCATAAGATAAAGATGCATGGCATTCAGGGGAAAGTAGTAGCATGGATAGAGGATTGGTTAATTAATAGAAAGCAAAGAGTGGGGATTAATGGGTGTTTCTCTGGTTGGCAATCCGTAGCTAGTGGTGTCCCTCAGGGATCAGTGTTGGGCCCACAACTGTTCACAATTTACATAGGTGATTTGGAGTTGGGGACCAAGGGCAATGTGTCAAGTTTGCAGACGACACTAAGATAAGTGGTAAAGCAAAAAGTGCAGAGGATACTGGAAGTCTGCAGAGGAATTTGGATAGGCTAAGTGAATGGGCTAGGGTCTGGCAGATGGAATACAATGTTGACAAATGTGAGATTATCCATTTTGGTAGGAATAACAGCAAAAGGGATTATTATTTAAATGATAAAATATTAAAACATGCTGCTGTGCAGAGAGACCTGGGTGTGCTAGTGCATGAGTCGCAAAAAGTTGGTTTACAGGTGCAACAGGTGATTAAGAAGGCAAATGGAATTTTGTCCTTCATTGCTAGAGGGATGGAGTTTAAGACTAGGGACGTTATGCTGCAATTGTATAAGGTGTTAGTGAGGCCACACCTGGAGTATTGTGTTCAGTTTTGGCCTCCTTACTTGAGAAAGGACGTACTGGCACTGGAGGGTGTGCAGAGGAGATTCACTAGGTTAATCCCAGAGCTGAAGGGGTTGGATTACGAGGAGAGATTGAGTAGACTGGGACTGTACTCGTTGGAATTTAGAAGGATGAGGGGGGATCTTATAGAAACATATAAAATTATGAAGGGAATAGATAGGATAGATGCGGGCAGGTTGTTTCCACTGGCGGGTGAAAGCAGAACTAGGGGGCATAGCCTCAAAATAAGGAGAAGTAGATTTAGGACTGAGTTTAGGAAAAACTTCTTCACCCAAAGGGTTGTGAATCTATGGAATTCCTTGCCCAGTGTAGCAGTCGAGGCTCCTTCATTAAATGTTTTTAAGATAAAGATAGAAAGTTTTTTGAAGAATAAAGGGATTAAGGGTTATGGTGTTCGGGCCGGAAAGTGGAGCTGAGTCCACAAAAGATCAGCCATGATCTCATTGAATGGTGGAGCAGGCTCGAGGGGCCAGATGGCCTACTCCTGCTCCTAGTTCTTATGTTCTTATTAAAGCCTTCAGTTGGACTACATCCTCGCTTTAGTGGTCACTGATCGTGCATCAGAGACATAGTTTAAAAGTGAAAGGTCTCCCTTTATGATTTCAGGTACTTGCAGGTGCGGGACTTTCTACGCAGACAGATTCCATCCTTCCCACGCCTGCCACTTAGGGGGATCCAGGACAGGGTAGTGTCCAATGGATGGGTGGGGGAGGGGAGGGTCTCAGATATATACAAAGAACTTATGGGGGCAGAGGAGTCGCAGACTGAGGAGCTGAAGCTTAAGTGGGAAGAGGAGCTCGGAGGTGAGATAGAAGAGGGCATATGGGCGGAGGCGTTGAGCAGGGTAAACGCGACCGCAACATACGCTAGGCTCAGCCTGATTCAATTTAAGGTCGTCCACCGTGCCCACATGACAGTGGCCCGGATGAGTAAATTCTTTGGACTGGCGGACAGGTGTGCCAGATGTTCGGGAGGACCAGCGAACCATGTCCACATATTCTGGGCATGTCTAAAACTCAGGGGGATTCACGGACTTTATGTCCCAGGTACTGAAAACAAGGGTGGTGATGAGTCCAGAGGTGGCAATATTTGGGGTTTCGGAGGACCCGGGAGTCCAGGAGGAGAGAGAGGCTGACATTTTGGCCTTTGCTTCCCTGGTAACCCGGCGACGAATTCTGCTGGCATGGAGGGACTCAACGCCCCCGAAGTTGGAGGCCTGGCTATCGGATATGGCGAGCTTTCTCGGTCTGGAGAAAATTAAGTTCGCTGTGAGAGGGTCACTGTCAGGGTTCACCCGGAGATGGCAACCATTTATCGACTTCTTCCCGGAAAATTAATCGTCAGCGGGGGGGGGGGGGGGGGGGGCATCGGGGGTGGGAGGGGGGGTTAGGGCAACGTAGATTAGGGGGGTTGTTAGGCAGGTCCTTGTAGGAGGGGAGCTGTTTTTTGCACTATGTTGATTGTTCTTCGCACACTGTTTTGTATTGTTGTTGTTAACTATGCCAAAATGCCTCAGTAAAATTGTTTATCAAAAAAAAATGTTCTCTATCTTCATCATTCACCAATTTAAACATATTAAACACAGCAATTGCTTCGGGCCCTGAAAGAACCTCCATCCACTGCTTCGTTGGTTGCTGGACCAGCGTTCATGTTGGTGATCCCTCTTGGTCCGCCATGCTCTGAACCGCTTCCCCTCCTGTCTTTTGCTCTTATTATTTTTCCAGCTCCACGGCTGGTTTGAAGGCAATTCCTCAGATGGTTGTTCGTTCAGCGTGAGGCTGTTTTTTTTTGTTGTTTTGGTGTCTGGGTTAAAAGGACCTAATTTGAAATTCCCAAAGGCGAGTCACCTTTTGTACGACAGTTCAGCGCATCGCCACCACCGGCGTCTGTCAGCATAATTTTTAGCACACTCAGGAATATTTATCAAATGTCTATTTGCAAAATATCATCTCATGTTGGACACTGTGTTTTCAGTATTGCAAGCGTTGGCTGGTTGGGTTTGGTCGGTACCACACTGTTGTGAACAGCCAAAAGGACGAAGGGATACAACCCACCAACCTTTGGAACGTACGGCCTGCATACCCAGCATTACACCGGCACTGACAGAAATAACGTATACACATTACACCTGTTTCAACTGAACAAAATAGGCAACCACACCCCCCAAAGTGTGTCGCAGGATGCTTCCTCCAAGTATCACCTGAGGGTTGGCCGCCATGACAGGGACAACTGACACGCCGTTCCCTGACACTTATTTTCTTGTCCTCCTGCCTTCAGTTCCACCTCTGACATGACTCAAATATTCTGTCCATTTATATGCCACTCGGGTGTAAGTTATGATGTACTTGATTGTTGCTTTTCTCCCGATAGAGAAAAGCCTGGCGCAGCTCGAGTTTTTCTTTCCTTACTTTACATTTTAATCCCAGAATTGCAGTTTGTTAGAGAATAAACCAGATTGTGAATTGTTATGTAGTAATAACTATGGAATGTGGAGTTCAGATATTTTCACCAGTTGAAAAGAAGAATTGGCCTCGAGGGACATTCCTGATAAGAATCTAGAGAGAAATAAGCACTAACTCTACAATTGCTTCAAAGGGCTGATTTTGGGGCAAGATATGTCTTGCAATGAAGAATGAAGTTTTACGAACAGAGGCAAGAGGGCGTCAATCTCGACATTTATGAGGAAACTACATCTGTTCCTAACGAGGTTTAAAGAATGTAAGTGCTGTTGAATTTGATGTAAGTGCCAGATTTTATTACCTGTTATTATGTGTAAATCTGTCACATGTTGAGGTTATTGGATAACCCTTACATTAAGGTAACTGAATGAAACATTATAATACGATTTATGGAATATTCTATGGGCGAGGAAAATGAATGAATATTCTGAAGTATTGTATCTTCATGTCTGTAGCTGTCTAGCACCAATGTCTATGTAGCCCTGAACAATCTCAGCACTGTGGATGTACCTAGACCACATGAACTGCAACGATTCAAGAAGGCGGCTCACCAGCACCTTCTATAGAGCAGTCAGGGAAGGGCAACAAATGCTGGCCGAGCCAACAACACCGTCATGTTTTCGGGGGTTTTACTTTTACTCACAATATAGACAAAGGATAACCAGGTTGCCACACCGTAGGTTACTTAACCAGCTGTCAGAGTTTATTATGGAGCACTTGCTTGCTCACAAGCTAAAATGGAAAAGAGGGACAATCTCCCAAGTGCCTCTGATGTAATCATGTGACATATTATACAGAGAGGCATTGGTTACAGTAAGTAACATCCCTTCCCCAGTATTTCTTTATCTCTGTTAAGACGTAAAATGTCTTCCATACAAGTAATGATGTATTCATTTGATTCCAAATATTGTACTTAAGGCTTCTTTTTCCAATTGAGCGTAATTCTGTTCAGTGCTTGTCAACATTCCCAAAGCAAAGACTATTGGTCTTTTGTCGCCATTATATAAGAGACAACTGAACCCACCCCACAGGATGAAGCATCACACGAGAGTTGTATTTTCAACAAAGATTTCCGATTTCCTCAGCACATTTATGACTTCGGTATATGCCTCTTCATAGTCTTTCAGTCTAAGCCCATTGTTGGTTCGCAAATAATAATGTATGAAGTGGTTTTAATAAGTAGTGAGATTTGGAATAAATTTTTCATAGTAATTGATGAGTCCCAAAAAAGATCTCAGTGCGATATATTCTGTGGCTTTGGCGCATCTAAAATCAGTCACCTTTGGTCCCTTGTGGAGCCCGTCCTTATCACTTACACGGTCAAGATAGCTTATTGACGACTTGAAAAATTAGCATTTCCCTCTCTTGACACAAAGATCATTGACGTTCCAATGTCTCTTTTAAATCCTTTAGGTGCTCCTGTTCAGTCCTGTCGGTAATTCAAATCCAAATAACATTGAACGCTGTTGAGGCCACTAAAGATTTGGTCCATGGACTTGTGGAACAGGGCTGGTGCAGAGGCTATTCCGAATGGTAGGTGCCTGTAACTGAACAGTCCTTTGTGTGTTACAATGGTACAATGGTTAGAAGAGGTACAAACTCAGGTGCTGCCTTCTTCTGGAGGAATGCTTGGCACAAATCTATCTTACTGAACTGTTGTCCGCCCGACAATCCAGCAAATAGGTCCTCTATTAATGGTAAGGGGTACTATCGGCACACAACACTGGGTCCATCATCATTTCAAAGTCACCACAGATTCTTACTGAGCCACCTGGTTTGACAACTGGAACGATTTCCCAATCACTCGTTGTCACACTCTTGATCACTCCGTCTTTGATCAATCTGCCAAGTTCTACTTTGGTTTTTGGTTTGATAGCATACATCACAGTTCTTGCCTTTAAACATTTAAGGGTGCTGTCAGGTTTAAACTTAAATTGTGCCTCGGCTCTGCTAATTTCCCCTAAAGTGTTTTCAAATACCTTTTTGCACTTTTCTAAAAGTTTCTTTTATGCGTTATTTCCATCAACCAATTGATTTACAGCTTATCAATTTAGTTTGATTTAGTTCAGCCATGCTTTTCCAAAAAGCACAGGAAAGTTTCCTTTCACCACATGGCAATGGCAATTTTTCGGATTGATCATTTACTTCAAGTAGCACCAAGATATAACCCTTCATTGGAACCATCGCTTCTGTGTAAATTCTCAAGATTATATCAGATGGTTTTAAGGGTACATTCTTGAGCTTTTCTGATATAATTTTCCAGAGTTAAGAGATACAGCGTCTCTCACATCTACTTCAATTTTAAATTCCTAATAATAATAATCTTTATTGTCACAAATAGGCTTACATTAACACTGCAATGAAGTTACTGTGAAAAGCCCTTAGTCGCCACGTACCGGCGCCTGTTCGGGTACACAGAGGGAGAATGTGGAATGTCCAATTCACCTAACAGCATGTCTTTTGGGACATGTGGGAGGAAACCGGAGGAAACCCGGAGGAAACCCATGCGGACATGGGGAGAACATGCAGACTCCGCACAGACAGTGACCCAAGCCGGGAATCGAACCTGGGACCCTGGAGCTGTGAAACATTCATTCCCATTTAGTTTCGATGGACCCAAATCTCTGTGTATCGTCTTGTTTCAATAATACACTGAGCTTTAGTTCTTTGTTCTTGGAAGTTTGAGGATTTGCCTCGCCCAACATGCTTTTGTTATGTGACCTGTCTTGCCACAATTACAACATTTGTTTGCTCGACACCAACATTCCTATGGAGAGTGTCCCACCTGGGCACATTTATGGCATGCTTGCCTGCTGCACTTGAAAAGGCAGCTTGCATGCTATTTCAACTGCAAGTTTGAGTGTTGGAAAGCTTTCTGTCTGCAATCATCTCAGGATTGTCTCATTTTTCAAACTGCCCACAGTCTGTCTTGCAGCATGTCCTCAAGAGTCGATCCAAACTCACAATTCTTGGCTAGTCTCCGTAGTACAGATACAAATTGTGGAATATTTTCACCTTTTTGACTACGTTGCTGAAATCTGAATCTCTCTGCTATGATTAATGGCTTGGTCAAGAAATGTTCTCCAAGGGTCTTTTTTAATTCCTCGTAAATTATTGTACCAGGCTTTGCAAGATGGGCCGATTACACTCAAGAAAGTTGCTTCTTTAATTTCACCCAGTACTCTGTTTGCAGCAGGGTAGTACTGAGGTCTTCTTCATAGGAACTCCATGATTCCACATTCTCCTCGAATGATTCCATAGCATCTTTTCCTGGCATCGCTATCATCAGTTCTTAAGTTGTAGTATTTACTTTAACTTTACCTCCCCTCTTATTTCTTTCTCTTCAGAGGGGCTGTTTAGCACAGGGCTAAATCGCTGGCTTTGAAAGCAGACCAAGGCAGACCAGCAGCACTGTTCAATTCCCGTAACAGCCTCCCCGAACAGGCGCCGGAATGGGGCTTTTCACAGTAACTTCATTGAAGCCTACTTATGACAATAAGCGATTTTCATTTCATTTCATTTCCAATTTAATTTTTTATAATAATCTTTATTGTCACAAGTAGGCTTACAGTAACACTGCAATGAAGTTATTGTGACAAGCCCCTAGTTGTCACATTCGGGTACACTGAGGGAAAATTCAGAATGTCCAATTATTGTGAAAAGCCCCTAGTTGTCACATTCGGGTAGACTGAGGGAGAATTCAGAATGTCCAATTCACCTAATAAGCACGTCTTTCGTGACTTGTAGGAGGAAACCAGAGCACCCGGAGGAAACCCACGCAGACACGGGGAGAACGGGCAGACTCCACACAGACAGTGACCCAAGCCGGGAATCGAACCTGGGACCCTGGCGCTGTGAAACAACAATGTGAACTACTGTGCTACCGTGCCGTTCATTGTATTTGTATTACTTATTTTGTTGTTTCTTTAAAAACGTCCTTTTTTGGTTACGGCTGAAAAAAAAATTTTTTCTTTGCAAACACCAATCTGTTTTAAAAATCCAGCTTCAATCCAGTTTAACGTTGGCGGCATTTTTCCCTATTTGGGCAGTTAATTCCCAAAGCGTGTCTCTCTCTCCCTCTTGAAATTCGAAGGATCAGATGCTGGAGCCTGCCACGTACGAAGGTGCGCAGCTGGAAAACAAAACTCTCCAGTTTGATGAGTAAATCGTTTTTTTTTTACAGCCTACCCCCTTATTTACTGACTTTCTGCCTGCTCGTTTTCAAGGAGTTTTTTTTTTCATTAGCTCATCGGTTGTTCAAATCGACCGGCACCACCGTCGACGCTCTGGCTGAAAAAACGTTCTCCTTTCCCGCCTCCAACTCTCCGAGTGGTCACGGATCGTGGTGGGCAGAAAAAACTTGAGAACGGTCCTGAGTGATTTCTATCACTTCTAAAATTAACATGCGCTCTTAGCAAGGCAAAAAAACCATTCCCGACAGGCAGTTTTACCTCAACATTGTGGATTGTGGAGTGGTATCTCCAAAATTCGATCTTCGCCTCGAGGTCCAGGTCTGGCTGTTTTTTTTTCTTTCTTCTGACTATTACTGCAAAAACCTCCTCATCACCAACTTGTTTTTAATATGTTACGTATTCGGGGCTTTTACTTTCACCCACAGTGTAGACAAAGGATAACCAGATTGCCACATCGTAGGTTACTTAGTCAGTTGTCAGAGTTTATTGCAGAGGTGTTGGTCATGGAGGATGTCACGGTGGTTAGCACTGCTGCCTCACAGCAGCAGGGACCCGGGTTCAAATCCAGCGTTGTGGAGTTTGTGCTTTCCCCCCGTTTCTGCGCAGGTTTCCTCCGGGTGCTCCGGTTTCCTCCCACATTCCAAAAATGTCCAGGTTAGGTAGATTGGCCATGCTAAATTGCCCCTTCGTATCCTAAGATGTGCAAGTTGGATGGGGTTAGTTACGGGAATAGGGTGGGGGAGTGGGACTAGGTAGAGTGCTCATTCAGAGGGTCGATGCAGACTCAAAGGGCCGAATGGCCTCCTTCTGCAGTGTAGGAATTTTATGGTTCTATGGTTGCTTGCTCAGTCTAAGATGGAAGAGAGGGAAAATCTCCCAAGTGCCTCTGCTGATGCCACCACGTAATTATGTGACATACTATACAGAGAGGCATTGGTTACTGTACTTAACCTCACCCACATCCCAGGAAAGAATACATTTAAAAAACCTAAGAATAAGTATAGAAACTTTCCATTCTAGATCTTGGTTCTGAAATCATACCAGATTTAGAATCACTTCTTAAGAAATTGGCATTGATAAGATTTGATTGTTCCCCTATTAGTTCCAAGTTGGCATGGGCCCACCAATTTAAGACTGCAATGAGTCGGAATTTCTTCTCTCAGAGGGTTGTGAGTGTTTGGAACTCCTTGCCACAGAGAGTTGTGGTGGCAGAGTCCTTGTGTATATTTAAGGCTGAGGTAGAGAGATTTTGGATTAGTAAGGGAATCAAGGATTACAGGGAAAAGGCAGGAAAGTGGATGTGAGGAATGTTGGATCGGCCATGATTCTGTTGAATGGCAGAGCAGGCTCGAGGGGCCGAATGGCCTGCTCTTGTTCCTATTTCCTGTGGTCTTAATTGGCCTGCAATATGCTTCCTAATATGGATCCAGATCTTTGCTGATCATATGCATAATGTTAGGGCATTGGGTATATTGTAGAAGTTACTCTAAACTTCGTGCACCTCAAAGGTATGAGCACAACTTACACAATTGATATTGGTCTGCTGCAGGCAGGCAGGGCAGGACAGTTGCCATGCAGGAAACCTAAAAACAAACCCTGTAAGCGTGCCCTCATTCAAAGGCACAATGCCTGACTGAGGGACACAACATCGGAAAGTGGGGGGTCACTGAAAGCCACACCTGACCCCCTTCCACGCCCCCCACCCCGTGATCCTAAGCCAACCCTCACTCACCTGTGGCCTGGATCCCTCGGTGGTCCTAGGCCTTTCGTGGGCGGATTGTTGATAGCTGCCACTGCTCCCCCTGGTGTTGCCTGCAATGGACAGCTGCCGCCACTGCTCCCCCTGGTGTTGCCTGCAATGGACAGCTGCCAACCTCCGATTGGCCGGCAGCTCTGGGGGGTGAGATCTCCCTCCCTGAGGCCCTTAATCCCGGGGAAAGTCTGCCACTTTAGTACTTGTTCAGCCCTTACCTCTGGCAGGCATTCCCCAAAGGAGATGACATGACACTGCCGATACAGGCATAAGAACTCTTTCATAGAACTGGATGGCTTCATTTTTCTTGCTTGGCTGAGTGCCCAGATGTATGGAAGGATTATCTCAGCGGAAAGTTCTGCTTAAACAACTGATGGGAACTGTTGGCTTTGCTTGATTGGCGTCTTTAAGTGTTATAACAAGTTGTTCTTTTGTGATCTCTGTTGTCAATGGTTAAATGTTTATTTGAACAATATTAAGAGGCGTGAACTGTTTGAAATCCCCTTAAAGGCTGATTGAAATTTTCATGTGGTTGTATAAACAACAATTTTTCTCAAACGATTTGTGAATGGATGTGTTTTTTTGAGCTATTCCACACATACCATTATTTCTATATGGCTTATTGGTTCTGTGCATAGTGTATACTGGATAAATGGACATGGAAAGGCCATGAGTTCGCAGCGAGGTGGCATGGAGATTGGGCCGGGAGCTAGAGTATTTGACGAGTGAGGGTTAGGAGACGTAACAGCCTTTAATACAATTGGAACAAAGTCCTAGAGAACTGAGGCAGACCTTCTAACCAGTCCACCTTGGCACTCGGCCACCAGCCCCCTTCCATTGCCCCTCTTTGCTCTGCTTGTGTGGGCTCAACTCCACCCAGCAACCACACCTCTCAGGAGCGAAGAACGACTTTTAGTGGCTGCCGGGTGGGTGAATTTCCTGGCTCAAGCTACCTGCCTCAGTAGAGAAAATCCATCCTATTAATGTGGCCAATGTTGCCAAGCTCAACATGCCAAGTCTCCAAAATGCTCCACAGTATGATTTCATGCGCTGGCATGATCTATATTATCTACTAATTTGTAAATAAATGAATAAAATATAAATGTATCTATTAATAGGTTAGAACTGAGCAAGGCTATTTTATATTCTGAAAGTTATTGCCTAACAAAAGTGTTAGTATTGTACGGATATTGTCTGTAGAAGTTGGTCATGTGTTCGATAGTGAGGAAGAATGCTGTCGACTGCAGTTAGATATCAATGAGCTGGTCAAATGGAGAGAGAAGTGGCAAATGCAATTCAATCTGGAGATGTGTGAGGTAGTGCATTTGGGAAGTGAAAACAAAGCAAGGGAATACACAATAAATGGTAGGCTAATGGGATGTGTAGAAAAACAGAGGGTCTTTGGACTGCATCATCGCAGATTCTTGAGGTAGTAGGGCAGGTGGATAAGTCGTTTAAGAAAGCATATGGGATACTTCTCATTATTAATGGAGACATTGAATATACGTGTGAAGAGATTATGCTAGACTGTATAAAACACGAGTCTGTACTTCCAAGATTTAGCTACAGAACTTAAAATAAATTAATTATTTTCATAAAATGATTTCTTAACGTTTCTCAATCTTAAAAACTATGGAAAATAACAAAAGTGGATTGCGTTTAAGTTCTGCTTAGAACTGGTTTACAAAGAGTACCAGGTATTGGATAATTGAGTATTGACAGCAATAGGGTAAACTTTTGGCAGCTTTCAATTTTGTACTTTCAAATTATTTTCATTGCCTTTGAGTGTTTCCCTCCACTGATACTTAACACCTTTAAAAACATTCTTCCTCAGACGCAGCCACTTTCCTTTAACTGTCGGCATCTGTTTCAATGGCTTCTGCTGTCCTTTTCATGGCCATAGCAGCACTAGCATTCTGATTCCCACTCCTGCGAACTCCCTGCAGTGCATTCCAAGCCAAGAGTTCAATCTAAGTGTTATAATTAAGGTTAACATGGAAGACCCAATGGTTTTGCTATGTGTCATACATGTAGTGTAGCACCAAATACTGACTCAGAAAATCGATCTATCCTATTCTAATTCTGTAACCTTTCCAGTCCAGAATGCTTGAGACCAAGCCATTTCTGGATCTTGGAATGTTCTGGATTATATATTGACGGTAGAATGTAAAACCACAAAATGTATGAAATGGAAAACACCCTAGGTATAAATATTTGCCCGAAATATAAGACAATGATAAAACATTACAAAGCAGTAATAAAAATTGTTTAACTTATTCAAATACTGTATCCTCCATGTTTCCACTCTTAAAGTACCGAACTAGAATAACGGCAATGACATGGTGGGGCATTGTCACATTGCTCAAAAACAACATTTCTGGACAACTCGTGTTCGCGAACAATTGATTTTCGGACTTGGAAGGTTGGAGTGTGTTATCTTTCCGTATTATCCTCTGCCTTTATTCATACAGATCATTATTCCTAGAAGAA
The DNA here is from genome assembly GCF_047496885.1 of Scyliorhinus torazame. Lineage (NCBI taxonomy): Eukaryota > Metazoa > Chordata > Chondrichthyes > Carcharhiniformes > Scyliorhinidae > Scyliorhinus > Scyliorhinus torazame. The sequence continues at coordinate 196,139,805 of NC_092719.1, read as the reverse complement.
ACAGTCGTTGTTATATACGAGGAAACACGGTGGGAGTGTTTGCTTTTTCTTATGTATATAAATGGTTAAACCTCGTCTATTAGAAATCTCAGCTGAACCTGAATAACAGTCCATAAGGGTTTCCACCAATGGAGCATTGTGCAGTCTAGGAGACAATGTTGTTATAACACACAAAACAAGGTAAGTGATATATCTACTGCTGGTCCTTCTTTATGCCACATCATTTTCTTCAAGTATGTGAAACTTACTCATAATATGGAGTACATGCTTAGTGTGTATTCTCATACATCAGCAAGTAATGTTAGCTTAGGACTCTGGCAAACACGCTCTAATGCATGTGTAACATGAGAAAAGGCCTCCTTGTGTACTTAGTGTGTTGGGATTGGAATTTATGAGGTCTAGCACCCCATCGACATTATTGAGTGTGGGCTTGGGTCCAAGCACACAGGACATAATGTAGTTCAGACATGGGCATCTGAAGCCCAGATTCTTTGCATATTGTGGGCATTATGGCTTTATCCACACGCAGTAACATCTGTGTTTCAAACAAGCTTTTGGCCATCTGCCTTAGAGTGCCTTACATGACTCACTGTTAAATGTTGCTTTATAATGCTCCAGTGGCTCATTACATTAGAAGCACTTAGTTTGTTCCATTTGTGTTGTAAAATGCTGAATCAGTGACAAGATTAAATCTACTTCAAATGTAGCTTCTAAAAGTTGCAAATTTGGTATCAACACCCTTTTCTGCATCTTCGGGGGAAATATCTTTAAAGATATAAGTGAACATATCAGTGGAAGATATGGCAATGGGGAACGTGATGAGACTTAGGCGTCATTCTCCGACCCCCCGCCGGGTCGGAGAATGGCCGTTGGCCGCCGTGAATCCCGCCCCCGCCCCCGCCGAAGTCTCCGCTCCCGGAGATTGGGCGGGGGCGGGAATCCAGCCGCGCCGGTTGGCGGGACCCCCCGCTGGATTCTCCGGCCCGGATGGGCCGAAGTCCCGCCCAGGAATTGCCTGTCCCGCCGACGTAAATCAAAGCTGGTATTTACCGGCGGGACCAGGCAGCGTGGGCGGGCTCCGGGGTCCTGGGGGGGGGCGCGGGGCGATCTGACCCCGGGGGGTGCCCCCACGGTGGCCTGGCCCGCGATCGGGGCCCACCGATCCGCGGGCGGGCCTGTGCCGTGGGGGCACTCTTTCCCTTCCGCCTCCGCTACGGCCTCCACCATGGCGGAGGCGGAAGAGACTCTCCCCACTGCGCATGCGCGGGAAACTTTCAGCGGCCGCTGACGCTCCCGCGCATGCGCGGGGAAACTGACAGCGGCCGCTGACGCTCCCGCGCATGCGCCGCATTTCCGCGCCAGCTGGCGGGGCAACAAACGCCATTTCCGCCAGCTGGCGGGGCGGAAATCCCTCCGGCGTCGGCCTAGCCCCTCAATGTTGGGGCTAGGCCGCCAAAGATGCGGAGACTTCCGCACCTTTTTGCCGGCGCGATGCCCGTCTGATTTGCGCCAGCTTTGGCGCCAGTCGGCGGGCATCCCGCCGTTGGGGGAGAATTTCGCCCAAGATACATGAATGCCGTCCCACTAGTTTCACCCTTTTGAGCAGTGAAATAAATAAAGGAGAAAATTGAAGATACTTTGATCAAGCTTTTCAAAGCTCTCTAGATTCAGGTACTGTGGTTCTGAATTGGAATATTGAATATTATTCATGAGGTGGATGGGGGGTGGAGGTGGGCAATGGTGGTTGGTGGATGGAGAAACTGGTTGGAGAAACTTAAGTACCAGCAACTACAGATCTGTCAGTTTATCATCAGTTCTTGTGGGGAAATTAACTGGGATCCTATCATTAGGGATAGAATGACTGAGCACTTAATTAAGCATGAGCTGATTAAAGAGTCAGCCTGGATTTGTGATGGCTAGGTCATGTCTGAGTAATCTAGTTGAATTTGCGTGAGGTCACTTGCATGGCCCATTGTTACAGATGTTGCCTGTATGGATTTTCTGAAGGCATTTAATAAACTCTGCACAAGAAATCAGAAGTAAAAATGAAAATGCACAAAATTGGAGGCAACTTTGTGATGCGGGATGGTAATTGGCTGGGAGGTGGGAGACAGAGTTTGTTTAATTAGAACTTTCTCTGACTGTCAGAATTTGACAAGCGGTATTCCATGGGAATCTTTACTGTGACCACATTTTTCACCATATGTGTATATATATATAATAATGACTTGGATGAAGGAAAAGAGAGTTGTTTACCCAGGTTTGACTATGACATTAGGTTATTAGGAGGTATAGTAAAAATGGAGCAGGAAATTGCAAAGATACATAGATTAAAACTATGGCAAAATAAATTCAATGTAAGTAAAGTGTGATGCCCTACATTATAAGTGTCTCCACTTCAAAAGACCTTATTGGGCGTAAAGCACTTTGGGGTGTTTAATGGTCATCAAAAGCAGGATATAAATGCACGATTTTTTCTTTGAATCTAAGAATAATTTCTTTATGAGTGGAGACTAGGTAGGGGAGGGGTGGGTGAAATGGGCCTTGTTCAGTAGCGTGAAGCAGACAATAGCAAACCTAAAGCCCTTATACTCCACATCAGTTTTTATGTTTTCATTGATTTGGTAAATAGACTTTTAGCATCAAGCCCATTTAAATTGACAGTGAAGCTAACTGAGTCTTCAAAAAGAGGTTAACTATCACTCTGTGATCTTCATTGGAAAGCGAGATCAGGTACATGGTGTAGAACTGGCTGTGGATTTGCTGTGGGTCCATTTTAGCTGCTGGTTCAGACCAATTTCACCCCTGGGACTTGTGATGAGCAAGCAGATTTAGTTGTCCATCCACACAAATCACTAAAATCTAGGACATCAATACAAAAGCAATCAAAAAGCTGAATGGAATATTGGTCTTCATCTCAAGCGGATTGAAATAGTAAAGGAGAAGTGATGCTTCAGTTGTACAGAGCATTGATCAGACAGGATCGCCAATCCTCCAGGGCTGGCCGGGACATTGCTGTGTGCAACCCCGAAGAAAAATCATCAGGGCATGAAAGATGATTGGGGCTTTTGTTTATCATTTTCTTTAAACATTTATCTTTACCAGATAATAAAAATATTGAAACTGGGGGGGGAAAAATGTGTTTGGGTGACAGCCAAGCAGCGTCTGTAATGATATGCAGTAACTGTGTATATAACAAGTGTATATAGCCTCCGACCACTAGGTGTCATGCAAGAGGAACTGGACACTGGAACCGGACAAAACCAGTCTTGGTCAGAGTTACAAAAGCTGTTAGTAGCATGGTTAGAAACTCCGCAGTTTGGTTAGCAATAGTTTAGTCTATCCATAGTTTATTCAACATTAAATAACTAGTCTTGAACTAGATGTTCTGTCATACACTGAGTCATGTATTATCGTAGTACACGAATATGACAGAGTCCAATTGAACAGCGAATCATTTTGGTTTCCAGCTGGTGTAGGAAGGCTGTGCATCTCAAGGATGCAGTTGACTGACTAACGGTTGGAGCTTGGGGACAAGTCATGCTGAAACTTCCAGGATTGCATTGAGTCGCAGTTGGCAACCCTATGGTCAGGCCCCACCTGAAGAGTTGTGCGTATTTTTCAGCACTGCACATCAGGAAAGATATATGGCTGGATTTCCCATTCTCGAGACTAAGTGCTGCCGCCGTGGTAGAATCACGCAAACTCTGGCCAGGAGCAATTCATGTTATGCAAATGGGCCGGCACATAAGCCCACGTGCCGTCAGCCCAATTCCCAGCCCTGCAGGCACCTGATTCGCTGTGGTCAGATTTGGTGTTCAGAGCCTAACGAGCTGGAGCAGCTTTTAAGCTCCACTCAGCACAGATTGTCATTCCAACCAAGAAGATGGTAGCGAAAAGTCCAGCCCCCAGATTCCTGGACTTGGATATTGAACACATATTGGCGCTATTGAGGAGAGGAGGGAAAGCCTTTTCCCCAGGGTGGGGTGGAGACTAAAGCCTGCTGAGACATGGGATGAGGTGGCAGAGGCTGAGGATGCTGTCAGCCTCACCAAGAGGACCGGCACGCAATGACATAAGATGGCAAACACAGGTGTCCCTATAGCAAGTGAGTCACCCCTCTCCCACAGACCAGTCTTTCACAGGATCCCACCCCTGTATTTGTCTTGCAGGATGCCCAACAGACAAGGCTGGGCTGTCCGGGGTCGCTGCTCCCGTTCAGACCCTCAGAACACAGGGAGCACGACTCCGGAGAAGATACCGATGTCTCAGCAATGCTTTCACCATCAATCATCACAGAGACCATCACCTCGGTGGGTAATGTTAGTGATCAAGCTCCTGGGTCACCCTCTGCTGAGGACCAACCACACAAGTGCTGCAGCACATCAAGTGGAGGCAAGGACCTCCCAGGGCGTGGATGGTGGGAGCGCTGTCTGATCCCAGGGAACAGCTGTCGCCCAGACAGATGTTGCGCTTCTGGAAAAGGTGATCTCATCACAGCCAGAACCTACAGGGGTGGGTGTCAGAAACATTGCAGTGCCTGCAAGGACAGCTGCAGTAGTCCACTCACCATCAGGCACAGGAGATGGTTCCAATAATGCACCGTACCCAGGTCAACATTGGAATGGTGGGGGCCGCAGTGGAAGGTCTGGGGCAAGTGAAATCATAGAATCATACAGTAGCGAAGAGGCCATTCGGCCCATCAAGCCTGCATTGACAAAGAAAAACTATCTAATCTGCACTAATCCCACTTCACAGCACTTGGCCCATAGCCTTGGATGTGATGACATTTCAATTGCTCATCCAAGTACTTTTCAAAAATTGTGAGGTTTCCCAACTCTACTCCCCTCCCAGGCAGTGCATTCGAGATTCCCACCACCTTCTGGGTGAAAGGATTTTTCCTCAAATCCCATCTAAACCTTCTGCCCCTAATCTTAAAATTATGCTCCCTTGTTATTGACCCTTCGACTAAGGGGAACAGCTGTCCAGCGATTTAATTCTGCTGTGATCTCAATAAAAAAAGAATTAGAATTTTTTAAAAAATCAATGCTCGCTGTTTCACTCTCTGTTGACATAGGTTTGAGGGTTATCATTATAGGATTTTTGCTGCACGACTTGCTTTACAACTGAACATTATCACAGTGTGGTGGCTGTTAAGTGAGCAGCCCCGAATAGTAAAAGAATAGAAAGGTATGTGTTCATTAAGTACTTAAGTAAAATGTTTATTTTCATAAGAGACTAGTTGAAGTAATTTCATTGTATTGAATGTTTTTTTTAATCAATGGAATTGTTGTTTTAGTAGTGATTTCATCAATAAACACATTATTTCATGTCAGCGAAGTTCCTGAGGTTTGCCCATGGTGCATACTAGGTGAGTTAGCATGGAGAGGGTAAGGGCAAAGGGCGGTGAGTGGGGGTCATGGGTTGGCATGGATGTGGCATTGGGAGAGTGTTAGGAAGGTGAGGGGTGAGGGCTGTTTTCTATTTGAGTAATTTTGTAAATAACTTCAACAAAGTGCACAGAGGCAGACCTTCCACTCAGCCCACCTTTGCACTCATTCTTGGGGTAGCAAGCCCAACATCTAATCTAGCTCAGTTGGTTAGACGGCTGGCTTGTGAAACAGAATCGGCTGAGGCTCAATTCCCAAACCGGCTGAGGTTATTGTCAACCTTGCCCCTCGCCTGAGGTGTGGTGATCCTCAGGTTAAATCACCACCTGTCAGCTCTCCTCCTCAAAGGGGAAACAGTTTCTGCTCACCTGTGACAATGGCAAATTTAAATTTGTCTTTCACAACTATTACTGGATTATCCCCGTGTAAACAATGACCCTCATGATCTGGGTTAGCACTTTATTTTTCAGTAACATTGCGGTTGGAATTTATGTTGGATTCCCACCACTACCCCAACATTTCTTGGATCACATCCCAGTGGTTATGCAGGGATAATGTTCAAAGGTGACCTCTAGAGCTGGAGCTTATGGGCTCAGTGGGAGGGCATCTAATTCGAATGGGAAAGGAGGATGCAGGCATCATGTTGTGCACATCTGCGGTACTAGTCTGCTTGTGTCCCCTGAAAACTCTGAGCAAAAAATTGAAGTACTACTTCCAGGTCTTCAGGAGTCCTGGCTACCTTATTGGCCTGGATGCCATTGGTGGTCATCACATTCACTCTAATAGAGGCTAATATGCAACAGGTTCTCCACTATTTTAAGTGGGCTCCCACCAGAGACCGCCTCGAACTCCCAAAGAATTTATCTCTTACCATTTTGAACTTGAAAATACAGCGTGAGACCACACTGGTGTTGAATTACAACATAAACATCACGTGCATGATATAAAAAGAGCTTATTTTAACGTGGCGATTTGTTCTGCCCTCAAGCCATTACAAATGTTTCACATGCATTGCTTTTTATTGCAAATGCAGCCATTGCCACGATATAACAGCATCTAATTTAAACATAGTAAGGTCTCACGAGGAAGCAGCAAACAAGGACTGGTAGCAAGAGGAATTTGGGCTACGACACATGGGAGAAATCCTTGCTTTTCTTGGAGCCATTAATTTTTTTATGCCCCCCTCCCATCAAAAGGTCTATTGCCACAAGTCAAAAGGGAGCACCTTCCTTCTATACAGCACTCCTTCAGTACAGCATTAGATATCTGCCTGGATTATATGCTTAAATCTTGCAACATGACTTGACCACACAATTCTCTACCAAATGTTAACAGCACTCCCAAATGAGCCATGCTGAGACAAAGTTAAAATGTATCGATTTCCTTAAACCATCAGTTGGCTCTGACTGCATCTTTATTCTACAGAAAACAAAAATCTTGGATTCTTGGAGTTTTCAATAGAACGTACCATGATGTTCTCCAGAACAATAGCGTTTAGTTATGAAGCCAACTTTCATTTGAAGATTGGGCTGTCAATTGTGATCAAAGTAATAATCAAACTTTGACACATGACAAAATCGTTATTTTCAAGTATCCAAGTACAATAATTCAAGGACTAAAAGTTTCATTTTCAAAACACAGCGGAGCTAGACACTGACTAGAATGTTCTAAGGGGAAGCTTAGAGTAGTTGGAATGTTTGCTCAGGTGCTGGCATCTTGCAATTTTCATTTTGCATTCCAAGTATGCTACCCAGGGTCACTCTGTGATCAAAGAAAGACCTTATTGTAATTATTCCCTCTGAAGAAAGAATCGCCCCATATTCTCACGGAAGGGCTAAGCTCATTTTTTCAGGGATCGTGGGAGAGGACATGTGACAGCTATTATCGTGAATCCTGGTCAATTACATGACAGGGGCCATACAAGATGAGCAGAATCAGTTTTATTTTGTAAATTCTGTGGTGGATCACAGAAGTTGTAAGATTTGGACAGTATGGCATATAACTTGTTTTTTAAACTTTATACCTTGACCCAGAGTTTGTGGTAGTAATGATGCCCAAACTGCCAGCACTTGTCTTCATTGCTTCTCTGGAATTGACAGCAAGGTTTGAAGCACATGCATAGCTAAACACACAAATCTATAAGTTGCTATCAATGATCCTACCCCTTGGGATACGCTGTTGAAATATCCCCAGACTGCAATCAAGTAGATATCTCTGATCTGCCCACAACTCACCCTTTTATTTTATTTTTTATTAATTTACAGGATGTGAGCATTGCTGACTAGGCCAGCATTTATTACCCATCCCTAATTGCCCTTGAGAAGGTGGTGGTGAGCTGCCTTCTTGAACCACTGCGCTCCCTGAGGTGTAGGTACATCCACATTGCTGTTAGGCAGGGAGTTCCAGAATTTTGACCCAGTGACAGTGAACAAACGGCGATATATTTCCAAGTCAGCATAGTGTATGACCTGCTGCCTTTGTGCTTCTGGATGGTAGTGGCCGTGGGTTTGGATGGTGCTGCCTAATGTGATAAACATTGCTGTAAAAGATCGTGAAAATGTTACACCTGGTTATACGAGGCGTAACTGGCTTTTTAACAGCATGTTAAATTCAGAATTACCCTGAATGGCCTCATTATCCTTGAAAAATTATTTATATTTTATTGTGGAATATCAAACTTTTTGACAACAATTGAAAGTTCACACAGTTTTCAATAAAATAATGATTTTCTTTTAGAAATGTGTTTACATTTCAGCTTCCACCTTAATGTACCGTATCAACTATTTTGCCCTCTAAAATTTGTTTGAATAAGAGTGAAGCATTCAGTTACTGTGACCATCTGAAAAATAATTTTATACTTTGGGGAAAAAAAGGGGGGGAAATCTTTCCTCTTTGACATAGTTTCCTTTGTTGAAAATTAGAAGAATTTGCGGCATTTATTTCTGTACTAAGCAGCAGATGTGTCAGGAAATGAGCAGTGAGCGGCTCCCTTTAATTAGGGAGGAATCTGCAGTCCTGTCATTAATGGAGCTCAGCAGATCAAAAGGCGGTTAACACAGCCAGACACATCACAAACTGAAGCCACGCAATCTGGACTGGGTGTTCAGTCAAAAAAAGACTAGAAAGAAAGGGGCATTTGGAGAAACTGGGATATTATGTACTTCTCGTCCAACGTTAAATCTGATATCGTTAATAATCTGCATCAACCTCCCGGCTGAATGGACTCAAGTTGGGAATCCTTCTATTCAATTCCACTCTTACAGGTTGGCATTTCTTAGAGCAGTGGTCCAGATCATCGGGCCTGTGTGCTGACTCGAGCCTGCAGGATTGTAGTGCAGTTCCAAGCTAGCTTTGAATGAAAACTTTACTATTTGTTCCGTAAGATCTCTGCAATATGCATTCAGGTTATTAGTGTGAATCATTACTTTCCTTCAACGGCTGATTATTGCGTCTGTCTGCATGCATATATATGTGAAAGATTTATATATGTGTATACTTTGGTTTTATGTGCTCAGTTAATCCTAAATTTATATGTTACAGCAAAGGCATGACTGAACATGACACCAAATTGTGATAGAACCATCAAGGCAGTATTCCAAACAACCTGCCAATTAAGTCCCTTCAGAATTTCAGCTGTAATAATAATAATAATCATTATTGTCACAAGTAGGCTCACATTAACACTGCAATGAAGTTACTGTGAAAATCCCTGAGTCACCACATTCCGGCACCTGTTCGGGTACACAGAGGGAGAATTTAGAATGTCCAATTCACCTAACAAGCACGTCTTTCGGGACTTGCGGGAGGAAACCGGAGCACCCGGAGTAAAACCCACGCAGACACGGGGAGAGCGTGCAGACTCCACACGGACAGTGACCCAAGCCGGGAATCGAACCTGGGACCCTGACGCTGTGAATCATAGAATTTACAGTGCAGAAGGAGGCCATTTGGCCCATCGATTCTGCACCGATGCAGTGCTAACCACTGCAACAGTGCTAACCATTGTGCTACCTTGCCGCCCATCAGCCTCAACCACCAAATTAGGCCGTGAAATTCAGATGCACACCACCCTCTGGGTGAAAACAATTTTTCCTCATGTCCCTGCTAATCTTTCTACCAATCACTTTAAATCTATTTCCCCTGGCAATTGATCCCTCAGCTGTGGAAAACAAGTTTTTCCTGTCTCGGCTCCTCATAATTCTGTACACCTTAATTAGATCACCCCTTAGCCTCCGCTGTTTTAAGGAAGACAACGCTAGCCTATCCAATCTCTCCTTATAGCTGCAATTTTCAAACCCTGACAACATTCTTGGAAATCTCCTCTGCACTCTCTCCAGAGCAATTTTGTCCTTCCTGTAATGTGGTGACCAGAACTGTATACAACATTCCAGCCATGGTCCAACCAGCGTTTTATACCATTCCACCATTACACCCCTGCTTTACCTCACCCAATAAAGGAAAGTATTCCAGATGCTTACTTGACCACATGCACTCCAAAGTATCTCACTTCCTCAACCTCTCTCAAAATCTTTGTTTATTGTGTATTCCCTTATTTTGTTTGCCATCCCCAAATGCATTACCTCATAATTCCATAATGAATTCCATTTCCCACTTCTTTGCCCACTCATCCAAATCGTCGATATAATCCTGGAATCAACAGCAATCCTCTTCACAATCAACTACACGGCTCATTTTTGTGTCATCTGCAAATTTCCCAATGATACCACCCACATTTAAGTTGAAATCATTAATATGTACAACAAAGAGCAAGTGCCCCAAGACTGAGCTCTAGGAACACCATTGGGAACTGTTTCTTATTCGCAAAAATAACACTCATTGGCCTTTTATTTCCTGTCACTGAGTTAATTTTGGATCCAACATGCTCCCGTCACCTGTATCCATGAGATCTTATTTTTCTGACCAGTCTGCCGTGTTGGACCTTGTCAAATGCCTTACTGAAATCTATGTAGACAACATCCACTATTCTACCCTAATCAATCCTCCTTTTACTTCTCAAATAAATCTCAAAGATGTGCAAGGAGAAAGGTGCAAAGTGGCTGCAGAAGAATTTAGACAGGTTATGTAGATAGACAAGAATGTGGAAGATGGAATATAATGCGGAATCTATATTCTAAGAAGTGGAGGCTGAAAAATATTAGAATGGTTACAGCAAGAAGGAAGTCACTTGGCCCATTGTGTTTGTGCCAGTATATTTGTCTGCTCGTCCTTTCAAAGCTGTCTGGGAGATTGTCAAGTTTTCTCAGGCCACCCCACAAGCTCTCATGAGCTGTTCCTGGAACATGGTTATGTAGGAACCAATCGAACAGCTTTGTCGCGCCCAATTAGGGATACAACTTGGCCGTTAAATCTCGCGAGAGGCCTCTTGCAAGAATTGTGACGCGCAGGAAGCCTCACGAGATCTAACGAGATCCCATGAGATGCTGCGATCTGGATCTTGCCCTCACTGGGCAGGATCCAAATTTGCATATTTAAGTGAGCAGTTGCGCTCACTTAAATATTTTGGTGCATCTGGAGCGCGACGTTGTATCAAAGCCTGGTGACCATGGGGGTTGTCTTCAGTTTGCCCGCGGGTGGGATCGATCTGTTCCTCAGAAGAAGCTGTTGTGATTAAGGAGACCGAACAGCTGCAGGAGACGGTGCCTAGAATTTTCCCTGACAGCATGGTGTTAGACAAGCTCCGTCAGAGGGAGGTGAAGTGACGCTGCAGACCGAAGACCCTCCAATCTGGTTATCTGAAAACTTGCTCGGGAGTCTAGAAGACCTTAAGGAGCTAATCAATAAATCCTCCTTGGTAGCGGCCCAGCAAGCTGACCCACAGTTAAAAACATTAGGTCCGACTGCTCACACTGAAGCCAGGGCAGAGGCAGTCCCTGAATGCTACGACATTAAAAATGAAGTGCAGAGGGGTAACTAACTCCTCAAGAAGAATTCTTTCAGAGGTTTTTGTCAGTGACTTCTGTTTTAAGTGCCACTGGCCAAAAGCAAGTTGTTTAAGCCTCTCAAATTCCAGGTACGTCTGATCAGGCTGTTTCCAGAGGGTATGGAATTTCTGACAGTACACCTGTGACACTAACTGGTGTACACATAAAATAGCCCTTTTAATTACCTTGTATTCAGTTACACTATCCTCAGGCAAGAAGAAATAAACCTTGTGAGCTTTCCATGAAAGTCTATTCAATAGTAATAAAACTGAACTGGCCACTTTAACTGCTGTTCTCACCTTTTGAAACAGATAAAGAAGGCTTCCACCTCTACTCCATCAAACTTGGGGATTAAATGAACAACCTGGGTTACCTCAACCCTTGGGTTTGAGCTGTGAGGGAGGGGGGCCTTCACGAAACACAGAGGAATGCCCACACCTTAGTTTGTGCTGTTTTAGTTGAAACTCCCATTCCTTTTCTCGCTCCTGAAATTCTCTCTCTTCCTTTTGTGCTCTCTCCTGAAATTCCAATTTTCACTTCTCCAATATTAATTTCTCTACTTCCATGCTGTCCATTTCATCGTCCTCAAGTTCCGCCTGCGGACGATCGACCACCCCTTTCAAAATTCCGGGTGATCTGGCTTTTGGCTGAAATTCTAAATCTAAATGTCTTAAGTGCTTGAGGGACAGAACTTTTAAATCCTCAAATGTACCATCTTCTGGCTCTGCTCGAAGAGTACTGGCATCAAACGTGGATGCTTTTAAAGTTTAACAGTACAGACTCCAGAAAGCCTTTTTGCAGTTTCTTTAAAATCGGTTTCAAAGAACAATTTACTTTCCCCGCTTGCCCGTGAGCTCAAATTCTGGACCACGAGTCCCCAGTTTGTTACCCCTCTGCAGGAACAACAGTGGTACAAAGAACCCCCAATTTGGTTCAATTCCCAGGGTGAGCGCCCCATTTGTTACGACCACCCCCAGGTGAGATTTCCCCCCCCCCCCCCCCAAACGTTGATCTGGGCGAGACCCTTGATTTTTCACCGTCTGGCTGGGATACCCACAAATTGTTACTAACCCGGGTGTGGAGGGATGACTGACTCCCTGTTTTTATTCAACTCCCACCTCCCCCTGTTTGGAGCAAATAAATTCCATTCAATGAGGTTCCTTCTCCCTTGGGTACCTTTTCCAGTCGCAATAGTTACTTTTTAAAAGGAGCCAATTTAACCTTGCTTTCTTGAGGTAAGATAGAGTAAATTTATTAACCTCTTAAAGGGTAAGGAGAAATGGGAAAACACATATTGAGTTCAGTCGTAAGTAAATAGAAATAAAGCGTTAGTGTAATAAGTTCATAGAGATAGAAGTCCCTTCACCAGAATTCCTTTTATTTACAAAACCAACAGCCAAACAACCAGGTGCATTCAGCTTGCTGTCTACACCGGGAGTGCTGAGGATCTGACACTCCCTGTTATACACAGAGAAAGGGGTTCCCTGATTGGGCCACTAATCAGGGAACTCATATTCTAATTGGCCAATCTCAAAGGCCTGACCCAAGTCATTACAGTTGGACAGAACAGTCTTTGACTTGTGAGGAGGAGATGAAGAAGTGTTGTGGCCATTTCTAATTGATTCCAGTATAATTAACTTCTGCAGGTGAATAGCTGGTTCTTTAATTTCGGTTTCTGTGGTTGGCAGCAAAATTCCAGTTCGCTTTTTTCAGCTACGGTCAATTTGCCGCTTGGAATGACTTTCCAGTCAGGGAGACAGTTGTGAGATATTCCTGCAATAGGTGGCTGCCTTCTTTCTGCTGGGGCATGGCTTCCACTACTGTACCTCACACCTTTGGTATGGAAAACATCCAGCTACCAAGCCTCACAGCACATGCACAAAACCAACAAACAGGCATGTGCAGGCACTGGGGCAGCACTTTCAACTAGCTTTTAACCCCCCCTCTTTGTATACTCCAAGAGGAAACTAGTATACGCTACTCCGTCTCGGCAATTACGCCCGGGGCCTTTGAGGTGAGATAGTGACTGTGTCCCTTTGCCTTTACCAGAGATGGCAATCAGTCTTTGGATGCTTACTGTCATAACCCTGGGGTTAAACCTCGGGACACGTATGAGACTGGGGGTGATACACCATCAATAACACACGACGGGTGATGAATGTAACTGAGGTTTCAATACACTAAACAGCAAGCCTCCTGCCTCTGGACCCGAACTGGGTCGGAGGCGGAGACTTGCCACCTTTATACACAAGCCCGAGGGGAGGAGCCACAGGTGGAGCCAGCCTGGACAAGCCCAGGCATGCACAATACAACACAACACAATGCCATACAATGCAATACCGTGGTTTACCACATTCACCCCCTGTTTAAAAAAAAGTCCGGCAGGGGTGAAGTGGTCTTAAAGGTCAAATCTGTCGGGGGCCTTGACCTTCCGCCATGATCGCCTCAGTCCCGGCTGTGGTGTGGGCGCCGGTGTTGAGACCTGTGCGTCTGGGAGCGTGTTGTCTTCTTCTTCACCCAGATGTTGAGTCGGCGAAGGGGGGGGGGGCGGTGTATGGGCGGAGGTGGTGGTGCTTGTCGCCGGTGGGCCTGCGGGTGTTAGTTCGTGAGGGAGGTGGGTAGGGGTGGGGGATGACGATGTAGGGTAGGGGGGTAGGGGTGGGGGATGACGATGTAGGGTAGGGGGGTGGTGGTGATGGTCGCTGGGGAACCTGCAGGTGCCAAATCCCGAAGGGAGACCGTGTCCTGCCGCCCGTCCTGGTGTGCCACGTCGGCATATTGTGGGTTTGCATGGAGGAGCAGGACCTTCTCGACGAGGGGTTCAGTTTTATGGCTCCTCGCATGCTTCCGGAGGAGGACGGGCCCTGGGACTGTCAGCCAGGATGGAAACAAGACCCCGGAGGTGGATTTCCTGGGGAAGGCAAACATACGTTCATGAGGAGTCTCGTTAGTGGCTGTACACAGGAGCGACCGGATGGAGTGGAGCGCATCAGGAAGGACCTCCTGCCAGCAGGAGACTGGGAGACTTCTAGACCATAGAGCCAGAAGGACGGCCTTCCAGACCGTCGCGTTCTCCCTCTCCACCCTGTCCGTTTTCCCGAGGGGTTATAGCTGGTCGCCCTGCTGGAGGCGATGCCTTTGCTGAGCAGGAACTGACGCAACTCGTCGCTCAGAAAGGAGGAGCCCCGATCACTGTGGATGTCGGTGGGGAATCCGAATAGGGTGAAAAGACTGTGCAGGGCCTTGATGACGGAGGCAAAGGTCATGTCAGAGAAGGGGATGGCGAAGGGGAATCTTGCGTACTCGTCAACGATGTTGAGGAAGTACACGTTACGGTCAGTGGAGGGGAGGGGCCCTTTGAAGTCGATGCTGAGGTGCTCAAAGGGGCGGGAAGCCTTTACCAGGTGCGCTCTGTCTGGCCGACAGAAGTGCAATTTGCACTCCGCGCAGACCTGGCAGTCCCTGGCCATGGTCCTGACCTCCTCGATGGAGTAAGGCAGGTTGTGAGCCTTGATGAAGTGAAAAAAACAGGTGACCCCCGGGTGACAGAGGTCGTTGTGGAGGGCCCGGAGTCGGTCGACCTATGCACTGGCACATGTACCGCGGGAGAGGGCTTCTGGGTGCTCATTGAGCTTCCCGGGTCAATACAAGATAGCATAGCTGTAGGTGGAGAGCTTGATCCTCCACCTCAGAATCTTGTCATTCTGAATCTTGCCCCGCTGTGTGTTATTGAACATGAAGGCAACCGACCGTTGCTCAGTGAGGAGAGTGAATCGCCTGCCGGTCAGTTAATGCCTCCAATGTCTCACTGCTTCTACGATGGCTTGGGCTTCCTTTTTGACGGAGGAGTGTCGAATTTCGGAGGCTTGAAGGATACGGGAGAAGAAAGCCACGGGCCTGCCCGCCTGATTGAGTGTAGCAGCCAGAGCAAAGTCCGACGCATCGCTCTCCACCTGGAATGGGAAGGACTCGTCCACTGAGTGCATTGCGGCTTTGGCAATGTCTGCTTTGATGCGATTGAAGGCCAGTCGGGCCTCAGCCGTCGGGAAAAATGGTGGATTTGATCAGTGGACGGGCCTTGTCCGCATAGTTGGGGACCCACTGGGCATAGTACGAGAAGAACCCTAGGCACCTCTTCAGGGCCTTGGGCCAGTGGGAGAGGGGGAGTTCCAGGAGGGGGCGCATGCGGTCGTGATCGGGCCCTAGGACTCCGTGTCCCACGACGTAGCCGAGGTTGGCGAGGCGGGTTGTACGGAAGGCGCATTTTGCTCTATTATAGGTTAGGTTCAGGAGTTTAGCGGTGTGGAGGAAGCGCCGGAGGTTCTCATCATGGTCCTGCTGGTCATGGCCGCAGATGGTGACATTGTCCAAGAATGGGAACGTGGCCCACAGGCCGTACTGGGCAACCATTCGGTCCATTTCTCTTTGGAAGACCGAGACCCCGTTGGTGACGCTGAAGGGGACCCTGAGGAAGTGGTAGAGGCGGCCATCTGTAGAGGGGGTTGGGACGGGGGTCTGCCGCTGTGGGGAACGGGCCGGGCATGGGGTGCGGGCGCGTGGCTGGCCGAGGAGGGGTTATGGGTAGTCGGCGGGGGAGGGGGGCGGGAAGCCCCCTGATCCGGCTGATAACCTGGAATGTAAGGGGACTGAACGGGCCGGTCAAGCGGGCTCGGGTGTTCGCGCACCTGAAGGGGCTGAAGGCGGATGTGGTCATGCTCCAGGAGACACAGGAGACACACCTGAAGGTGGCAGACCAGGTAAGATTGAGGAAGGGGTGGGTAGGTCAGGTGTTTCATTCGGGGCTGGATGCCAACAATCGGGGGGTGGCGATCTTGGTGGGAAAGAGGGTGTCATATAAGAACATAAGAATTAGGAGCAGGAGTAGGCCATCTGGCCCCTCGAGCCTGCTCCACCATTCAATGAGATCATGGCTGATCTTTTGTGGACTCAGCTCTACTTTCCGGCCCGAACACCATAACCCTTAATCCCTTTATTCTTCAAAAAACTATCTATCTTTATCTTAAAAACATTTAATGAAGGAGCCTCTACTGCTTCACTGGGCAAGGAATTCCACAGATTCACAACCCTTTGGGTGAAGAAGTTCCTCCTAAACTCAGTCCTAAATCTACTTCCCCTTATTTTGAGGCTATGCCCCCTAGTTCTGCTTTCACCCGCCAGTGGAAACAACCTGCCCGCATCTATCCTATCTATTCCCTTCATAATCTTATATGTTTCTATAAGACCCCCCTCATCCTTCTAAATTCCAACGAGTACAGTCCCAGTCTACTCAACCTCTCCTCGTAATCCAACCCCTTCAACTCTGGGATTAACCTAGTGAATCTCCTCTGCGCACCCTCCAGTGCCAGTACGTCCTTTCTCAAGTAAGGAGACCAAAACTGAACACACTACTCCAGGTGTGGCCTCACTAACGCCGTATACAATTGCAGCAGAACCACTCTAGTCTTAAACTCCATCCCTCTAGCAATGAAGGACAAAATTCCATTTGCCTTCTTAATCACCTGTTGCACCTGTAAACCAACTTTTTGCGACTCATGCACTAGCACACCCAGGTCTCTCTGCACAGCAGCATGTTTTAATATTTTATCATTTAAATAATAATCCCTTCTGCAGTTATTCCTACCAAAATGGATAACCTCACATTTGTCAACATTGTATTCCATCTGCCAGACCCTAGCCCATTCACTTAGCCTATCCAAATCCCTCTACAGACTTCCAGTATCCTCTGCACTTTTTGCTTTAACCACTTATCTTAGTGTCGTCTGCAAACTTGGACACATTGCCCTTGGTCCCCAACTCCAAATCATCTATGTAAATTGTGAACAGTTGTGGGCCAACACTGATCCCTGAGGGACACCACTAGCTACTGATTGCCAGCCAGAGAAACACCCATTAATCCCCACTCTTTGCTTGCTATTAATTAACCAATCCTCTATCCATGCTACTACTTTCCCCTGAATGCCATGCATCTTTATTTTATGCAGCAACCTTTTGTGTGGCACCTTGTCAAAAGCTTTCTGGAAATCCAGATATACCACATCCATTGGCTCCCTGTTATCTACTGCACTGTTAATGTCCTCAAAAAATTCCACTAAATTAGTTAGGCATGACCTGCCCTTTATGAACCCATGCTGCGTCAGCCCAATGGGACAATTTCCATCCAGATGCCTCGCTATTTCTTCCTTGATGATAGATTCCAGCATCTTCCCTACTACCGAAGTTAAGCTCACTGGCCTATAATTAACTGCTTTCTGCCTACCTCCTTTTTTAAACAGTGGTGTCACGTTTGCTAATTTTCAATCTGCCGGGACCACCCCAGAGTCTAGTGAATTTTGCTAAATTATCACTAGTGCATTTGCAATTTCCCTAGCCATCTCTTTTAGCACTCTGGGATGCATTCCATCAGGTCCAGGAGACTTGTCTACCTTTAGCCCCATTAGCTTGCCCATCACTACCTCCTTGGTGATAACAATCCTCTCAAGGTCCTCACCTGTCATAGCCTCATTTCCATCAGTCACTGGCATGCTATTTGTGTCTTCCATTGTGAAGACCGACCCCAAAAACCTGTTCAGTTCCTCAACCATTTCCTCATCTCCCATTATTAAATCTCCCTTCTCATCCTCTAAAGGACCAATATTTACCTTAGCCACTCTTTTTTGTTTTATATATTTGTAGAAACTTTTACTATCTGTTTTTATATTCTGAGCAAGTTTACTCTCATAATCTATCTTGCTCTTCTTTATAGCTTTTTTAGTAGCTTTCTGTTGCGCCCTAAAGATTTCCCAGTCCTCTAGTCTCTCACTGATCTTTGCTACTTTGTATGTTTTTTCCTTCAATTTGATACTCTCCCTTATTTCCTTTGATATCCACGGTCGACTTTCCCTCTTTTTACCGTCCTTCCTTTTTGTTGGTATAAACCTTTGCTGAGCACTGTGAAAAATCACTTGGAAGGTTCTCCACTGGTCCTCAACTGTTTCACCATAAAGTCTTTGCTCCCAGTCTACCTTAGCTAGTTCTTCTCTCATCCCATTGTAATCTCCTTTGTTTAAGCACAAAACACTAGTGCTTGATTTTACCTTCTCACCCTCCATCTGTATTTTAAATTCCACCATATTGTGATCGCTCCTTCCGAGAGGATCCCTAACTACGAGATCCTGAATCAATCCTGTCTCATTACACAGGACCAGATCTAGGACCGCTTGTTCCCTCGTAGGTTCCATTACATACTTTTCTAGGAAACTATCGCGGATACATTCTATAAACTCCTCCTCAAGGCTGCCTTGACCGACCTGGTTAAACCAATCGACATGTAGATTAAAATCCCCCATGATAACTGCTGTACCATTTCTACATGCATCAGTTATTTCTTTGTTTATTGCCTGCCCCACCATTATGTTACTATTTGGTGGCCTATAGACTACTCCTATCAGTGACTTTTTCGTCTTACTATTCCTGATTTCCACCCAAATGGATTCAGCCTTATCCTCCATATCACCGATGTCATCCCTTACTGTTGCCCGGATGTCATCCTTAAATAACAGAGCTACACCACCTCCCTTACCATCCACTCTGTCCTTCCGAATAGTTTGATACCCTCGGATATTTAACTCCCAGTCATGACCATCCTTTAACCATGTTTCAGTAATGGCCACTAAATCATAGTCATTCACGATGATTTGCGCCATCAACTCATTTACCTTATTCCGAATACAACGAGCATTCAGGTAAAGTACACTTATGTTGGCTTTTTTACCTCTGTTCTTAATCTTAACACCTCGATCAGTAACCTCTCCTAAGTTATATTTCCTCTTAATCTTTCTCCTAATTTTCCTTGTCGTTGAACCCATATCTTAGAACATAGAACATAGAACGATACAGCGCAGTACAGGCCCTTCGGCCCACGATGTTCCACCGAAACAAAAGCCATCTAACCTACACTATGCCATTATCATCCATATGCTTATCCAATAAACTTTTAAATGCCCTCAATGTTGGCGAGTTCACTACTGTTGCAGGTAGGGCATTCCACCGCCTCACCACTCTTTGCGTACCTCTGACCTCTGTCCTATATCTATTACCCCTCAGTTTAAAGCTATGTCCCCTCGTGCTAGCCATTTCCATCCGCGGGAGAAGGCTCTCACTGTCCACCCTATCTAACCCCCTGATCATTTTGTATGCCTCTATTAGGTCTCCTCTTAACCTTCTTCTCTCTAACGAAAACAACCTCAAGTCCATCAGCCTTTCCTCATAAGATTTTCCCTCCATACCAGGCAACATCCTGGTAAATCTCCTCTGCACCCGCTCCAAAGCTTCCACGTCCTTCCTGTAATGCGGTGACCAGAACTGTACGCAATACTCCAAATGCGGCCGTACCAGAGTTTTGTACAGCTGCAACATGACCTCATGACTCCGGAACTCAATCCCTCTACCAATAAAGGCCAACACTCCATAGGCCTTCTTCACAACCCTATCAACCTGGGTGGCAACTTTCAGGGATCTATGTACATGGACACCTAGATCCCTCTGCTCATCCGCACTTCCAAGAACTTTACCATTAGCCAAATATTCTGCATTCCTGTTATTCCTTCCAAAGTGAATCACCTCACACTTCTCTACATTAAACTCCATTTGCCACCTCTCAGCCCAGCTCTGCAGCTTATCTATGTACCTCTGTAACCTGCTACATCCTTCCGCACTGTCGACAACACCACCAACTTTAGTGTCTGCAAATTTACTCACCCACCCTTCTGCGCCCTCCTCTCGGTCATTGATAAAAATGACAAACAGCAACGGGCCCAGAACAGATCCTTGTGGTACGCCACTTGTAACTGAACTCCATTCTGAACATTTCCCATCAACCACCACCCTTTGTCTTCTTTCAGCTAGCCAATTTCTGATCCACATCTCTAAATCACCCTCAATCCCCAACCTCCGTATTTTCTGCAATAGCCTACCGTGGGGAATCTTATCAAATGCTTTACTGAAATCCATATACACCACATCAACTGCTCTACCCTCATCTACCTGTTCAGTCACCTTCTCAAAGAACTCGATCTTCATGTAATAACCTGCCGCGTCGCTTACCATTAATGTTTTCACTTCCCATTTTATTCCTTTTAGTATTCCTGGTCCTATTCACTGAGCTCCCCTCAGTCACTGTACCTCGTACTGGCGCCATTTTTGATTTTTGACTATGGCTTCTCTGCCTTACACTTTCCCCCTTACTGCCTTTTGTTTCTGTCCCTGTTTTACTACCTTCCAACTTCCTGCATCGGTTCCCATCCCCTGCCACATTAGTTTAAACTCTCCCCAACAGCTCTAGCAACCCGCCCCCCCCCCCCCCCCCAGGACATCAGTTCCAGTCCTGCCCAGGTGCAGACTGTCCGGTTTGTACTGGTCCCACCTCCCCCTGAACCGGTTCCAATGTCCCAGGAATTTGAATCCCTCCCTCTTGCACCATCTCTCGAGCCACGCATTCATCCTATCTATCCTGACATTCCTACTCTAACTAGCTCGTGGCACTGGTAGCAATCCTGAGATTACTACCTTTGAGGTCCTACTTTTTTTTTAGTCGTTCGAGGCGTCGAGCATTGTGACAGACAATGGCGGCAGGTATGTAATAGTAAGTGGTAAGCTGCAAGGGGAGAGGGTGGTGCTGGTCAACGTGTACGCCCCGACCTGGGACGATGCGGGTTTTATGCGCCACATGTTGGGTCGCATCCCGGACTTGGAAGTGGGGGGGCCTGATCATGGGAGGGGGACTTTAACACGGTGTTGGATCCGGCACTGGATCGCTCCAGGTCTAGGACGGGTAGGAAGCCGGCGGCGGCTAAAGTGCTGAGGGGGTTTATGGACCAGATGGGAAGGGTGGACCCTTAGGGATTTGCAAGGCCGGGGGCTAGGGAATTTTCATTCTTCTCGCATGTTCATAAGGCTTATTCCCAGATCGACTTTTTAATTATGAGTTGGGCGCTGATAGCGAGAGTAGAGGACACCGAGTACTCGGCGATAGCCATTTCGGATCACGCCCCGCATTGGGTAGACCTAGAGCTGGGGGAGGAGAGGGACCAGCGCCTGTTGTGGCGCTTGGAGGTGGGGCTGTTGGTGAACGAGGAGGTGAGTGAGCGGGCCCGAGGAAGCATAGAGAGATACCTGGAGGCCAACGATAATGGGGAGGTCCGAGTGGGGATGGTCTGGGAGGCGCTGAAGGCAGTGGT
This sequence comes from Scyliorhinus torazame, assembly GCF_047496885.1. NCBI lineage: Eukaryota > Metazoa > Chordata > Chondrichthyes > Carcharhiniformes > Scyliorhinidae > Scyliorhinus > Scyliorhinus torazame. The sequence goes on along the minus strand of NC_092719.1, from coordinate 196,118,238 downwards.
TAGGGGAGAGCTGATCTCCAATAGGGCCCACAAGGAGAGGAGAGAGCAGAGGGAGAGGGAGAGGCTGGTGGGGGAGATGGTGAGGGTAGACAGGAGGTATGCGGATGTGCCGGAGGAGGGACTGTTGAGGGAGAGGCGTAGCCTCCAGGCCGAATTCGACCTGTTGACCACCAGGAAGGCGGAGGCGCAGTGGAGGAAGGCCCAGGGAGCGGTTTATGAATATGGGGAAAAGGCAAGCTGGATGCTGGTGCATCAGCTTCAGAAGCGGGACGCAGTTAGGAAGATCGGGGGAGTTAAGGAGAGGGGAGGGAGTGTGGTGCAAAGTGGGGTTGGCATCAATGGGGTCTTCAGGGACTTTTATGAGGAACTGTATCGGTCCGAGCCCCCAATGGAGGAGGGGGGGATGGGCCGCTTTCTGGACCAATTGAGGTTTCCGAAGGTGGAGGAGGGACTGGTGGCGGGATTAGGGGCCCCAATTGGGCTGGAGGAGCTGGCCAAAGAGATAGGGAGCATGCAGGCGGGGAAGGCACTGGGGCCGGACGGTTTCCCGGTCAAATTCTACAAAAAATATGTGGATCTGTTGGGCCCGTTGCTAGTTAGGACCTTCAATGAGGCAAGGGAGTGGGGGGGCCTTGCCCCCGACGATGTCCCGGGCATTGATCTCCTTGATCCTGAAGCGGGACAAGGATTCCCTGCACTGTGGGTCTTACAGGCCAATTTCGTTGTTAAACGTAGATGCCAAGGTGCTGGTGAAGGTCTTAGCCACGAGAATTGAGGATTGGGTGCCGCAGGTGATCCACGAAGACCAGACGGGGTTCGTGAAGAGGAGGCAGTTGAACGCGAATGTGCGGAGGCTCCTGAACGTTATTGTGATGCCGGCGAGGGAGGGGGAGGCGGAGATAGTGGTGGCGATGGACGTTGAGAAGGCCTTCGATAGGGTAGAGTGGGGGTACTTGTGCGAGGTGCTGAAGAGGTTCGGGTTTGGGGAGGGGTTTGTCAGGTTGGTTAGGCTGTTGTACAAGGTCCCGATGGCGAGTGTGGCCACGGACAAGAGGCGGTCTGAGTACTTTTGGTTGCACCGAGGGACGAGACAGGGGTGTCCCCTGTCCCCCCTGCTCTTCGCACTGGTGATTGAACCCCTGGCTATGGCATTGAGGGAGTCAAGGAACTGGAGGGGGTTGGTGCGGTGTGGGGAGGAGCATAGGGTGTCGCTCTATGCGGACAACTTGCTGCTATATGTGGCGGATCCGGTGGGGGGAATGCCGGAGGTACTGAGGATCCTCAGGGAGTTCTGGATTTCTCAGGGTACAAGCTCAACATGGGGAAGAGCGAGCCAACATGGTTCACCCAGGGGACCAGGAGAGGGGGATTGGCAAGCTCCCACTAAAAAGGGCGGAGAGGAGCTTCAGGTATTTGGGGGTCCAGGTGGCCAGGAGCTGGGGGGCCCTGCATTGACTCAATTTCACAGGGCTAGTGGAGCAAATGGAGGAGGAGTTTAAGAGGTGGGACACGTTGCTGCTGTCCTTGGCGGGTAGGGTGCAGTCAGTCAAAATGACGGTGCTCCCAAGGATTTTGTTCCTGTTCCAGTGCCTCCCCATTCTTATCCCGAAGGCCTTCTTTAGGCAGGTCAACAGGAGCATAATGGGGTTTGTGTGGGCGCGAGGGACTCCGACGGTGAGAAGGGTGTTCCTGGAGCGGAGAAGGGATGGGGGAGCTGGCACTGCCCAACCTCTGTGGGTACTACTGGGCCGCCAATGTGGCGATGGTGCGCTTGTGGGTGATGGAGGGGGATGGGGCTGCATGGAAGAGGCTGGAGACAGTGTCCTGTGTGGGTACGAGTCTGGAGGCGCTGGCAGTGGCGCCGCTGCCGCTCCCTCCAATGAGGTATACCACGAGCCCGGTGTTGGCGGCTATCCTCAAAATCTGGGGGCAGTGGAGGCGGCACTGGGGGGAAGTGGTGCCTCGATGTGGACCCCAATACGGGGGAACCACCGGTTTGTCCCAGGGAGAATATATGGAGGGTTTTCGGGGTGGCACAGGGCAGGGATAAGAAGGTTGGGGGACCTGTTTGTGGATGGGAAGTTCGCGAGCCTGGGTGAGCTGGAGGAGAAGTATGGGATCCCCCCGGGGAACACCTTTAGATATTTACAGGTAAGGGCGTTTGCCAGGCGGCAAGTGGTGGAATTCCCGCGGCTGCTGCCACGCACAGTACAGGACAGGGTGTTCTCGGGGGGGTGGGTTGGAGAGGGGAAGATCTCGGCAACGTACCGGGTGATGCAGGAGGAGGAGGAGGCCTTGGTGGTGGAGTTGAAAGGTAAGTGAGAGGAGGAGTTGGGGGAGGAGATCGAGGAGGGGATGTGGGCAGATGCCCTTGGGAGGGTGAACTCTTCCTCATCGTGCACGAGGCTCAGCCTCATACAGTTTAAGGTGCTGCACAGGGAACACATGACCGGGACATGGATGAGCCAGATCTTTGGGGGTGAGGACAGGTGTGTTAGGTGCTCAGGGAGCCCAGCAAACCACACCCATATGTTCTGGGCATCCCAGCGCTGGAGGAATTTTGGAAGGGCGTAGCGAGGACGGTGTCGAGGGTGGTAGGATCCAGGGTCAAACCGGGCTGGGGGCTCGCAATATTTGGGGTGGCAGGGGAGCCGGGAGTGCAGGAGGCGAAAGAGGCCGGTATTCTGGCCTTTTCTTCCCTGGTAGCCTGGCGAAGGATTCTTCTTCAGTGGAAGGATGCGAGGCCCCCAAGCGTGGAATCCTGGATCAACGATATGGCGGGGTTTATTAAATTGGAGAGGGTGAAATTTGCCTTAAGGGGATCGTGCAAGGGGTTTTCAGGCGGTGGCAGCCGTTCTTGGACTTCCTGGCAGTTTGGTAGACAATGGTCAGCAGCAGCAACCCGGGGAGGGGGGGGGCGGGGGTGGGTTCTATTTTATTCTTGTTTGTTTACACTTCAGGATCTGAGGGTGTGTGTATATTTGCTATGTTTGCTATGTGTTAATTCGGGGTGTTAATTTATTATTTATGTACAGGGGGGAGGGGGGCACGGGGGTTGTTTAATTTTGTTCTGTATTTAATTCTATTGGGTTCCTTTTTCATTTTGTTGTTGATATTTTTTTGAAAACTTCAATAAAAATTATTTAAAAAAAAAAGAATTACAAAATCAAGATCAAGGAAATTGTTCACTTCTATTTATTTTGGCCGTACACCTATCAGCATAGGTGCAAAGTGGGATACGAAAATAAACAGAGTTGCTTTTAAAGAGGACAATTGTTTTGTCACTGAATAACAGCAGCCCTAAACGCATGCCTCCTAAAACATGATTAAATGTTTTAATAAAGATTTTGCGCAAAGTTTAATTTGCGCTTAATGTGGCCAGAGATCTGGTTCAGGATTTGAATTGGTTTATTTTGGCTCCAGTATAATTCTCAGACTTTCCACAGCAACTTGGAGAGAAAGCAGAGCTGGAATCCGTCTTTCACATCCTCTGGGGTATGAAATACTGAAGCATTTGGTAACACAGGAGAGATGGTCAATTCACTGAATTTACATCGTGGATATGAGTGAGAAAAACTATAATCCTACATGTGTGGTCCCAACAGGCATAACATGGGAAAGGTTTTCAACTTGCACTGTAGCTCTTGCAGCTGGATTTATGTAGAAATTTAGAATTTGGTCGAAATGTGCATCTGGGTACATTTAAACTGGAGTCAGTTACAAAGGACCAACAATTTTGCCGGGATACACCCTGCTGGAGTGACTGCTGCTTCCGGATGTGGGAGGGGAGGAAAGAATTGGGAATATATATAAGTGGCTGGGGGAGCAGGGAGGCGAGCGGGTGGTGAAGATCAAGGAGAAATGGGAAGCGGAGTTGGGAATGGAGATCAATTGGGGAGTATGGAGTGAGGCACTGCGAAGGGTAAACGGGTAAACTTGTGCAAGGATGAGCCTGATACAGTTTAAGGTGGTGCACAGGATGCATATGACTCGGCGAGAATGAGTGGGTTCTTTCAGGGGGTAGCAGATGAGTGTGAGAGGTGTGAGCGGGGACCAGCGAATCATGCGCACATGTTTTGGGGTTGTGAAAAATTGGGAAGATTCTGGGCATGAGTGTTCGCGGTCTTAGCCAGGATAGTGGAGGAGGGAGTGGACCCGGACTCTTTGGTGGCGTTATTTGGGGTTTCAGAGCAGTCGGAGCCCATGGGGAGGAGGAAGGCCAATATCATGGCCTTCGCCTCTCTGATTGCACGGCGACGAATTTTGCTGGAGTGGCGGTCGGCATCGCCACATGATTGGTACGACTTCCTGCGGTTAGAGAAGATAAAGTATGAGTTAAGGGGCTCAGCAGGGGAGTTCGAGAAAAGGTGGGAGATGTTTGTGACCGTTTTTGAGGAGCTGTTCATCGCGGGAGGGGGGGGGGGTGTTGGGTGATGGGGAGGGGTGTGTGAAAAAGGAGGAAAATCTGTACAAACTGTATAGTTGAGTGTTGGGAAGAATGTTTCCTGGGGCGTTTATTTGCTGTAACCTACTTTGATCCAAGTTTGAATAAAATGCGTTTTAAAAAAAAAAAAGGACCAACAATTTAAGGTTTCACAGTTACACAGTTGGTCTTCATTTCCTGATCTTTGGTAGAAGCTCACTTTTTAAAGCCTTCAGACATTTCTAATATTACTCGGTTTCTTTGGCAGTGTTTCACATTATTTTTGTGCTCAACTTAGTCTGGCCATTTTGCTGCATAGATTTGTTGTTTTGTTCAGGATTGTGTGCTTTGTGTTATTTCAAAAATTAGGTCAACTCTTTCTTCCTTTATGTCGCCTGCTTTTGATCAACACTTTTTGCTATCTATTCGCTATAAACCAGGGATGGGCAACCTAGAGTAGTGAGTGGACTGCAGGAGTGGTCCTCCTTCATCTCACTGGGCTTGTTCACTAACTCTGACCCTTGAATATGATTGAATACATTTTACACAGGCCAAATATTTCATAACAAGTTATAGAAAGTGCTTAATCATTCATATATCATTAGAACTGTCATCAACCTCAAGTGGTTAAAAACAGGATAAATATTTACGTTTTATTGGATGCTGAGAGTGCGCACGGCTCTTACAGTTAATGTTGTACGCAATCAGCACGCACCTCGCTTCACTAGATTGGACGCAGAGGGTCCGCACAGTTCTCAAGGTCAATGTTGTGAGCAATCACCACACACTCACCCTTGCTTTGCATGCGTATCACTTCAGTCATACTGGTCGGAACAATATTGATGGAAACCAGTGGAATGTGGCAGCCCTGCACCTGGGCAACAGTCAACAAAGTGTCTTGTGAGCCGCAGTCTGAACCCTGATGAGCCACATGTTGCCTCCCCCAGGCCTCAGGTTGCCTGCCACTGCCACAAACCATGTTCATTAACAAAAATCAAATGGCTCATTTACAGTTGTCAATGTGGTATATAAAGAATATTGCACTGAATGTACCAATGAATGGCTTAACGCACTTCCAGCAATGAACCACCATTCATGACAGCGAAAACCGCGCGAGAGGAGAGAGAGCCGGGACAGCGAAAACAGCGCGGGAGGAGAGAGCCGGGAGATTTAAAAAGCGCGGAAGGAGAGAGCCGGGACAGCAAAAACAGCGCGAGAGGAGAGAGAGCCGGGACAGCGAAAACAGCGCGCGAGGAGAGAGAGCCGGGACAGCGAAAACAGCGTGGGAGGAGAGAGCCGGGAGATTTAAAAAGCTCGGAAGGAGAGAGCCGGGACAGCAAAAACAGCGCGAGAGGAGAGAGAGCCGGGACAGCGAAAACAGCGCGAGAGGAGAGAGAGCCGGGACAGCGAAAACAGCGCGGGAGGAGAGAGCCGGGAGATTTAAAAAGCGTGGGAGGAGAGAGCCGGGACAGTGCTGGGAGAGGTGAGTGCACAAAAGGTGTGGCAGGAGTGCCTTTAGACACGGAGTGCTGATTGGAACAGAGTGAATCTGAGTTTAGGTGAGTGACTGAGTGCTGATTGGAACAGAGTGCATCTGAGTTTAGGTGAGTGACTGAGTTTGGGTGAGTGCCGAGAGAGGGCTGTGTTTTTGTTGGTGTTCGGGTTTATCCTTGAGGTTATATATATTTTTTAAAGTATTATTTAAATTAATTAACTAATTGAATATGGCTGGACAGGTGATGTACTGTTGCTGTATGATGATGGAACTGGTGGATCCCATTGAGACCGTCAGTGACCACATCTGCAGCAAGTGTTGGCTGCTCGAGGAACTTCGGCTCAGAATTGATGAGCTGGAGACCGAGCTGCACACACTGCGGCACATCAAGGAGGGGGAAAATTACCTGGACGCTTTGTTTCAGGAGGCAGTCACACCCGGTGGAATAAGTACTGTTAATTCGGACAGTGGTCAGGGACAGAGTTGTGTGACTGCAAATGAGGCAGGTAGGGGGATCCTGAGTTTAGGAGTTGAGGAGCCTCAGCCCTTGACCTTGTACAACAGGTATGAGGTACTTGCTCCCTGTGTGGATGAGGAAGAGGGCTGTAGGGAGGATGCGTTGACTGACCACTGCACCGTGGTACAGGAAGCCATTCAAGTGGGGGAGCAAAAAGACAAGTGGTAGTTGTAGGGGATTCTATAATTAGGGAGATTGATGGCATCCTTTGTAAGCCAGATCGAGAGTCCCGCATTGTATGTTGCCTGCCCGGGTGCCAGGGTGAGGGACATCTCTGATCGGCTTGAAAGGATTTTGGAGAGGGAGGGGGAGGATCCAGTTGTTGTGGTCCACGTTGGGACTAACAATATCGGTAAGACTAGGAAAGAGGACCTGTTTGGGGATTATCAAACACTAGGGACTAAATTAAAGAACAGGGGCGTCATTCTCCGACCCCCCCAGAGGGTCGGAGAATGGCCGTTGGCCGCCGTGAATCCCGCCCCCGCCGGTTGCCGAAGTCTCCGAAGGGAGAAAAGTCGGCGGGCCGTTAATGGCGCCGCTGACTTCGGAGAATGGCACGGGTCTGCGCAAGGCAGCCGATTTTCGGCCTGCCGATATTCTCCCTTCCGGACGGGCCGAAGTCCCGTCGACGTGATGACCGTTCACGTCGATGTAAATCAAACCTCCTTTTCATCGGCGTGAACCTGTGCTCCAGGTTTACGCCGACCAGCGTGGAGGTGAGTGACGGCCTGGGGGGTTGGCCGCTGGGCAGGCGATGGCGTGGCCGCAGTCTGAATGTGTGGGGAGAGGTGTGTCTCGGGTTGTGTGTGTGTGTGTGTGCGGCGGGGGGGGGGGGGGGGTGGTTAGAGTGTGCTGGGCTCCGGGGGGAGTACCGTGAGGGGGGTCCGTGCCGGGGAGGAGGATGGGGGGGTCCGTGCCGGGGAGGAGGTTGGGGGGGTCCGTGCCGGGGAAGGGGATGGGGGGGGTCCGTGCCGGTGAGGGGAATGGGGGGGTCCGTGCCGGGGAGGAGGTTGGGGTCTGTGCCGGGGAGGAGGTTGGGGGGGGTCCGTGCCGGGGAGGCGAATGGGGGGTCCGTGCCGGGGAGGAGGTTGGGGGGGTCCATGCCGGGGAAGAGGTTGGGGGGGTCCGTGCTGGGGAGGGGGATGGGGGGGGTCCGTGCCGGGGAGGGGAATGGGGGGGTCCGTGCCGGGGAGGGGGATGGGGGGTCCATGCCGGGGAGGGGGATGGGGGGTCCGTGCCGGGGAGGATGGTGGGGTCCGTGCCGGGGAGGGGGATGGGGGGGGGTCCGTGCCGGGGAGGGGGGGGTGCGAGGGCAAGTGAGTTGGCCCACCTGGCCAGGTGCCAGCCTCCAACAGTTGGACCCATGCGGTCCATGCCACCTGGCTGGGGGGAAAGGAGGGGGATATGGGCAATGATGACATGTCGTCCCCCCCCTCCCCCCCCCCCCCCCCCCCCCCCCCCCCCCCCCCCCCCCCCCAGCACCAAGCCGTCATGTTTTCCGATCATCCAGCGATGTTGGCCGCCGTGGCGGCAGCCGCTAATGTCCATGTTGCCCTGGATGAGGAGGAGGAGCGTGCCAGAGAGGAGGCGCAGGCTGCCGCAGAGGGGCAGGCGGCAGCTGCCCAGGCTGGAGGGACACCTGACCGACAGGACGAGGAGGGGGAGGAGGACGTCACGGCCCCACGGCAACGGAGGCACCCGAGGGCGCCCCGTGTGTACCGGCCCCGGCAGTCATACCAGGACCACACGGACCGGGAATGCAGGAGGAGACTCCGGATGAGGCGGGAAACCGTGGCACACATCTGCCACCTGCTGGCACACCTGTCACCGCGTGGCACTGGCAGGGGACACCCTCTTCCCGTGTCCGTCAAGGTTACGGTGGCCCTGAACTTTTATGCAACGGGGTCATTCCAGGCACCGAGTGGGGACCTGTCCGGCATATCGCAGACATCGGTGCATCGGTGCATCCGGGCAGTGACAGATGCCCTATATGCCATGGCGCACCGCTACATCCGCTTCCCTGTGGACCGGGCCAGACAAGATGCCCGGGCCGCGGGCTTCTCTGCCGTGGCCGGATTCCCCATGGTCCAGGGTGCGATCGATGGGATGCACGTCGCCGTGCGGCCACCTGCAGATAACAGGGCCGTGTTCACCAATAGGAAGGGGACCTATTCGATGAACATACAGGTGGTCTGCGACCACCGCATGATGATCCTGCAAGTCTGCGCCCGTTACCCAGGCAGTGTACACGCCTCATACGTGTCGTCGCGGTCATCCATCCCCAGCACGTACGAGGGACGCCATCCCCGGCTGAGGGGCTGGTTGCTGGGCGACAGGGGCTACCCATTGCGATCGTGGCTGATGACGCCTATACGGAGGCCACGCAATGAGGCGGAGAACCGCTACAATCATGCCCATGTAGCGACAAGGGGAGTGATAGATAGGTGCTTTGGCGTGCTGAAGATGCGTTTCAGGTGCCTGGACCTCTCTGGGGGCGCCCTCCAGTATCGGTCAGATAGGGTCGGCCGCATCATTGTGGTGTGCTGCGTCCTGCACAACATAGCCCAGCAGAGGGGCGATGTGCCGCAGGCAGAGGAGGGCGGAGTGGAGGAGCAGCAGGAAGAAGCGCAGTCCTCCCCAGATGAGGGGGATGGGGGTAATGGTCAGGGCAGATGGGGTAGACACAGGCGGGTGGCTGTCCACCGTTACCGGCTGGCCCAGCGGGCACGGGACAGACTGATAGCCGCCCGCTTCACTGACTAGATGGGCATGGGAATCGGGTAGTATGGCCACAGACCGCACACCATGGCAACAGCCGACCACCCACACCCCACACCCATCCACCCACCCAGCACCCTCACCCCCCTCCCCAACCCCACCTGCATGCACACCACCCCCCCCCATTGCCGATCCACCTGCGGCACAACTGCCGGGCTCACACAGTTGCGGGTGGACGCGTGTCTATTGCAGGCCATGGAGGATGATGACAACCCACCCTGCGGTGAGCTCCTGGCTCCACATCGTTAGACTATGTCTGACCCATGGCCACAGTACCACCATCCACCCGGACCATCCCTGCATGCGGCTGTGACACTGAAGCGCACGGTCCCGTCCTCTGCCCGGGGGCATGTTGATGGCGGCCCAGGGGGAAGGGGGCAGACTCACCTGGGGCTGAGGTAAGACCACCCCTCACACACACACTTGCGCTCAACGTACATGACACCCCCGCACGCTTTGGACAGAGCACAAAGGCAGCTTCAGTAGGTGTAACATTGACTTTAATAACCAAAGGAGTTCATGCACGTGCCCTAGCCCCTAAAACTCATCTGTGCCCTGCACCCGTGCCAACTTACTCAGTGACTAATTGTTTGGCCTTACGGGCCCTTTGACTACGTCTACGTGGTTCCCCAGACGGTACAGCAGAACTGGAGGTGGACCCCTGTGATTCCTGCCCTCTGACACTGGATCCCTTTGGCGGCCGTTTCCTGGGGCGTCCTGGCCTCGATGGGCCAGGCTGCGGCCCGGGCGACTGGGATGGCAAGCTGCCAGCCTGTCCTGCCCGTTGCCCACCCGATGCACCTGGGACGGAGGGGGGGGAGTCCGAGGTGTCGCGGTGTTCCCGGACCTCCCCTACAGGGGGAGCCGGGACGGACCACACCACCTCCTCCTCCCTCGGGGTGCCCGATGGCCCCCAGGCCTCTACATGGGTTGGGGATGCGAACGGACTGGCCATCCGACGCCCCCCCGACATCTGGCGCTGTCAGTCCTGGAGGCCCGTGCTGGTATCGACAGGGGTCTGCAGGTTTGCAGCCATGGAGCCCAGGGGTTTGGCAAACCCTGTCTGTGACTGTGCGACGCCGGCTCGCAATGGCCACTGGCGCCGATGCCCTCAGCGATGGCCTGCAGAGACTGGGCCATAGCCTGCAGAGACTGGGCTATGGTGTTGAGCGCCTCTGCCATCTGGCGCTGGCACTGGCTCATGGCCTCCTGTGAGAGGGCAGCCATGTCCTGGGCCACAGACGCCGCCTGCACGGAAAGCCCCAGGCCTCGCAAACCGTTCCCCATGTCTGACACCGTCGCACCCATTGCCTCCACCGCAGACGCCACCCATGCGGTGTCGGCCTGGGTGGCACGTATGACCGGCACCACTTCCAGCTCCTGGACGCGGGTGGACTCCTCCACGTGCGACTGCAGCCGCCGCAAGCCGGCCGTCACCCTCTTCGCTCGTCTCTGGGTCGGTGGTTGCATCGGATCTATGTGTGGGTGTGGAAACTCCAGGAACCCGGGATCCTTCTGGGCGGCAGATGTTCGCTTGGGCTGGGCTGCCCTCCGACCGCCCGGCCCCTCTGCTGCTCCTACCACCACCTGCTGTACCGGGACGGCTGTGTTGTGCGCACCAGTGAGTGGACCAGACGCCTCATCACTAAAGTGCCCAACCGAGGTTAGTGTTTCTGCGATGGTGGAGGGTGTTGTTGACAGCAGTTGGTTTGTGTCGTGCTCTTCGTCCCACTCTGAGTCCATGGCAATTTGGGGTGGGGGTTCGTCTCCACCCATCCACTCTGAGTCACTGTCCGGTATTTCGTCTTCCTGGGTAGTGCTGTCCCGGGTAGGGGTGTCCTGGGCAGTGCTGTCCCGGGTAGTGGTGTCCTGGGTAGTGGTGACCTGGGTAGTGGTGTCCTGGGCAGTGGTGTCCTGGGTAGTGGTGTCCTGGGTAGTGGTGTCCTGGCTCGGATGTGACGGGGGCCTGTGGCTGCCCCCCTCGTCGCTGGGTGGTCGCTCCCGCACGTGATGGGTGTGTCGTCTCACTGTTGCTCCAGGTCTCTCCGTCTCCCGTGGTGTGCGAGGGGCATCCTGCGGGCGTCGCACGCTAGAGGGTCCGGGTCTCTCTGTCTCCCGTGGCCTCCGAGGGGCATCCTGCGGGCGTCGCATGCTAGAGGGTCCGGGTCTCTCTGTCTCCCGTGGCCTCCGAGGGGCATCCTGCGGGCGGTCTGCATCTGCGGGGATGGGTGCCTGGACGTTTGGTCCTGCGATACACAATGAAGCATGCATGGTTAGACACGCAGGCAGTGATCAGGTGATATGGGGGAGGGGGATATAGGGGAGGGGGGATATGGGGACGGGCTGTCGGTGGCTCACTTGCTAGTACGCCCCCGACCTCTGCATCAGCAACCTCCCGGTCCTCAGGTCCGCGAGCCAGTTCCAGGGCCCTTTCCTCGTGTTCGGTCAGTGGCCTCTCATCAGCGGGGCCTCCTCCAGTCCTCACATGCTCCCTATTGTTGTGTGCGCGCTTCTCCTGTGGGGGGGGGGGGGTGGGGGTGGTGGCAGGGGTAAAAGGCAACAGTGTGAGGCAGGTATATGAATGCACGCCATCGGTTGCGCGTGCATTGCAGAGGTTAAGGTTAGGGCTGGATTCACTTGGGGATATGGGGGATATGGGGGAGGGGGGATATGGGGGAGGGGGTATATGGGGGAGGGGGTATATGGGGGAGGGGAGATATGGGGGAGGGGGGATGGGGGAGGGGGGATATGGGGGAGGGGGATATGGGGAGGGGGATATGGGGAGGGGGGATATGGGGGAGGGGGGATATGGGGAAGGGGGATATGGGGGAGGGGGGATATGGAGGAGGGGGGATATGGGGAGGGGGGATATGGGGGATATGGGGGAGGGGGGATATGGGGGAGGGGGGATATGGGGAGGGGGATATGGGGGAGGGGGGATATGGGGAGGGGAGATATGGGGGAGGGGGATATGGGGGAGGGGGAGATAGGGGGGATATGGGGAGGGGGGATATGGGGGAGGGGGGATATGGGGGAGGGGGGATATGGGGGAGGTGGGATATGGGGAGGGGGATTATGGGGAGGGGGATATGGGGGAGGGGGGATATGGGGGAGGGGGATATGGGGAGGGGGATTATGGGGAGGGGGATATGGGGGAGGGGGGATATGGGGGAGGGGGGATATGGTGGAGGGGGATATGGTGGAGGGGGATATGGGGGAGGGGGGATATGGGGGAGGGGGGATATGGGGGATATGGGGGAGGGGGGATATGGGGGAGGGGGGATATGGGGGAGGGGGGATATGGGGGAGGCTCACCCTGGCTGCTCTGACGAGGTCGTTCACCTTCTTGTGGCACTGGGTGCCTGTCCGTGGTGTCAGGGCCACAGCGGTGATGGCCTCTGCCACTTCCCTCCACAGACGCCGGCTGTGGTGTGGGGCAACTCTGCGGACGTGCCCGGGATACAGGGCGTCCCTCCTCTGCTCCACCGCGTCCAGGAGCGCCTCCACATCGCGTGACTCAAACCTCGGGGCTGAGCGGCGGCCAGCCATCCAGTCGGGGGTTCCGGTTGGGTGGGGGGGAGCAGCGCGGCCTTATGAGCCGTCACGCCGTGCGGCGCGTATGACGCTGCACGGCGTCAACCACGTGCGCAAGCGAGGATCCCGTTACATCGCTGCTCACCCATTTCAGGCCGGAGACTTTCGACCCATTTTTCCGACATGACGCAAGTTGGATTTGCACCGTTTTTTGCGCTGATCGGCGGATTTTGCGCCGATAACGGAGAATTTTGCCCCAGGTCCTCCAGGGTTATAATCTCTGGATTACTACCCGAGCCACGTGCCAATTGGCATAGGGTTGAGAAAATTAGGGAAATTAACACGTGGCTAAAGGAGTGGTGCGGGAAAGAAGGATTCCATTTCATGGGGCATTGGCATCAGTACTGGGGCAGGAGGGACCTGTACCGTTGGAACGGTCTTCACCTGAACCATTCTGGGACCAGTGTTCTAGCGAATAGGATAAATAGGTTGGTCACAAGGACTTTAAACTAGCAAGTTGGGGGGAAGGGAAGTGTAAAGCTATGGACAGTATAATGGTTAATGGAGATCAAGGCAGCAGGTTATGTGACAGGTTATTATGTAGAGATATGGGTTCAAAGACAAGGAAAATTAGGAGAAAGAGTAAGAGGAAAAATAATTTGCGAAAAGTTACTGATCAAGGTGTTAGGATTCATAACAAAGACATAAAAAACAGCATAAGTGTACTTTACCTGAATGCTCATAGTATACGAAATAAGGTAAATGAGTTGATGGCGCAAATCATCGTGAATGACTATGATTTAGTGGCCATTACTGAAACATGGTTAAAAGATGGTCACGACTGGGAGTTAAATATCCAAGGGTATCAGACTATACGAAAGGATAGAATGGACGGTAAGGGCGGTGGTGTAGCTTTGTTGTTTAAGGGTGGCATCCGGGCAATAGTAAGGGATGATATTGGTGCTATGGAGGACAAGGTTGAATCAATTTGGGTGGAAATCAGGAATAGTAAGGCGAAAAGGTCACTGATAGGAGTAGTCTATAGGCCACCAAATAGTAACAGGATGGTAGAGCAGGCAATAAGCAAAGAAATAACGGATGCATGTAGAAATGGTACAGCGGTTATCATGGGAGATTTTAATCTGCATATCGATTGGTTTAACCAGGTTGGTAAAGGCAGCCTTGAGGAGGAGTTTATAGAATGTGCCCGGGATAATTTCCTGGAACAGTATGTAATGGAACCTACAAGGGAACAAGCGGACCTAGATCTGGTCCTGTGTAATGAGGCAGGATTGATTAATGATCTCATAGTTCGGGATCCTCTTGGAAGGAGCGACCACAATATGGTGGAATTTAAAATACAGTTGGAAGATGACAAGATAAAATCAAACACTAGTGTTTTGTGCTTAAACAAAGGCAATTACAATGGGATGAGAGAAGAACTAGCTAAGGTAGACTGGGAGCAAAGACTTCATGGTGAAGCAGTTGAGGAACAGTGGAGAACCTGCCGAGCGATCTTTCACAGTGTTCAGAAAAGGTTCATACCGACAAAAAAGAAAGACGGTAGAAAGGGGAAAAATCGACCGTGGATATCTAAGGAGATGAGGGAGAGTATCAAATTGAAGGAAAAAACATACAAAGTGGCAAAAATTAGTGGGAGACTAGAGGACTGGGAAGTCTTTAGGGGACAACAGAAAGCTACTAAAAAAGCTAGAAAGAAGAGTAAGGTAGACTATGAAAGTAAACTGGCTCAGAACATAAAAGCAGATATTAAAAGCTTCTACAAATATATAAGACAAAAAAGAGTGGCTATGGTAAATATTGGTCCTTTGGAAGATGAGAAGGGAGATTTAATAATAGGAGACCGGGAAATGGCTGAGGAGCTGAACAGGTTTTTTGGGTCAGTCTTCACAGTGGAGGACACAAATAACATGCCAGTGACTGATGGAAATAAAGATATGATAGGTGAGGACCTTGAGATGATTGTAATCACTAAGGAGGCAGTATTGGGCAAGCTAATGGGGCTAAAGGTAGACAAGTCTCCTGGCCCTGATGGGATGCATCCCAGAGTGTTAAAAGAGATGGCTAGGGAAATTGTAAACGCACTAGTGATAATTTATCAAAATTCACTAGACTCTGGGGTGGTCCTAGAGGATTGGAAAGTAGCAAACGTGACACCACTGTTTAAAAAAGGAGGTTGGCAGAAAGCGGGTAATTATAGGCCGGTAAGCTTAACTTTGGTTGTAGGGAAAATGCTGGAATCTATCATTAAGGAGGAAATAGCGGGGCACCTGGAGGGAAATTGTCCCATTGGGCAGACGCAGCATGGGTTCACAAAGGGTAGGTCGTGTCTGACTAATTTGGTAGAATGTTTTGAGGACATTACCATTGCAGTAGATAACGGGGAGCCAATGGATGTGGTATATCTGGATTTCCAGAAAGCTTTTGACAAGGTGCCACACAAAAGGTTGCTGCATAAACTAAAGATGCATGGCATTGAGGGTAAAGTGGTAGCATGGGTAGAGGATTGGTTAACTAACAGAAAGCAGAGAGTGGGGATAAATGGGTGTTTCTCTGGTTGGCAACCTGTAACTAGTGGGGTCCCTCAAGGTTCAGTGTTGGGCCCGCAGTTGTTCACAATTTACATAGACGATTTTGAGTTGGGGACCAAGTGCAATGTGTCAAAGTTTGCAGACGACACTAAGATGAGTGGTAAAGCAAAAAGTGCAGAGGATACCGGAAGTCTGCAGAAGGATTTGGATAGGTTAGGTGAATGGGCTAGGGTCTGGCAGATGGAATTCAATGTTGCTAAGTGTGAGGCTATCCATTTTGGGAGGAGTAATAGCAGAATGGATTATTATTTAAACGGTACGATGTTAAAACATGCTGCTGTGCAGAGGGACCTGGGTGTGCTGGTGCACGAGTCGCAAAAAGTTGGTGTGCAGGTGCAACAGGTGATTAAGAAGGCTAATCGAGTTTTGTCTTTCATTGCTCGAGGGATGGAGTTCAAGACTAGGGAGGTTATGCTGCAATTGTATAGGGTGTTGGTGAGGCCGCATCTGGAGTATTGTGTTCAGTTTTGGTCTCCTTACCTGAGAAAGGACATATTGGCACTGGAGGGAGTGCAGAGGAGATTCACTAGGTTGATCCCAGAGTTGAGGGGATTAGATTATAACGAGAGGTTGAGTAGACTGGGACTGTACTCATTGGAGTTTAGAAGGATGCGGGGGGATCTTATTGAAACATATAAAATTATGAAGGGAATAGATAGGATAGATGCGGGCAGGTTGTTTCCACTGGTCGGTGAAAGCAGAACTAGGGGGCATAGCCTCAAAATAAGGGGAAGTAGATTTAGGACGGAGTGTAGGAGGAACCTCTTCACCCAAAGGGTTGTGAATCTCTGGAATTCCTTGCCCAGTGAAGCAGTTGAGGCTCCTTCTTTAAACGTTTTTAAGAAAAAGTTAGATATCTTTCTAAAGAATAAAGGGATTCGGGGATATGGTGTACGGGCCGGAGAGTGGAGCTGAGCCCACAAAGATCAGCCATGATCTCATTAAATGGCGGAGCAGGCTCGAGTGGCCAGATGGCCTACTCCTGTTCCTAGTTCTTATGTTCTTATGATGGTGGAGCATACCGTTCTCACATATCAGCAGCAAATACCTGCCATTTACATTTAATTACTGCCACGGGTATTTTGCCACCAATATTCAGGACAGTTTCCATATGATAGAGACAACAAAGTGCTTGCAAGGTCTTAATAATATTCTTGTGGGCATGTGCAATTAGTTAGTACCAAAGTTTAAATGCTTAGTGATAAAAAACGGAAAATGCTGGAAGAACTCAATAATGCACGATCAATTACAATCAAAGACGAGGTTGTAGCATAACTGAAGGCCTTAATCGACTAGAACTGTTCCCCAGCAGCTTTGGTACAGAAAATGAGGGCTGCTGGGACGGCACCGGTTCTTATACCCCGCCTGTCAAGGCGGAGCTACATACCAACAGCCAATGGTAAACTCCTAGGTTTAACCAATGGTCTTCAGCCTCTTGGGTACTGTAATACCTGATAATACCACACTCAGCAGTTCTGGCAGCATCTGTGGCGAGAGAAACAGAGTTAACGTTTTGAGTCAGTATGACTCTGAAGTAGAGCTCTGGAGACGAGTCATATAGACTTGAAACGTTAACTCTGTTTCTCCCTCCACAGATGCTGACAGACCTGCTGAGTTCTTCAGCATTTTCTGTCTTCATTTTGGAGTTCCAGAATCTGCAGTATTTTATTTTTATTTAAATTTTTAGTGTTTAGGGATCTAAATCTCAGCGATAGTTATGTACAATCAAATCTGAGCAGTTTAGGAAATGGCACACTATTTATGCAAAGTATTAATTGTTTTGGGAATTGCAAAATCAGAAGGTAATTGACAATGAGGAAGTTGTACAGCTGGTTCTGTTTCTTCGGCATTCCTGTGATTCAGATCATGTTAAATTTGATTGATGATTGACACGGGTAGGGTAGATTATGCATTTAGATTCAAGTCTTTTGTGACCACAGAGTTGGTCTCTAGAATGGAACAGTAATAACATAGTAGGTCAGTTCTGATTTATGGATATAAGAATTCTATAATCTTCAGCATAAATTGGGTTAGTTGCATTGGCACAATGTGTATGATGGATACTGGCAGGGCCACATTAATAATTCTTAGGGTCAATGCACCAAGAAAATTTGGGTCAGTCCTGCACACCACAACCATTCCTCACTGAACAACCCCCCCCCCACCCCGCCCAGCCCCCACACGTCTCTAACATCCAGGAAACATCGGTGTGCATGAAAATAGAATATTTGCAAATGACATTAATAAAAAAGATCATGGGCTGGATTCTCTGATTCCGAGACTATGACCACGCCGGCGTGGGAACGGTGGCGTTTTACGACCGGAAATCCGACGTAAAACGGCCACTGATCCTCCGTTTGGTTGGGGGCTAGCAGCCAAGGAGTGTAGCGCGCCCGGCTCTAGCTGCCAATATGGGCCAGAGAATTGCCGGGTCTGTGGCCGCGCATGAACACAGTGGCGGCCTGCAGCGGCCACACCGGGCAACATGGCGCTGGCCGCTCGTGACCCGGCCTGCAAAATAGTGCCCCCCCCCCCTTTGGCCGGCTCGAGCACCCCGGACCATCCCCCAACAGTGCCCCCAGCCCCTGACATGGTCCTTCCTTCCGCGGATCGGCCCTCCCCCGACTATGGCATTGCTGGACTGAGTCCGCGGCTGCCACGCCGAGTTCCCGATGGATGATACCGCACGCGACCGATGCCGTCAGGAACTCGGCCGGTCGGGAGCGGATCATCGGGGGTTGGGCCTCAGGCAATGTCCTGAGGCCGTCGGTACGGTGCGCAGCTTACTCTGCGAGTACGCTGCTTTGGAGGGGGCGGAGCATCG
This sequence comes from Scyliorhinus torazame, assembly GCF_047496885.1. Classification (NCBI taxonomy): domain Eukaryota; kingdom Metazoa; phylum Chordata; class Chondrichthyes; order Carcharhiniformes; family Scyliorhinidae; genus Scyliorhinus; species Scyliorhinus torazame. Next base: position 196,100,055 of record NC_092719.1, on the reverse strand, counting down.
CGAAAGCGGCGCCGACCCCCGATTTGGTCAGGAATGGGAATTCTCCGGCCGATCGCCAACACGATTTCGGCATCGACGACCGATGAATCCCGCCCCACATCTTAATATACTATGGTTAAGTGAAGCTGCTTGGTTCTGTCTTCTATGGTTTCACTGTGATCCTGGTCTGTGTCATGTGAGAGTACCTTTGAGAAATGGGTGTTTAAGAAATGTACCTTTAAGAAATGGGTGTTTATCAGTGATGTCAGAGTGTGGGTGGAGCTGGGCTGTCTGTCAGCTTTTTACTTTTGTTTTAGGCTGTTTGCTGCAGGGTGCATTTTAGTTTCTTTTTCAGTGCTGGATAGCTGCAGTCACAGCCGGAAGGGGTATTAGTCTCTCTCTCTGTAATCTAAAAACTGTAAATCGATCCTTTGGTGAGTTAAAACTAATAACTGCTCAGTAGTGACTTTAACCTGATGTACTTCTGTTTAAGTCTTATGGATGTTAAAAGGACAGCTTAAGGATTACTGAGTGTTGTATTCTTTGGGGGTTGTATTAATGGTTGCTAAGATGTTCACTGTATGTTTTAAAAAGGTTAACTTGAGTTCATGGAATAAACATTGTTTTGCTTTAAAAAATACTTTTCCATTTCTGCTGTACCACACCTGTAGAGTGGGCCGTGTGCTCCCCATAGCACAATCTATTAAAAGTTGTGTGTCAGGTGAACTCCATGATATACTTTGGGGTTCTCTAAACCCTGGCCCATAATATCTGTTAACAGGCTGGGACTTCTTCTCCCCATTCCGGGACCAAGTACAGGTGTGCATAGTCTTTTTAAAAGTTCATTTACGGGATGTGGGCGTCACTGGTTTGGCCAGCATTTATTGCCCACCCCCCAGTTGCTCTTGAGAAGGTGGTGGTTGGTGAGCTGCCTTCTTGAACCACTGCAGTCCCTGAGGTGTAGGTATATCCACAGTGCTGTTCGACAGGGGGTTCCAGGATTTTGACCCAACGACAGTGGAGGAGCGGTGATATATTTCCAAGTCAGGAAGGTGAGTGACTTGTAGGGAACCTCCAGGTGGTGGGGTTCGCAGGTATCTGCTGTTCTTGTCCTTCTAGATGGTAGAGGTTGTGGGTTTGGAAGGTGCTGCCTAAGGAACCTTGGTGAGTTCCTGCAGTGCATCTTGTAGATGGTACACATGACTACTACTGTTCGTTGGTGGTGGGGGGGTTGAATATTTCTGGAAGGAGGACTAATCAAACTGGTTGCTTTGTCCTGGATGGTGTTGATCTTCTTGAGTGTTCTTGGAGTGTTATGGGCGGCACGGTAGCACAGTGGTTAGGACTGTTGCTTCACAGCGCCAGGGTCCCAGGTTCGATTCCCGCTTGGGACACTGTCTATGCGGAATCTGCACGTTCTCCCCATGTCTGTGTGGGTTTTTTCCAGGTGCTTCGGTTTCCTCCCACAAGTCCCTAAAGATGTGCTTGTTAGGTGAATTGGACATTCTGAATTCTCTCTCAATGTACCCAAACAGGCGCCATAGTGTGGTGACTAGGGGATTTTCACAGTAACTTCATTACAGTGTTAATGTAAGCCTACTTGTGACAATAATAAAGATTATTATTATCTGCACTCATCCAGGCAAGTGGAGAGTATTCTATTACACTCCTGACTTGTCCTTTGCAGATGGTGGGCAGGCTTTGGGGGTGTCAGGAGGTGAGTTACTCGCCGTAGGATTGCTAGCCTTTGACCTGCCCTGGTAGCCACAGTATTAATATGGCTATTCCAGTTCAGTTGCTGATCAATGGTATCTCCCAGGATGTTGATAGTGGGGGATTCAGCGATGGTAATGAATGTCAAGGGGCAATGGTTGGATCCTCTTTTTTTGGAGATGGTCATTGCCTCACCCTTGCTTGGCACAAATGTTACTTGCCACTCATCAGACCATACCTGGCTATTGTCCAAGTCTTGTTGCATTTGGACCTGAACTGCTTCAGTATTTGAGGAATCGAGAATGGAACATTGTACAGTCATCTGCGAACATCCCAATTTCTGACCTTATGATGGACGGAAGGTTGTTGAAACAGTTGAAGACGGTTGGGCCTAGCACACTATCCTGAGGAACTCCAGTAGTGATGTCCTGGAGCTGAGACGATTGACCTCCAACCAACACAACCATCTTCCTTTGTGCCAGGTATGACTCCAACCAGTGGAAAGTTCCCCCCCTGATTCCCATTGAGTTCAGTTTAGCTAGGGTTCCTCGATGTATTACTCAGTCAAATGCTGCCTTGATGTCAAGGGCAGCCACTCTCACCTCACCTCTGGCTTTCAGCTCTTTTGGCCATGTTTGAACCAAGGCTGTAATTAGGTCAGGAGCTGAGTGACCCTGGCGGAACCGAACTGAACATCCATGAGCAGGTTATTGCTGAGTAAGCAGTAGCTGTACTGGAACAGAGACCACAAGTTTTTAGGACTATTGGTTGAATATTGTCAGGGCCCAAAGCCTGTGTAGTATCCAGAGCCTTCAGCTGTTTCTTGATATCACATAGAGTGAATCAAATTGACTGAAGACTAACATCTGTGATACCGGGGACCTCCAGAGGAGGCCACGATGGATCAGTCACCTGGCAGTTCTGGCTGAAAATTGGTGTGAATGCCTCATCCTTAACTTTTGCACAGATGTGCGGAGCTCCTCCATCACTTGAGGATGGGGCTTGTCATAATATCCACTCATGTATATAATGAGATGCAGACAGGCAGTGATTGACACACAGGATAACCAATGAACACACACGACACATAACAACCAATCACCAGACAGGACACCACCACAATAAAGCACCCAGGGCATTAAGACTCTCCCGCTCTCTACAGGACACAGCTACTGAGATAGTAAGAGTGCACAAGCCAGTGAGCACTATCACCATGAGGTAGAGAGTTAGTCTGGTCAAGCCAGTAGGAGTTATCAGTTAGATTGATGGAGTGTCAACTCACAGCAGACTATGTACAGCAATCAGGAAGTTCATTAAAACAGTGTTGGACCATCTCCTGTGTCAAAAGCCTGTTTCTAGTTTCACTGCATCCAGCTGCAGTCAATGTTGAATCAACTTTCTTAACACATCAGGGCTATTTGTGGAGCCTCCTCCAGTGATTTGTTTAATTGTCCACCACCATATCTTGGCTTGATATGGCAGGATTGCAGAGCTTAGATCCATTGGTTGTGGGATCATTTAGCTCTGTCTATTGCTTGCTGCTTATGCTGTTTGGCCCACTTAGTCCTGTGTTGTAGCTTCACCAGGTTGACACCTCATTTTTAGGTATGCCTGATGTTGCTCTTGGCATGCCCTCCTGCACTCTTCATTGAACCAGGGAGGAATCTCCTGACTTGGTGGTAATTGTAGAGTGGGGGATATGCCATGCCATCAGTTTGTGGTGGAGTACACTTCTGCTGATGGCCCAAAGCACCTCATTGATGTCCAGTCTTAGGTTGCTGGATCTGTTCTGAATCTATCCCATTTAGCATGGTGGCAGTGCCCCACAACACAGCAGAGGCTATTATCAACGTGAAGATGGGGCATTGCCTCCACCAGGAGTGTGTGCTGAACACTCCTACTGATGCTATTATGGACACATGGATGTGCAGCAGGCAGGTTGGTGAGGATGAGGGCAAGTATGTTTTTCCCTCTTGTTGGTTCCTTCATCGTCTGCCAAAGTCCCAGTCTAGCAGCTATGTCTTTTAGGACCGGCCAGCTCAATCTGTGATTGTACAACTGAGTTACTCTTGATGATGAAACCTCCCACCAGAGTACATTCTGCGCCCTTGCCACCCTCAGTGCTTCCTCCAAGTGTTGTTCAACATTTAGGTGTACTGATTCATCAGCTGAAGGGGGATCGGCAGCACGGTAGCACAGTGGTTAGCACAGTTACTTCACAGCGCCAGGGTCCCAGGTTCGATTCCCGGCTGGGTCACTGTCTGTGCGGAATCTGCATGTTCTCCCCATGCCTGCGTGGGTTTCCTCCGGGGGCTCCGGTTTCCTCCCACAGTGCAAAGATGTGCGGGTTAGGTGGATTGACCATGCTAAATTACCCTTAGTGTCCAAAAAAGGGTTAAATGGGGGTTGCTGGGTTATGGGGATAGTGTAGATACGTGGGCTTGAGTAGGGTGCTCTTTGTAAGGACCAGTGCAGACTCGATGGGTCGAATGGCCTCCTTCTGCACTGTAAATTCCATGATTCTATGGCACGTGGTAACCAGCAGGCGGTTTCCTTGCCCATGTTTGACCTGCTGCCATGAGACTTCATGGGGTCCAGAGTCAATATTGAGGACCCCCCGAGCAACTCCCTCCCATCTGTCCTACCAGTAAGACAGGACATAGCCCTGAATAATGATATTGGTGTCTGGGACATTGTCTGTAAGGTATGATTCCATGAGTATGACTGTATCAGGCTGTTGCTTGATTAGTCTGTGAGACAGCGCTAGCCCCCAGATGTTAGTCAGGAGGACTTTGTAGGGTCGACAGGGCTGGGTTGCCACTGTTGTTTCTGGTGCCTAGTTCGATGCCAGGTGGTCTATCCAGTTTTATTCTTTTATGTTTTCTTTGTGGAGGTTGAAATAAACTGAGTGACATGCTCGGATACTTCAGAAGGCAATTAACCACATTGCTGTGGGTTTGGAGTCACGTGTAAGCCAGACCAGCTAAGGATGGCAGATTTCCTTCTCTAAAGGACATTCGTGTTTATGACAATCGACAATGGTCTCATGGGCATCATTAGGCTTTTCGATCCAGATTTTTAAAATTGAGTTTAGATTCCACCGTCTGCCGTGGTGGGATTTGAACCTGGGTCCCCAAAGGATTGCTCTAGGCCTCAGGATTGGTAGTCCAGCAACAACACCACTGCGCCACCCTCAGTTGGGGTTGTAATGGTTTGACCACAGTCTGATAAATCTGACAAACTACCCATCCCACTCCAGAAATTTGAGCACCTCATGTCAGCAGACACTGCAGTATGCAGGGACTGCGGCACTGTCAGAAATGCAGCCCTCTGAGGTGACCTTAAAGGATCGAACAAAGCAAGGGAATTCTCTCTAATGAATCCACCTACAAGGGAATTCTCTCTAATCCTTCCACCTCTGTGCAGATTATTTGGCCATGTATCTCAGTGTTTTTTGTGAGGCATTATTAGCTCAAATTAACTATGTTACTCACAACAGTGACTACACTTCATATATATTTTACACAGCCAGTTTGTGTGATTTACAAAAATAAAATCATGTCTGTATTGATATAAAGATGCAATGACAGATCAATAAGTCACATAGAATATGAAGTACTCCCCGTGTCTGCGTGGGTTTCCTCCGGATGCTCCGGTTTCCTTCCACAGTCCAAAGATGTGCAGGTTAGGTGGATTGGCCATATAAATTGCCCCTAGTGTCCAAAAAGGTTAGTGGGGTTACTGGATACGGGGATAGGGTGGAGGCATGGGCTTGGGTAGGGTGCTCTTTCCAAGGGCCGGTGCAGACTCATTTTGGGAGGGGTGTTTGTTTTTTGGGAGGTCTGTTTGCACTTAGGGAAGTTTTGTTGTGTTACAGGAGAAACGTTTGTATTATGGGAGGAGTGTTTGTGTTACAGGAGGAGTGTTTGTGTTACAGGAGGAGTGTTTGTGTTACGGGAGGAGTGTTTGTGTTACGGGAGGAGTGTCTGTGTTATGGGAGGTGTGTTTGTGTTTCAGGAGGTGTGTTTGTGTTAGGGGAGGTGTGTTTGTGTTATGGGAGGTGTGCTTGTATTAAGGAGGTGTGTTGGCATTTTGGGAGGCGTGCTTGTATTACGGAGATGTGTTGGCATTTTGGGAATGGTGTTGCGTAAAAGGCATTGGGCTGAATTCTCCATGTAAGAGATTGTTTTCCCGCCAGAGATGAATCGCCTCTGATTTGCGTTCTTCCTGGGATCGGGCGGCCAGAAGCAATTCACTATCCCTTGCCACCTCCCCACCATACAATTACCCCCGCCCCCCATTCACCAGATTTGCTGGGTCACCCCACCCCCACAGTACGAGGGTGACCTGACTCTCCCCTCCCCCACCCCCAATAAGAGAGGCCCCCCACCAGAGACTCCCCATATCAGAGCCCACTCACCAGAGACCTCCTCCCCTCTCCCCCATAATGGAGACCCCTGCCTGGAAGCTAGAGAGCAGTCCAGACAGAGACAGTAGAAACAAAATCACTGCTTTAAAACTCACCTGTGCCCTGCACCTGCTGGCTCAGACAGAGAAAGCAGCACCTATTGTGGTAAACCACTGTATTGTATTGTTGTACTGTTACATGCCTGGGCTTGTCCCTGAGGGTCCGAACCACTGTAGTATATAATATGTGTATTGTGGTAAACTGCCACTGTATATATGTAATGTGGTAAACTACTGCCTGCTGGCTCCTCCTCCCTCGGGCTCGGTATAAAGGTGGCTAGTCTCTGCCGCTGCCTCAGTTCGGGATCCGAGGCCAGGAGGCTTTCCGTTTAGTTTATTAAAGCCTCAGTTACGTTCACCACTTGTCGTGTGTTCATTGATGGCATATCACCGATAAATTCCGAGAAAACAAAAAACACATCTCGAGGATTTGAACCCCCTCTTACCAACTGAACACATACTCTGGTTCTGTCTTCATCAATGAGGACGCAAATCAGATGTCAGAAATGTTGGGGATGCCGAGTTTAGTGGGAGGGAGGAACTGAAGGAGATCAATATGACTAGAGAAATGGTGTTAGGGAAATTGATGGGATTGAAGGCTGATAAATCCCCAGGGCCTGATAATCTACATCCCAGAGTATTTGAGGAAGTGGCTCCAGAAATAGTGAATGTATTGGCAGACATCAACCAGGATTCTATAAAGTCTGGAACAGTTCCTGCAGATTGGAGGGTACAAGTGTAACTGCACTATTTAAAAAGGGAGGTAGAGAGAAGACATAAAATTATAGACTAGTCAGCCTGATATTGATAGTGGGGAAAGTTCTAGAATCTATTGTCAAAGATTTTATAGTAGAGGACTTAGAAAATAGTGGCAGAATCAGTTAGAGTCAGCATGGATTTATGAAGGGAAAACCATGCTTGACAAATCTACTGGAATTCTTTGAGGATGTAACTGATAGAGTTGACGAGGGGGAGCCAGTGGATGTGGTATATTTGGACTTTCAGAAGGCTTTTGACAAAGTCCCGCATAAGAGATTAGTGTGTAAAATTAAAGCACATGGGATTAGGGGTAATGCATTGAGATGGATAGAAAACTGGTTGGCAGACAGGAAACAAAGAGTAGGAATTAACGTGTCTTTTTCAAATTGGCAGGCAGTGGCTAGTGGGGTACCGCAGGGATCGGTGCCAGGACCCCAGCTATTCACAATATATATTAATGATTTAGATGAGGGAATAAAATGGAACTCCCCAAATTTGCAGAAGACACCAAGTTGGGTGTGAGGGTGAGCCGTGAGGAGGATGCAGCGATCCTTCAGTGTGATTTGGACAAGTTGAGTGAGTGGGCAAATGAATGGCAGATGCAGTATAATTTGGAGAACTGCGAGGTTATCCACTTTGGTAGCAAAAACGAGAAGGTAAACTATTACCTGGTATGGACATAAATTAGGAGGGGGGAATGTGCAACAAGACATGGGTGTCCTCGTACATCAGCCACTGAGGGTAAGCATGCAGGTTCAGCAGGTGGTAAAGAAAGCAAATGATATGTTGGCCTTCATTGCGAGAGGATTCACGTACAGAAGCAGGGATGTCTTGCTGCAATTATACAAGGCCTTGGTGAGACCACACCTGGAATATTGTGTGTAGTTTTGGTCTCCTTATCTGAGAAAGGATGTTCTTGCTCAAGAGGTAGTGCAGCGAAGGTTTACCAGACTGATTCCTGGGATGGCGGGACTGACATATGAGGAGAGATTGAATCAGTTAGAATCATATTCGCTGGAGTTCAGAAGAATGAGGAGGGATCTCATAGAAATCTATAAAATTCTAACAGGATTAGACAGGGTAGATGCCGGAAGGAAATTCTCAATGGTGGGTGTGTCCAGAACCAGGGGTCACAGTCTGAGGATATGGGGTAAACCATTTAGGCCAGAGATGAGGAGAAATCTCTTCACTCAGAGAGTGGTCGACCTGTGGAATTTGTTTCCACAGGAAGTAGTTGAGGCCAACACTTTGCATATTTTCAAGAAGCAGTTAGATATAGCACATAGGGCGAAGGGGATCAAAGGATATGGGGAAAAGCGGGATTAGGCTATTGAGTTGGATGACCAGCCATAATCGTATTGAATGGCGGAGCAGGCTCGAAGGGCCGAATGGCCTCATCCTGCTCCTATTTTCTATGTTTCTAGATCTCAGAATCCAGCACAGTGTGTTTGTGTTTATGGGGGTCTGATTGTGTTTAGAGAGTTGTGTTTGTGTTTTGGGAGGTGTGTTTGTGTTTTTTGGGGGTGAGTTTGCCTTTAGGGAGGGGTGTTTGCGTGTCAATGTAATGGCAGCATGTTCTATTGTAAACTTCAGGCAATGTGTTCACTCTCCTTGGCCAATACCATTAGCTTATGGGGTAGGAATGGGGTACAGATGTGCATCCTCTCTGAATTTATGGTAAAATAGCAGGAGATATAATGACATGATTATTTACACCTAGTGTGCGCTGTATTGCTGTAATCTAATGGGAGCTGAATTCATGCATTGCTGAGTTGTGCATCAATGCTGATTCGAGATTGTTACTGAGCAATAAGATGTGGACAGTGGCTGGAAGTATTCTGGTGTTCAGCAGCTCTTGTATTTTTGAAGATCATTCAGACAAATATTTTTTCAGGCTATGGTATGCTGATCTGTATAAACAATTTTTATTAGGAAGAGAAAAGAATGGAATTGCCTGTAGAAACAAAAATACAGTCTTATCTGATAGCTCTGTGTTTGGGTCACTGCTGGCATTTGGCTGCGAATATCTGACCGTTCCTCAGACAGAGACCTAAGATGTTTAATTTTATAATCCAAGCAAAGCAACGCCCCCTGGGGACTTGGGATAAACATAAAATCTGATAAAGCACAGTTGAGAAAAAATGTCAAGATCATTCTCTGTGACATGAACAGATCTTTCAATTTTATTAGGTTTGACCCTCTGTGAGGACACAGAATTTTGTAGCGCCAAGTACAACAATCTGATCAAATACGTTCTTCATTAAATCGGTTCTTCACCCCTCAATCAACACTTTGAAGAACGTTAGCTCTGTTCTCTCCCCACCGAGGCTGTCAGACCTGCTGAGATTGTGCAGCATTTTCTGTTTTTGTTTCAGATTCCAGCGTCCAGGGTGATTTGCTTTTAACTTTGAAGGCGTTTGTTGGTTGTTGTTCAAATGCTGTGTTCAGTCACAGATGGTTTATCTAGCGTGTACCAACCAACCAATTAAAAGATCCTTTTTTTGTTTAAACATCTTAAGGTGCCACAATGCTCAGATGGAGTCGTCATATTTATCTCACTTTGGAACCCGATACACTGCAATGTAGGGTTCCTTCACAACTGCAATAATTTTCGAGCAACAACAGGAATCCAAAGGAAATGCAGTGATGATAGCAGAAAAGATAAGAATGAAAACAATTTTTCTTTATTCTGTTGAATTATTCAATATGCTAAAGCCTTATTGACTGTCCAAGCTTTGTTCCACAGTGTATCTGGCATAGTTTAACCATGGAGAGGAAATTTCTAATGTAAATCACATTTTGAATCCTAAGTGAGGTAGTGACGTCGTGGTATTGTCTCTGGGTTAGTAACTCGGGGTAATATTCGGGTTCGAATGGCAGTTAATGAGCATGGCTTGCAGGGTAAATTGAACCCTCCAGATTATAATTTTTTAATTTGTTGATGGGATGTGGGCGTCGCTGGCTGGGCAATCCCCGAGGGTAATTAAGTCACATGCAGGGCCAGACCAGGTAATGGGGACAGATTTAGAACATAGAACATAGAACATTACAGCGCAGTACAGGCCCTTCGACTCTCGATGTTGCGCCGACCTGTGAAACCACTCTCAAGCCCATCTACACTATTCCCTTATCGTCCATATGTCTATCCAATGACCATTTGAATGCCCTTAGTGTTGGCGAGTCCACTGCTGTTGCAGGCAGGGCATTCCACGCCCTTACTACTCTCTGAGTAAAGAACCTACCTCTGACATCTGTCCTATGTCTATCTCCCCTCAATTTAAAGCTATGTCCCCTCGTGCTAGACATCACCATCCGAGGAAAAAGGCTCTCACTGTCCACCCTATCCAATCCTCTGATCATCTTGTATGCCTCAATCAAGTCACCTCTTAACCTTCTTCTCTCTAACAAAAACAGCCTCAAGTCCCTCAGCCTTTCCTCATAAGATCTTCCCTCCATACCAGGCAACATTCTGGTAAATCTCCTCTGCACCCTTTCCAATGCTTCCACATCCTTCCTATAATGCGGTGACCAGAATTGCACGCAATACTCCAAATGCGGCCGCACCAGAGTTTTGTACAGCTGCAACATGACCTCATGGCTCCAATCGATTCATGGCCATCATTAGACTTTTAATTCCAAATTGAATTCAAATTTCACCATCTGCCATTAGAACCTGGGTCCTCAGAGTATTACCCTGAGTCTCTGGGTTATTAGCCCAGCGACAATGCCACTGCCTCACTTAGGATACAAAATCTCTCCACTCTTGCCAAGGATTTAACCCATCAAAGGCTGGTTTTGCAGCATTCTAAGTGCAAATATGGGATTGCAACAACATCTGGGGCTGATTCTGGGGTCACTTCCAAAATGGGAAAAGTGGTCATTCCAGTTGCAGGTTTCTGAAGCCTGAACCATTTTGTGACCAAACCTTGTTATCATGTCACTGGTAAGGATCGCTGGTTAGGCCTCTCAACACCCGGGTATAAATGGCTCATGGGTAAATATAAAATTTCGATTTTATATATGAGAGCTTGGGCTTTTCTGACCTTTGATCCAACAGAATACCCACTTCCCCAATGGCAATGATCAGTAGAAACAGCGGAATGTCAGGATTTCCAGGTTCTTCTTGGAATAGAGGGACAAGGAAGGGGTGAAGGAAGGTAGCATTGATGAGGAGGGATAGAGTGTTCTCAGCAACCCATCCCATTGATCAGATTGCGCACTTGCCGAATGCCCTAGGGCACCTCTGCCCAGAAAACATGACCTTTAATCCCATCTCAAAGGACCCAGAGAGGGCTGGAGATTTGCAGACCGGCCTGATGTCCACCCACCCAAATTATTTCACACAAATTGGAACCTTCTGGTTGCTAATTTCCATTTGCAGCTTCTCTGAATTGTCTACGTTAATGTGAGCAGTGGACAAACGCACCTCGCGGAGATAGCCACAGGCCATGTAAATAAACCAGCTTTGTCGTTATGTTGCAATTTGAGGGCTGCACTTCAGGTGCACTGTTGCCGTTTAGTAGCGTGGTGATGGGCAGAGAGCTGTGGAGTCTGGGTCTTTAAGTATATTCACGGCTGAGACAGACAGATTTTTAATCAGTCAGGGAATCGAGGGTTATGGGGATAAGGTGAGAAAGTAAAGTTGAGGATTATCACATTCGATCAGTCATGAACTCATTGAATGGCAGAGCAGACTCAATAGGCTGAATGGACTACATCCGTCTCATGGTCTTATGGGAAGGAGTAACCTTCAGTAAATTTATAACACATAGAGCTCCTCTACCAGGAGAATTTCACTTTACAATGGTGGAAATGGGCAAGAACTATCACCCGATAGGAAAGAATATTTCCACCCAAAGATCTTTTATTGTTTCCAGGGAGAGATTCAAGTGATGAAAATAAGTCCAATGGAATGCCATATATTTGATTAATCCATGGTGCAACAATATCTTTTCTTCCCATATAATATTTAAAGGAGGTACCAACAAGTCCCCGAGGTTATGTTTCCAAACTGCATTCACAGCTGTTTCAATTCAGATATGTTTTGGAAGAGACCATTTCTGTTTCAATCTTCATTAAATAAGGCCGCAATATATTGGCTCAGGCCTAAGAATTCCAGTCTCCGTTACTGCGTCACCTAGAATTCATGAAGATACCCAGGCCTCTTGAGCATTTACCATCACCAACATCTTTTGTTGTAAAACACATCGTCATTAAAAGTATGGACTAATCTGTAGAAAAAAGAATATAATTGTGGAGCAGGAAAGTTACTGCTTGCTGAAGGTGGGCTGTTTCTCCGGAGCACCCAATCTGTACCGTTCCCTTCAACACAGGAGCCTCAGGCACCAATTTGCACAAATTATACATTGTGCACATAACCATACTAAAAGAAAACATAACCAGATTTGTGTTCTGGAAAAAGATTTGTGAGCCCTATTTCCATATGTTTAAAGGGACACTGTTTTGATGAATAAAGGATTTGCCAAGTCTTCCTTGGAAGAGGGGGATACCCAGAGGCTCGTGTGTCATTTTTATCACAACCAAATAATCCAAATCTGAATTAATAATCTATCTCAAAGTGATGTCAAGCATCACAGGATGAACATATTTTTAAAAATGCAACATTTTTCCTAAAGGCGGTGTCCTTTTAAATCTTTTATTAATGACCGAGTCTCACGGTATCCAATGGAATACACACTGCATTGTAACTGTGGGTAATTTCAGAATGAGGTCACATAATCCAGACATTTAGGGCCCGATGTAACCAAATTACATGATCTGATGTCTAGAAATTTGACCATAGTGCTCCTGACATGTGGAGAGTTGTGAGTGTGAATCAGTAAGTTATACACATTCTATACTTCTATAATATGGCCTCAAATTACCTAGTAAGGGCAGTTTTGTTGTACACAGGCTCTGTCTCTCACTAGCTCACCAATTAATCGCCTCAACTTGGATATTATCTGCATTAGCTTGTGACCTCATTTAGCCAGGAATCTCTTATGCGAGATGTAATCATTTAATTTCAAAAAATCACAAAGTAAATTTCTTGGCCTTTTTATTTCTTCATTCTTGGGGTATAAATGTCGCTGGTTGGGCGAAGCATTTATTCCCATCCCTAAATACGCTTCAGAAAGTGGTGTTGACCTGCCTTCTTAGGCTGCTGCAGTCCATGTGATGTAGGTGCTCGCAATGTTGTTAGGGAAGGAGTTCCAGCAATTTGACCCAGTGACAGTGAAGGATGTGACATTATGAGAAATGTACAGAACTGTAGGGGTTAATGTTATGTATGAATCAATCACTAGAGGGAGCTAGATGCAGAACAATGTAAAGCATCAATGCAAAGCCTTCTGGGAGAATGTTGAGGAGAAGGCTAGGAGAAAGACTATAGGAAAGCTAGTGTGAGTGAGAGCAGATCATAGTTAGTGTAGAGATTCGTGGTAGATGAATGTAGAGTGTATGTTTATTGTCAATTGTTTATTATATAGGAGTAAGAGGTTGAATTCAATTAAGTAGTGTAAATAAATCTTTAGCTTTGTTTAACACAAGTTGTGGTCTTTGTGAACACGACGCCAACCATCCTAGGATCTTAACCACAAAGAAGACTACACAGGAACCACAATATATTTCCAAGTCAGGGTGGTGTGTGGCTTGAATGGGAATTTGTAGTTGGCGGTGTTTCCGTACATCTACTGCATTGTTCTTCAGCGTGGTAGAGGTCGCGGGTTTGAAGGTTAAATCGAAGGAGATTTGGTGAGTTTCTGTGGTGCATCTTGTGGATGATGCACGCTGCTGCCACTGTCCATCGATGATGGAGGGAGTGGTGTATTATAAGGTGGTAATGGGGTGTTCATTAGAAAGGCTGCTTTGCCCTGGATCGTGTCAGGCTTCTTCAGTGTTGTTCGTGTTACACTCAGCCACTGAACTGGAGTACATTCCGACAGGCACCTGACTTGTGCCTTACAGGTGGTGAACAGACACTTGGGAGTCAGGGTTACTCACTGCAGAATTCTCAGCCTCTGATCTGCTCTTGTAGTCACAATATTTATATGGCTGGTCCAGTTAAGTTTCTATTCAATGATAAAACATAGGATCGTGTGGTGGGGGATTCAGCAATGGTAATGCCATTGAACACCATGGGGAGAAGGTTAGATTCTCTTTTATTTCAGATGGCCATTGCTTGTGTAAGGGCCCTTCCCATTGATTCCCTTATTTTCCATTTCTTTTACTTTGTCATTATCATTTGGGGCTGGTTTAGCACAGTGGGTTAAACAGCTGGCTTGTAATGTAGAACAATGCCAGCAGCACGAGTTCAATTCCCGTACCGGCCTCCCCGAACAGGCGCCGGAATGTGGCGACTCGGGGCTTTACACGGTAACTTTATTGAAGCCTACTTGTGACAATAAGTGATTATTATTATTATCATTTTTGATCCATGGATATTTAATGGACATATACCTTTAAGTTGAGCAGAGGACATGAGGAACTCAAAAGTTGCAAAACAGTACACTGCTATGAAGATTTAGGTTTTGAACAGAAGAACTCAGACTTTATGGCACCTGAGAGATCGGACGGATCCGGTTCGATTGGTTGGCTGGTAGCCAATGGATTGGCCATAGATCGTATACTGCCCAGCGACAGTCAGTGGTTGGGTCCTGCCTGGTGGAGTGTTTTCAGAGAACCCAAGAGGAACACTCCTGGACACTGAGAGAAGAAGCTGTAAGTCTCTCTCTCTCTCTCCAAACAAGATTTCCTGCTTGCTGTCAGTGCTCCCAGAGTCGAAGAGGCAGGTCGTCTCATGCCCGTTGATTCGGACGGCCATCTTGGATTTAGTGAGGTGATGAGGTCGAGACTGGTCGAGGGCGATGGAGGCGAGCTTCGGAAGGTGGGTGGGCTGGTTGAGAGTAGTGGAGGCCAGGGTACGACTGGGTGGGCAGGGGTTCCGGGAGGCGGAGGGGTGATTCCAAGATGGCGGTCTCCACGGGTCGCACATGGCAGGTGATGTCAAAGATGGCAGCCTCCACGGGTCGCACGTGGCGGGTGGCGTCGAAGATGGCGGCCCACACGGGTCGCACGTGGCGGGTGGCATCGAAGATGGCGGCCCCCATGGGTTGCACGTGGCAGATGATGTGTTAGATGGGGGCAGTCCCAACAGGCAACACGCAGCGCTGCTGCTGCTGGGTCTGGAAACTTTAGGAACAGGTCAGGCCGGCAAACTTTGGCAAAGTGACCCTTCTTTCCACACCCATTGCAGATCGCGCTCTGTCCTGGGCAGGGTTGTCTGGGGTGCTTACCCTGGCCACAGAAGTAGCATCTCGGGCCTCCAGAGTTGGCGGATTGATGCGTGGCACCCGGGTCGGGTGATGGCGGCGCCCACGACGTCCACGTGGGTGCTGCGTGGTCGGAGGTGAAGGCATCCATGTTATGGAAGGCCACTTCCAGCGAATTCGAGAGCTGCACTGTCTCTTGGAGGTCGAGTGTATCCCCGTCTAGCAGGCGCTGGCAAATGTAGTTAGATTTTATGCCAGCGACATAGGCATCCCTAATCAGCAGCTCCGTGTGCTGGACAGCTGATACCGCCTGACAACTACAGTTCCGGCCGAGTACCTGCAAGGCGTGCAGGAATTCGGCCTGCGATTCTCTGGGGCTTTGACGCCTCGTGGCAAGGAGATGCCTAGCGTACACCTCATTTACTCCTTTGCATACTGCCCGTTCAGCAGCATTATCGCCTGCGCGTACGAGACAGCGTCCCTGATAAGGAGGAAAACCTGCGGACTTACCCGGACGTTGAGGACGGACTCGAAGCTTGTGGATGTCGGCGACGGTGTCGGCCGCAGATTCGAGGTAAGCTTCGAAGCAGCTTAGCCAGTGCTCGAATGTCGCAGTGGCGTCGGCTGCTTGGGGATCGGGTTTGAGTTGATCAGGCTTGAGTGATGCATCCATCTTAATTGTTTAGCTTATTAAATTGATGTGCCATCAATTATACAAAGACGAGTTGTGGAACGAAACTGTGGCTTTAATAAGCTAAACGAGAACCTGACTTGTGCCTTACAGATGATGAACAGACACTTGGGAGTCAGGGTTACTCACTGCAGAATTCTCAGCCTCTGACCTGCTCTTGCATTTATATGGCTGGTCCAGTTAAGTTTCTGTTCAATGATAAAACATAGGATCGTGTGGTGGGGGATTCAGCAATGGTAATGCCATTGAACACCAAGAGGAGAAGGTTAGATTCTCTTTTCTTTCAGATGGCCATTGCTTGTGTAAGGGCCCTTCCCATTGATTCCCTTATTTTCCATTTCTTTTACTTTGTCATTATCATTTTTGATCCATGGATATTTAATGGACATATACCTTTAAGTTGAGCAGAGGAAGTGAGGAACTCAAAAGTTGCAAAACAGTACACTGCACTATGATGATTTAGGTTTTGAACAGAAGAACTCAGACTTTATGACACCCGAGAGATCGGAGGGATATGGTTCAATTGGTTGGCTGGTAGCCAATGGATTGGGCATAAATCATATACTGCCCAGCGACAGTCAGTGGTTGAGTCCTGCCTGGTGGAGTGTTTTCAGAGAACCCAAGAGGAACACTCCTGGACACTGAGAGAAGAAGCTGTAAGTCTCTCTCTCTCTCTCTCCAAACAAGGTTTCCTGCTTGCTGTTTCTGAGACTGCAGAGAAGTCTTGAGATCCTGATGAATCTACAGTGAAAACCATTACAGACTGAAAGCAAGAACATCCAACTGACACCCTAGACTGAAAGGTATCTAACGGGAAGATGTCCATCTGAAACAGAGACTTTTACCCTTTTACTTTTTGTACTTTTACTTTTATTTTACACCCCTCTTTCCCCTCTGTATTTGTCTGTCTTGTGTGTGTGTAGAGAATGGGGCATGTTAAAGAAGGGAGGTTAGGAAGTAGATATTAGTTAACCAGTTGTATTTGCTGCCTATTTACTCATAGTTATTGTCATTAATAAATATTAATTGTGTTTAAATTTCTAGACCTGGTGACTGTAGTGATTGGGCAGCCAAATACCAAAGACTTTGGGGTATTTTCTAAAAATTAATAGTTAATTTCAACTGTGTTGCGACTCCGGGTCAAGTGAGACTGGAATTGACTGTGCACTAACCCGGGGTGTCTTAACAACTGCCACCTGTGTGGTACCGATGTTACTTGCTACTTAACAGCCTAAGCTTGAATGTTTTCCTGTTCTGCTGACGCAGACTGCTCCATGTCTGAGGATGTGTAGATTGTACTGAACACTCTGCATTCATCAATGAACATCCGAACGATGGAGGGTATGTCATTGATGAAGCGACTGAAGATGGGTGCGCCTAGGACACTATCCTGAGGAACCCCTGCAGTGATATCCTTGACGTACTTAGTTTGCCCTTTCCTTCTTTTTGTAGTAGTTGTTTTCTGTAGTAGCTTCGCAAGAGTGGCTAAGGTAGCATGGTGCCTATTTTCTTGGCCTAGAAATCCAGACGAATGAACTGAAGATCTGTGTTCAATTCCCACCACAGAAAGTTGGGGAAGCTTAAAATTGTTCAATGAAGAAACCTGGAATAAAAAGTTATTACCAACAATGGGGACCGTGAAACTACCAGATTGTCCCAAAAACCGATCTGGTTCTCTAATGTCCTCTAGAGGAGGAAATCTGCAGTCGTTACTTGGTCTTGTCACAGAGTGGTAGAATGCTATGAAAATGAAGTATTTTGTATTGCACAAGTAAAATCAAACTGCCATGTATTTTATGAATCGTTTCTGGGCAGCAATTAAGAGAAAGGAAGACAGATGAAAGAATCAGGAACGGGATGTTCTTTGCAATTGACACATTTAGTACTCTCAGCTGTAAAGCCAGAAGGTAGATCGGACACTTATGAAGTATTGAAGAAGCCACAGCAAGCGGGAGAGAGGTGCAGCCAACCTCAGGAAACAGCTCAGTCAAAGATGAAGCGCTGAAGGTAAAAAGCCAATTTGTGAAAAAAATAATTTTCTTTGCTGAACCGAAGGCCATCTCAAGTCCTGGTCACTTGAGCTGTCCAGTGTGGCAGTCACTGGCTATATTGGTTTGTGGCTTTTTCCAAAGAAGGAGTAATTTAGTGTGGCCAATCCACCTATCTTGCACATCTTTGGGTTGAGGGGGGTGAGACTGATCCAGACATCACTGACTATATGATGTGCCATCAATTATACAAAACAAGTTGTGGAACAAAACTATGGCTTTAATAAGCTAACCGAGAACCTGCTGGCAACTGATCCCTAACTGGGGCAGGGCCAGAGGATGGCCACCTTTATACAGAGCTTGAGGGGAGAGCCACAGACGGAGCAGCAGAGACAACAAACAATATATACAATACAGTAACAGTGGTTTACCACATTCACCCCCTGTTAGAAAAAAGAGTCTGGTGGGGGTGAAGTGGACTTAAAGATCGAGTCTGTCGGGGGCTTTGACCTTCCGCTGTGAACGCCTCAGTCCCGGCTGTGGTGTGGGCACTCGTGTCGAGACCTGCTTGTCCGGCAGCGTGTCATCTTCTTCTTCGTCCAGTAGTTGAGTCGGTGGAGAGGAAGACGGTTTAGGGGTGGGGGTGGTGCTGAGGGTTGCTGGGGGGCCTGCGGGTGCCAAATTCCGAAGTAGCCGAGAAGCGGTGAAGGGAGACGGTGCAGGGTCGAGGGTGGTGGTGATGGTCACTGGGGAACCTGCGGGTGCCAAATCCCGAAGGGAGACTGTGTCCTGCCGCCCGTCATGGTGTGCCACGTAGGCATATTGTGGGTTGGCATGGAGGAGAAGAACCCTTTCGATCAGGGGATCTGATTTATGACTCCTCGCATGCTTCCGGAGGAGGACGGGCCCTGGGACTGTCAGCCAGGACGGGAGCGAGACCCCTGAGGTGGACTTTCTGGGGAAGACAAACATTCGTTCGTGAGGGGTCTCATTGGTGGCAGTGCACAGGAGAAATCGGATGGAGTGCAGCGCATCAGGAAAGACCTCCTGCCAGCGGGAGACTGGGAGACTTCTAGACCGTAGGGCAAGAAGGACGGCCTTCCAGACCGTCGCGTTCTCCCTCTACACCTATCCGTTGCCCCGGGGGTTGTAGCTGGTCGTCCTGCTTGAGGCAATGCCCTTGCTAAGCAGGAACTGACGCAACTCGTCACTCATGAAAGAGGAACCCCGATCGCTATGGATGTAGGTGGGGAAACCGAATAAGGTGAAGAGACTGTGCATGGCCTTGATTACAGTGGCAGAGGTCATTTCAGGGCATGGGATGGCGAAAGGGAAACTTGAGTACTCGTCAATAATGTTGAGGAAGTACACGTTACGGTCAGTGGAGGGGAGGGGCCCTTTGAAGTCAATGCTAAGGCGCTCAAAGGGGCGGGAAACCTTTACCAGGTGCGCTCTGTCTAGCTGATAGAAGTGTGGTTTGCACTCCGCGCAGACCTGGCAGTCCCTGGTCATGGTCCTGACCTCCTCGATGGAGTAAGGCAGGTTGCGGGCCTTGACGAAATGAAAAAAATAGGTGACCCCCGGGTGACAGAGGTCATTGTGGAGGGCCTGAAGTTGGTCTACTTGTGCGCTGGCACATGTACCGCGGGATAGGGCATCTGGCGGCTCATTGAGCTTCCCAGGTCGATGCAAGATATCATAATTATAGGTGGAGAGTTCGATCCTCCACCTTAGGATCTTGCCATTCTTGATCTTGCCCCGCTATGTGTTATTGAACATGAAGGCAACCGACCGTTGGTCAGTGAGGAGAGTGAATCGACTGCCAGCCAGGTAATGCCTCCAATGTCGCACAGCTTCCACAATGGCTTGGGATTCCTTTTCAACGGAGGAGTGTCGAATTTCGGGGGCCTGAATGTTACGGGAGAAGAAAGCCATGGGCCTGCCTGCCTGATTGAGGGTAGCGGCCAGGGCAAAGTCAGACGCATCGCTCTCCACCTGGAATGGGATGGACTCGTCTACTGCGTACATTGCGGCTTTGGCAATATCTGCCTTGATGCGGTTGAAGGCCAGGCGGGCTTCAGCCGTCAGGGGAAAAATGGTAGATTTAATGAGTGGGTGGGCCTTGTCTGCATAATTGGGGGCCCACTGGGCATAATAGGAGAAGAACCCAGGCATCTCTTCAGGGCCTTGGTGCAGTGGGGGAGGGGAAGTTTCAGGAGGGGGCGCATGCGGTTGGGGTCGGGCCCTAGGACCCCGTTTTCCACCACGTAGCCAAGGATGGCTAGGCGGGTTGTGCGGAATATGCATTTCTCCTTATTATAAGTGAGGTTAAGGAGCTCAGTGGTGTGGAGGAAATGTCGGAGGTTAGCGTCATGGTCCTACTGGTCATGGCCGCAGATGGTGACATTATCCAGGTACAGGAACGTGGCCCACAGCCCGTACTGGTCAACCATTCGGTCCATCACTCGTTGGAAGACCGAGACCCCATTGGTGACGCCGAAGGGGACCCTCAGGAAGTGGTAGAGGCAACGTTCTGCCTCAAAGGCAGTGTATTTATTGGCGGTCCTCCGGGAGGATAGGGAGCTGGTGGTACGCAGACTTCAAGTCAACAGTGGAGAAGACTCGATACTGCGCAAGCTGATTGACCATATCAGATATGCAGGGAAGGGGGTACGCATCGGTTGTCTGACTGTAGTCGATGACCATCCGGTGCTTCTCCCCAGTCTTGATGACCACCACTTGAGCTCTCCAGGGGCTGGTACTGGCCTCTATGATCTCTTCCCGCAGGAGTCGCTGGACCTTTGACCTGACAAACGCCTTGCCCCTGATGTGTTGAGTGTTCTGGATCACATACAGGTCACCAACATTTGAAGTAGTGCAACACTATTTTATTAAAAGGTTAACTATTTAAACATACTTGAACTGTGGGTAAATACGATACCAGCTTTAACTAAAGACCTTTGCCTTGTCCTAACCAGTTGATGCACTCAACACATGGTGAATGTCTGTGTTGCAGGCTGTGATCTCTGTGCTCCTAGCTAGCTGCTACTCGAATGAGCGGGAACTCTGATGTCCCCTGTCTTTATCATGCATGTGCTCTCACTGGTGATTGGCTGCGGTGTTGCGTATGTTGATTGGTCCCACTGTGTGTCCATCAGTGTGTGTCTGCACCATGATATACTGGTGTATATTATGACATCCCCCCTTTTATATAAGAAAATGTGCCTGCGTGACAATAAATTGTGTGTGGTGAATGTTCCTGACTACGTGTGTGCGAAATATTTACAGGACTATGTACATAAAACTAAGCTATTTACATGGGAAGGTATCTGGTGCAGAATAAACAGTGCGTCACACAAATAACGAGATGAACACTATATACAAACCACTTGAACGATTAAACGGAAGAACAGAACAGACCAGAGAGTCCATGAGTGCACAAAGTTCACAAATTAAGTCTCTGAGGTGGGCGACGAATTCTGGTTGACCGCCTCAAGGGTGGGTCAGGAGCCACCGGCTGAGGAGCGGGCTGGACTGCGTCAGAGTGAGGAGGATGAAGAGTAACCGGAATCTCTGCATAGTCCAGGTCAGGGACAACAGGAGGGCATGGCACTGGCGGAGGATCGCGTAGCGAGTGTGGAACGAGACGAAGGGCACGCCGATTACGGCGCAGAATGGAACCATCCGGTAGACGAACCAGGAACGAGCAGGGAGCCACCTGCCGAAGAACCACAGCAGTTGCAGACCAGCCACCATCTGGAAGATGGATGCGGACGTTGTCATCTGGAGCCTGAGCAGGGAGATCAGCTGCACGGGCGTCATGAGCTGCCTTGTGCTGTGCACGAGACAGTTGAAGGACCGGAACGTGGTCGAGGTCTGGGACGTGAATGGACGGCACCGTCGTCCTCAGGGTGCGACCTATGAGCAGCTGGGCTGGCGACAGGCCAGTGGACAGTGGGGCCGAGCGATAGGCCAGCAGGGCGAGGTAGAAGTCAGATCCCGCATTGGCTACCTTGCAGAGGAGCCGTTTGACTATGTGGACGCCCTTCTCCGCTTTGCCATTGGATTGGGGTACAGGGGACTGGATGTCACATGCACAAAGTTGCACCTCCTGGGAAAGTTGGACCATTCCTGGCTTGCGAAGCAGGGGCCATTGTCCGACATCACAGTGAGTGGGATGCCGTGACGAGCAAAGGTGTCCTTACAGGCACGGATGACTGCAGACGATGTGATGTCATGCAAACGTACCACCTCCGGGTAGTTTGAAAAATAGTCTACAATCAGAACATCGTCCCTGCCCAGCGCGTGGAACAGGTCGATACCGACCTTGGACCAAGGGGACGTGACCAACTCATGGGGCTGTAGGGTATCACGTGGTTGGGCCGGCTGAACCGCTGACAGGTGGGGCAGTTGAGCACTGTGTTGTCGATGTCGTCATTGATGCCGGGCCAGTACACTGCCGTCGGTGGCACTTCTCCACACGAAGATGGCCCCCGTGTAGCTGTTCCAAGACGGGCTGGAGAATGCTGTGCGGGATAACAATGCGGTCCAGCTTCAGGAGGACACCATCGACTACCGCCAGATCGTCTCTGATGTTGTAGAACAGCGGGCATTGGCCCTTGAGCCACCCGTCTGTTAGATGGCGCATGACACGCTGTAGCAGGGGGTCAGCCGCAGTCTCGCGGCGAATTTGGACGAGGCGTTCATCCGTGGCCGGTAGATTGGAGGCCACGAAAGCCACATGGGCATCAACCCGGCAGACGAATCCCGCTGGGTCACACGGGGTGTTGACTGCCCTGGACAGAGCGTCGGCTATGATCAGGTCTTTGCCCGGGGTGTATACGAGCTGAAAGTCGTATCGCCGGAGTTTGAGCAGAATGCGCTGGAGGCGAGGCGTCATGTCGTTCAAGTCTTTTTGTATTATATTGACCAGCGGGCGATGGTGGGTCTCGACGGTGAATTGGGGAAGGCCGTACACATAATCATGAAATTTGACGATACCGGTCAACAGGCCCAGGCACACCTTTTCTATCTGCGCGTAGCGCTGGTCCGTGGGGGTCATGGCGCGTGACGCATATGCAACGGGGGCCCATGATGAGGCCTCATTGCGTTGCAGGAGCACCGCCCCAATGCCGGATTGGCTGGCATCGGTCAAAATTTTTGTCTCTTTCGCTGGATCAAAAAAGGCCAATACCGGGGCCGTGGTAAGTTTGGTTTTAAGTTCTGTCCATTCGCACTCGTGGGCAGGAGGCCATTGGAAGTCTGTTGTCTTCCTGACAGGTTCCTGAGAGCTGTGGTATGAGAGGCGAGGTTAGGGATGAACTTCCCCAGGAAGTTGACCATGCCCAGAAATCGGAGGACCGCCTTCTTGTCCTCTGGCTTTTTCATGGCTGTGATGGCAGCCACCTTGTCCGCATCCGGCTGCACACCCAGCTGGGAGATGTGGTCACCTAGGAACTTGAGTTCCGTCTGGCCGAAGGAGCATTTGGCTCTGTTGAGGCGTAGGCCCTGCTCCCGTATGCGTTTGAACATGCGCTGGAGGCGACAGATATGCTCCTGCGGGGTGGTGGACCAAATGATTATGTCGTGAACATAGACGTGAACACCTTCAATGTATTCCATCATTTGTTCCATGAACCTGTGGAATACTTCTGACGCCGATATGATCCCAAACGGCATTCTGTTGTAACAGTATCTGCCAAAAGGGGTGTTTCCTGCTGGATCTGTCTAGTTGAATTGGCTAGAATCCTTTCGAGGCGTCAAGTTTGGTGAAGTGCTTGGCCTGAGCCATCTCGCATGTGATCTCTTCGCTTTTGGGGATTGGGTAATGCTCCCTCATTATGTTGCGATTCAGATCCTTTGGATCAATGCAGATTCTGAGCTCACCGGAAGGCTTCTTTACGCACACCATGGAACTGACCCAGTCGGTTGGTTCCGTAACTCTGGAGATCACTCCTTGGTCTTGGAGGTCCTGCAGCTGCTTGAGGCGGTCCTTGAGGGGTGCTGGGACTCTGCGAGGTGCATGCACCACAGGCGTGGCGTTCTGTTTGAGTAGGATCTTGTAAGTATATGAGAGCATGCCCATGCCTTCGAAGACGTCGCGGTGCTGGTCGATGATGGCGTTGAGTTGCGCCCTGAAGTCAGCATCCTGGAAGGCAGACGTGTCATCAGGAGAGAGAGAGTGTTCTCGTTGAACGAGGTTTAGCAATTTGCACGCCTGTGCGCCAAGCAGAGAGTCCTTCGAGGAGCCCACGATCTCGAAAGGAAGGATGGCTTTTCGTGATTTGTGCATCACTTCGAGTTGGCATGAGCCGGTAGCAGGAATGATGTTGCCATTGTAGTCCAATAGCTGGCAGGTCGATGGGAAAATGGTTGGTTTGACACAAAGGCTTTGGAAAGCAGACCACGCCATGAGATTGGCGGAGGCACCAGTGTCCAGGCGGGAATCGTATTTGGGACCGGTTGACCGTCAAGGTGACACACCACTCATCGTCTGGAACCGACAGCGGCTGGTGTCTTTGCTTCGGGGACAGCCTGTTTTTCATTACGACACCGACTCAAAAAAGGCGCCTTCGGGTCCTCGGTGTCACTGCTGTGTGGGAGGTCGGAATTGGACTCGGTGACCGTGGGTTGAATTGCCCGAGCATTCCTGCGAGGCTGGCTGAAGCGATATAAATTGGAAGGCTGAGCTGCTCGACAGCAGGCAGCATAGTGGCCAAGTCTTCCACATCGTAGGCATTGTCGAGATTTTGTGGGGCATTGCCGCTTTAAATGGGCGGAGCCACAGTTGCCTCACGTCGAGACGTCAGCACGTTCGCTGCGCCACTGCGCCTGCGCGGTGCGGTCCTGCGTGGTGCGCACCTGCACATTACGTTCCTCCATGTCGCCGTCCCCTCGTTTGGTGCGTACATGCGCGGGAGTCCGCGAAAAGTGTGCGAAATGGCCGCCCTCATCCAGGCTGAGGCCCTGGAGGTGCTCAATCACTTGGACCCGTTCCGCCTCGTGGGGACCTTGCCGCGCTATTTCAGCCGCTTGTGTATGGGAGTACCGACTGGTGGCATTTTCATGTAGGACACAGGTCTCGATGGCGGTCGCTAGGGTGAGTTGCTTTACTTTGAGGAGCTGCTGACGTAGGGGGTCCGACTGAACACCGAAAACGATCTGGTCGCGTATCATGGAGTCGGAGGTGGGCCCATAGCTGCAAGATTGCTCAAGGATGCGGAGGTGCGTTAAAAGGGATTGGAATTGTTCATCCTAACCCTACACACACTGCAGGAACACGTAGCGTTCTAAACTTTCATTCACCTCTACGCTGCAGTGAGTGTCAAATTTGAGGAGAACCATCTTGAACTTCGTCTTGTCTTCGTCATCTGCAAAGGTGAGAGAGTTGAAAATATGGATGGCATGGTCCCCGGCCGTGGAGAGGAGAAGAGCAATCTTTCTGGTGTCCGAGGCGCCCTCCCTGTCTGTGGCTTCGCGGAAGAGCTGGAAGCGCTGTTTGAAAATCTTCCAGTTGGCCCCGAGGTTGCTGGCGATGCGGAGCGGCGGAAGCGGGCTGATGTCCATGTTGCAGAATGATGGAATGCTGGCGGAAGGCTGATCACTTGCAGGTAGGTCTAAGAAGTGATAGTATGCAACCACTCCTGGTATCATGATGTGTTGGGTGTTCTGGATCATATACAGGTCACCAACACTTGAAGTAGTGCAACACTATTTTATTAAAAGGTTAACTATTTAAACATATTTGAACTGTGGGTAAATACGATACCAGCTTTAACTAAAGACCTTTGCCTTGTCCTAACCAGTTGATGCACTCAGCACATGGTGAATGTCTGTGTTGCAGGCTGTGAGCTCTGTGCTCCTAGCTAGCTGCTACTCGAATGAGCGGGAACTCTGATGCCCCCTGTCTTTATAGTGCATGTGCTCTCACTGGTGATTGGCTGCGGTGTTGTGTATGTTGATTGGTCTCACTGTGTGTCCATCCGTGTGTGTCTGCACCATGATATACTGGTGTATAGTATGACAGTCCCGGGCACTGTATTGTCTGCTCCTAGTGGCGACAGGCTTACAGTCCGGGGTGAGGTTACCGAAGAACGAGCGTGTAGCGACCTTAAGGGGCGCGAGGCTACAGACAGAGAGGGGGCAGCAGGGGTCCACCGAACTTCAAGGTAAGGCTTCGGAGGGGGCACTGAAAATCAAGACCCAGTAGTAGGGCAGTGCAGAGATGAGGGAGGGCATAGAGCTTGAAATTAGCCAACTCTACGCCCTGTACCGAAAGGGTTGCGACACAGTACCCCCGGATCTCCAAGGAATGTGAACCGGAGGCCAGGGAGATTTTCTGGGTCACGGGTAAAATTGGGAGGGAGCAGTGCCTTACCATATCTGGGTGGATGAAGTTGTCAGTGCTCCCGGAGTCGAAGAGGCAGGTCGTCTCATGCCCGTCGATCTGGACAGCCATCATGGATTTAGTGAGGTGATGAGGTCGAGACTGGTCGAGGGTGATGGAGGCGAGCTTCGGAAGGTGGGTGGGTTGGTCGAGAGTAGTAGAGGCCAGCGTACGACTGTGTGGGCATTGGTTCCGGGAGGCGGCGGGGTGATTCCAAGATGGCGGTCCCCACGGGTCACATGTGGCAGGTGGCGTCATAGATGGCAGCCTCCACGGGTTGCACGTGGTGGGTGGCGTCGAAGATGGCGGCCCCCACGGGTCGCACGTTGCGGGTGGAGTCGAAGATGGTGGCCTCCAGGAAAACCTGCAGACTTACCCGGGCGTTGAGGACTTGAAGCTTGTGGATGTCGGCGACGGTGTCGGCGGCAGATTCGAGGTGAGCTTCGAAGCAGCTTAGCCAGTGCTCGAATGTCGCAGTGGCGTCGGCTGCTTGGGGGTCCAGTTCGAGTTGATCAGGCTTGAGTGATTCATCCATCTTAATCATTTAGCTTATTAAATTGATGTGCCATCAATTATACAAAGATAAGTTGTGGAACGAAACTGTGGCTTTAATAAGCTAAACGAGAACCTGATGGCAACTGATCCTGAACTGGGGCAGGGCCAGAGGTCGGCCACCTTTATACAGAGCCTGAGGGGAGGAGCCACAGGCGGAGCCAGCAGAGACAACAAACAATATATACAATACAGTAACAGTACTTTACCACAATATATATAATACAGTAACAGTGGTTTACTACACTATATTTGACCAATAAATTTATGATTGTTGTTTGGGAAATGGAAGGGTTTCCAGTAGAGTTTGGGATTGCAGGAGAGATAGATGTTTTGGGGTTTCCAGTCTTTGAGGATCTAAGTGCTTACTAATATGCTGAAGGATAAGATTGTTCTTTGTAATGTTTTATTATCTTTTTTCTACTTTAATAAAATTTTTTATTGTTTAATGAAAGGGAGGCTTGAGTTTAATGAAAGAGAGGTTTTATTTCATTATTGGGCTCTGAACCCAATCATATTGTGGTCACAAAATACAATGAATGCTGGAAATGAACAATAAATGCTGAAAATATTCAACAAGTTGGGTAGCATGTGTAAAGGGAAGGGGAACAGAGTTTAACTTTTCAGGCCAGTGGCACTTTATCTGAATGATTCTTTCACCATCCAAAGGTTGGTTATCTGCTTTGCACCTCTGAGTTCCCAAGATATTCCCTTCTTAACAAATTGCTAGCTAATATTGTGATTACTCAGAGCTAAACCAAATATCATCATCTCGCCGATTGGATTAAATACACTCATTTAATCTATTCATTTTACCACTTTATCTTCCAATTTGTGTGCAATCAAAATCTCCCATCATTAAATGTTCTTCTTGTGCCTTCCAGAGGTGTTTAAGATACATTCCTTTATTAAATCATTACAGTCAGAAGGTATATGAAACACTCCCTCCAGTGTTCTACATCCTTTCCTGTTCCTAAGCCAAGCTTATACTGATTCCACTTACTGATTACATTCATTCGGATCCTTTCTTTGTCCCTTTTATGAATACTGTCATCCCCTGAATGGGATAGAGATATTTTTTCTTTAGTTGCCTCTGTTGCCTTTCAGAATTCCTTAAAATATTTGTCTCATTACCTCTGTCAAATGTCCTATTGAACACATGGAACGGATGTTGAACAAGATGGGAAACTAGCCTTTCCTCTCCCACTATACTCTCTATCTGTTATAAAGCCTTGATTGTCCCAAGCCTGCTGCTTTACTAAATTTAACTCCTCTCCCAATACTTTAGTTATCCTCTCCGAGGATGTCGGTACAGTTCAGTTGAGATGAAACATGCACCAATTGGCTCAGATTTTTACCACAACAGAGAGGAGAGAGGCTGTGTGCCACGTGGAAATCCTGGAAATTCTAAGTCCCACCATGAACTGTCATTTCCCATATCTGCAGGGGCAGGACAGAAGTTAGGCCGGGGTTTGCATAGACATGATTCGCAGAGGCAACCGGCCACTTGAACCATCTGTTTCCTCCACTGAAGTGGGATTTTGGTAGGTCAGAAGTGTGAAACGCGGAGTGTGAAGTTAGAACAAGTAAGAGGAGTCTGAACTTGGTGTATTCGTTTGGACAACCGGGGTCCCAGGACACCTTTGGGAGAGGTAAAGCACCTTTTGGGAGAGATATGACACCTTTTGGGATTGTTAAAATTAAACATGATTATGCCCTTTTTTTATACGCCAACTGATTGGAACTGTCCAGCTGTCAAGGAATTGCCCAGTTGTCAAAGAACTGTCCAACTGCTAAGAAACTGTCCAGGATCTGTCCCGCTGTCAACGAAACCATCCAGCTAACAAAGCTGTCAAGGAAGTGGCAAAGTTGTCAAATGGATACTAGATGAATTAGCATGGAGGGAGTAAGTACAAAGGAGGTGTGTGGGGGTGTGGATTGGCAAAGGTTGACATGGATAGGCCATAGGAGGTGAGTGTGAGGGCTGTTTTTTGTTTCAATATATTTATTTATTTATGCACAGTGCTGGTTCACAAAGACAGTGTTTGCGCCCAGCCAGCTTCTGCACCCGGCTGCCTCTACATTCATTCTGTGGTCACCCGCCCCAACTCCTATTTCAGCCTACCCCTAAATCTGCATCGCTCCCCGAACCAGAAATCCAACTTGTGGACAGGCATTCTTAAAGGTTGGGTCACAGAACCAGGAAATCGTCTGACCTTATGCACCAAACCCCAGGCCAAAATTTTGGGCTGTAATCTAAATTTGGATTGCATTCTGAATGCATTGAAATATATTTTGGACTGCTGCTACCCCAATGATGTGCAGCAATATGGATATGAGATATGCTTCTACAGAATGGAAATATTCACAATGCAAAGCAGGTTAACTTGAACTCAACCTAATGTAGCTCAAGAATGCTTCTGAAACATTTAGAAGGGCAAACAAGGGCTCAAGTCATCTCATATTGACAATACAAAATGTGCTTCATTCAGATTTTCACTGAGGCTGGCTGCAGTGGTTTACACAGGTTGTTATGCCACAATGCAGTGTTTCACATTGCGGCTCTTGGCTCTCAGGTAGAAGCATCGGTTGGTAAATTGCTCACATGCAGCCCATGGCTTCCAATCCAATGGATACGAAAGCATCAGCTGTCAGATGGAATTTCCTGTCATGTGCTCCTGTGCCCTGGGAGCACAGAATCGGAAAAGCTAACCTTGCAAATTGAGCAACCACGGAAAGATTACTTTGGCTTTGTACTGAGTCTAAACCTGTGTAGGTCTAAATATAGGTTAGATCTCATGTTTCCTATTGGGGCTGGTTTAGCACAGTGGGCTAAACAGCTGGCTTGTAATGCAGAACAAGGCCAGCAGCGCGGGTTCAATTCCTGTACCGGCATCCCCGAACAGGCGCCGGAATGTGGCGACTAGCGGCTTTTCACAGTAACTTCATTGAAGCCTACTTGTGACAATAAACTATTATTATTGGGGGACACATTTGAATGGAGATAGGGCTCCATCATTGTAGTTATTCTTCGGCCCATACTTCCTCAGAGTTATTGAGCTTCCCTTTCGACCTGGCGCTAAAGCCCACTTTGATTCTTGAATAAAGTTGATGAGATTCCTTATGTTTTCTTCTGAAGACAGATCACACTCTGACTCCAGGTTGAGGATGCACTAATTCCATCTCACTGACACTACAGCTGTCGTCCAAATGCAGCCTAAATGAAAAAGCAACAGCTTGTACGATTTCTAGGAGAGGTTTACGTCAGTTCATATCCTCCATAGCCTAGAGTGAGAACTGGGGTATTAGAATTCGTCATGGAACAACAAGCTCTGCTTCTGCTCTCAATTATTCTCCTGAATGGTTTTTAAAATTTTGAGAAAATATCCAAATGTCCCATTTAAAAATTGCATTGTAACGTGTTTTTACAGCGGGAGTAATTTTCTAAAATCTAACTTAAAGTGACCACAAAAAATAATTTAAAAACAGAAAGGTTTTGCAAATGGAAAACTAATTTAACGTGCCAATTGGCCCAAAAGTGGAATGCAAGTTTGAATGGTTTGATGAAAAAAATCTGTAGCTTGTATAATGTAGACCAGTGCAGAAAACTTGCTTCCAAGAGCCTGCTGTTGTGCTGACTAGGACAATTTACTTTACTGTTTTCCATCATTCAGCCCAAGCTCTCCTGTTTCTCCATGGGTCAGGAGAATGGGAGGAAGTCCAATTCTAATTGCCAGAATTCCTTATTACAAAAAAAAACTGGTTTCTGTCGGAATATTTATACATCAACTGCACTTTTTATTTTCTTTCAATGTTTTCCAAATATAATACAATGGCGATTACCTCACCATTCACAATTCATCAGCTTTATTTGAGTTGGTCACGGGGGGGGGGGGGGGGGGGGGTGTAGTCTTTAAATCTTTAAATAGAATGTAAGGTCCTTCAGTCTCAGATTGCCCATCACCATACGCAGAATTAATTCCTTACCTCTTCCCTAATAATCCTGCATTAGTCCTATTTGCTTATTCTTTCTATTTTGTCATGTACTCTTTCTTTGATTGTAACCTTTTCATTTTTCTCTTCCACCTGCTTTCCTTTTTCCTCTTCTCATTCTTTTTCCTGTCATCTCTCTTTTCCAATAGTGCATCACTTTTGACATCTCCAGCATTAACACAGTTGATCATATGCTATTAGTCCAACACCAGGCCGCCAATGTGTCCATTGTCTATCTCTGTGGGATTGTCTTTACTTAGTTACACTCGCTTATCTGTTTGATCTTATCCAGAGTATTAGTAGTAATATCTTCTCTGTCCACCATGCACCATCATCTCTGGAGTCTCCTTCCATGCTCCCCTTCTCTTTCTCATCTACATATTGCCACTTGGTGACATTATCCAAAAACATGGAGCCAGATTCCACATTCCCAGTGTTAGCCAATTTGACTTCTCCACCAACTCTTTCGACCCCCTCCGCTGCCAATATACTCTTGTCTGAGATCTTGGATGAGCCATAGCTCCCACTACGCAAACAATGGGAAGACTGAGGCATTGGTTTTGGTCCCCCACCCTGACCCTTGTCAGCAATCCCATTCTTGGCTCCTGTCTCAGGCTAGATCAGAGTATTTGGAATGACCGTGCCTTCTATTGCCTGAGTTGTTGCATTCCTTCTTGAAGGGTGGAGTCTTGTGTTGCCTCTGGGAATGGAAAGCAATGCAGGCAAATGGATCTATTTGAGTGGGAAGCCAAAACTCAGCTTCCCGACAGCGGGATGAACTTTTGCAATTACATTCATCGGAACATAGGGACAGAAGTAGGCCATTCAGCCCATCGAGCCTGCGCTGCCATTCAGTACGATCATGGCTGATCATCCACTTCAATGCCTTTTTTCTACACTATCCTCATGTCCCTTTATGCATTAGTATTTAGAAATCTATCATAGAACCCTCTTGTCCATGCCAACCCAAAGACACATTGGTGCCTTTCTACTCCCATCTTCCTAACCCAGCCCATAACCCTGCAATTCGCAGCACTTAAGGTGCAGATCCAAGTACTTTTTCAAAGAGTTTATGGTTTCTGCCTCCACCACCAACTCAGGTAGCAAATTCCAGGCACCAACCAACCTCTGTGTAAAAGATTCTTTCCTCTTGTCCCCTCTAATCCTTCTGCCTTGAATCTCTGACCCCCTGGCTTTTGAACTCTCTACCAACAGAAACAGGCTCCTCCTCTCTACTCTACCTCAACCCCTCCTGTTTTTGTATACCTCAATCATGTCAACAGGAACCAAGAATGAGATTGTTGACAAGGGTCAGGGTGGGGGATCAAAAGCAATGCCTTCTCTGCTCCAAGGAAAACAGTGCTAACCTCTTCAATATCTCCTTGTAACTACAATTCTCCAGCCCTGGAAA
Source organism: Scyliorhinus torazame (assembly GCF_047496885.1). Lineage (NCBI taxonomy): Eukaryota > Metazoa > Chordata > Chondrichthyes > Carcharhiniformes > Scyliorhinidae > Scyliorhinus > Scyliorhinus torazame. The sequence goes on along the minus strand of NC_092719.1, from coordinate 196,067,846 downwards.
CATTATAATAAATCTTCTCTGCACTCTCAAAAGCCTTCTGAAAATCCTAGTATACTACGTCCACTGACTCTCCCTCAACAGGTCTGGTGTAACATCCTCATAAATCTCCAAAAGGTTCGTCAAACATGATTTCTCAAACATGAATCCACGCTGACTATGCCCAATCCGATCATTATTACTTTCCAAGAGTCCATTTATTGGATCCTTTGTAACAGATTCTAGTATTTTTCCCCAATCCTGATTTCTCAAGCTCCTGACGCAACCCCCAAGCCTCACCCCCACAAGCCGTGGGGATCGGGCAAACGGGTGTGGGAGGATGAGGGGTGCCCAGGGACTCCCTTACAGTGAGTTGGAGCTTTGGGGGGGGGGGGGGCGGTTTAGAAGTCGCATCGGTGGCTCGAGAGATTGGGACACCATTTAAAAATGGCGTCCAGACCTGTCCCTGCACTGGGGAATCTCGGCGAGCGAGGCTGCTCAGTGCAGGAAACGGGATGAAGTATGGCCTCGGCTGCACGTTCCCTGCTGAGGCCCCATCTCTAACAGGAGTCACGCTCGATAGCGTTGTGTTTCTCGACGCTGCGAGCTCCGGGAAACACGTAGCCAAAAGCACTCGCTATGGGACATAGTTCCCATTTGGTTGAATCGTGCCCTTAATCTTTCCTTCCTCTTATGCGCACTTTCTTCCTCCTCTCTTCTCTATTTTTCTGCTTCTTGATCTCCCTTCTTACTCTTATCTCTCTCTCGATTTATTTTCAGCACTTTTTCTTTCTCATTTTTCCTTTCTATCTTCAGAGGGACAGGTAGAATTGAAGAAGCAGGGATGCAAAGAATTGGCAGATGGAATGCAATATGGAAAAGTCTGAGGTAATGCACATTGGTAGAAAGATTAGATGCATAGACTATTTTCTAAATGGGAAAAGACTAAGTAGAAAGGAACTTAGGAGTCCTAGTTCAAGATTCTCTTCAGGTTAATGTGCAGGTTCAGTCAGCAGTTAGGAACGCAAATGCAACCTTAGCATACATATTAAGAGGGCTAGAATACAAGACCAGGGATGTACTTCTGAGGCTGTATAAGACTCTGGTCAGACCCCATTTGGAATATTGTGAGCAGTTTTAGGCCCCGTATCTAAGGAAGGATGTACTGGCCTTGGAATTGGTCCAGAGGAGGTCCACAAGAATGATCCCTCGAATGAAGAGCTTGTCATATGAGGAACGGTTGAGGACTCTGGGTCTGTACTTGTTAGAGTTTAGAAGGAGGAGGGGGGATCGTATTGAAACTTACAGGACACTGCTAGGCCTGGATAGAGTGGGCGTGAAGAGAATGTTTCCACTTGTAGGAAAAACTGGAACACGAGGTCACAGCCTCAGACTGAATGGACGATCCTTTAAAACAGAGATGAGGAGGAATTTCTTCAGCCAGAGGATGTTGCATCTGTGGAACTCTTTGCCGCAGAAGGCTGTGGAGGCCAAATCACTGAGTGTCGTTAAGACAGAGATAGATAGGTACTTGATTAATAAGAGGATCAGGAGGTTATGGGGGGAAGGCAGGAAAATGGGGATAAGAAATATCAGCCGTGATTGAATGGCTGAGCAGACTCGATGGGCTGAGTGGCCTAATTCTGCTCCTATGTCTTATGGTCTTATGTTATAATTTCTTTGGGGTTTTTTGTGCTATTTTTCAAACCCCCTCCCTATTCTCACTTTATATGGAAGGATAATCTGCTGCTGGGTTTGGTAAGCGCTGTTTGCCTGAAATACCCTCTCATTTTCCTTCTTTTCTACATTACATTACTTAGTTTTATTTCTTGTTGCCAATTAAGACACCAACTGGAGATATTTACCCTGAGTAAAATTCAATGAAGGCAGCTTCCAGCTTGACTTAGTAGCTCTCTGATCTCGGATTTAGAAGGTGGCCGCCCACATTTAAAGGCACAGAAATCCTTCCCACTGTTTTAAATTGCCCATTAATTTCCTCAATCATAATCTTTAGCGTGCTTAGAGCTAATTACATTCCAATGGCTACCTTTGCCATCTTTTATATTTAGAAACCACTGGAAAGAGAATTAGTCCATTTTCAATGTCACTATTTGTTTCCAAGGTTTCCTTATGGGCTGCTGCAATGTTCTATTTGTTTTTCAATTAGGGAATTTAATTGATAAGGTAGAATGACATCTTGGAGACACTTGCTCACACATCATTTTGTTGATTGGACCAGTCCTGATCAGAGTTTGATTAAACCATTGCTAAACTTTATCCAAAATAAGTCAAGTGCTCTTATTGCTCTGTAGAATTGTGAAAATGTTCTTGTTCTTGTATGGAACTATGAATCTAACTAAGTGCTCCAATTCCTGGTGAACTATGAACGGATGGAAGTGCTCTTCTCCCTGTTTATAAGGATGCATAGAACTGAATGCTCTCATCCCTTGTCGGATTATGAAGGGAATTGAGTGTTCTTTCATTTGTATAGGATTGTGAAGTAAGTTGAGTGTCCTTGTAGGATTCTGAAGGGAGCGGGCTGTGGGAATGATATGACCAGAGTCTCTCGATGTCCTGGGACTAGCACACGATGAGTTAAAAAAGTGTTGGGTTCGAAGGCAAGGCTATCTTTTCAACATAAAGAGCATGACAGAATGTATGATAGTCACTCAGCCATGTCTATGATGTTCTGGAATATGTCAGCTTGGTCAATTGGTTAATGTGGAACAGAAAGCATTTGTGAGGACTATACAACCATGGTAATAAGACAATGAGAAGAGCCGAAAAGCACAGGATAACCACGATAACAGGATGATTACAAAGGATTGAGAAGGAATGAGTGTATTTTGCTGGCTCCATGTTGTTTTTCTGCTGTTACATGTATGTATCTTTGCTTTACTATGAATTATTAGGAGTATGCATGCTATTTACAATCCCATGGTGGAATTTGTAAAAGAAGTGAGAGTGAGATTCTATACGCTGCACTTGTACTGGAATCATAAAGTGTAGTGTCACAATAAAGACTTCATTCTGCATTATGATAGTCAAACTAGCTGAGTACACTTTTCTCCATGTAGGATTATGAAAGGAGTTTTCGAGTTTTATAGGACTGGCGAAAATGCTAGATGTTTTTGTCTTTGTGTAGGATTGTGAAGAGAGCTCTTGGCTATTGTAGGATTTTGAAGGAAGCTGACACTTTTCTCTGCCCTGGATTTTGAAGGATGTTGAATTTTGAACTTGTCTAGGACTGTGAGGGAAAATTAGCACTGTTTTTGTGAAGGGAGATAAATGTTTTTCATCTCTGTAGGATTGTAAAAGGAGGTCAGATGACCAAACATGGAACTCTATCTGACCTGGGCTCAATTGCATTTGGTACTAAACCGATATTGGCATCTGAGCTTATTTGTGCCGTGGGCTTTGAAACATGTACTGAAAGTTGCATTTCACAAGCTTAATTTATGAATTGAATATGTTATTTTAAAAACATTTTTGCACCAAGGAATTTCATGAAATCCTCGCAGGCTGGGTTACGGAAAAGAGTGGAAGAAAGAATTTTCTTACTTCTGGAGAATGGTCAATTCACATCATTAAGGAAATGAAACTTTTTGTTTCAGGAAATTAGTCTGGGAATCGAGCCTCCAAGCTCAGTCTATAGAAAGATTTCCTAATATTAAGAATGTTTTTTTCTCCAGGCACATTTTCTAGTTTTTTAATTTACTGTTGTTACATTGTAGGTGGTAGGACAGATTGAGAAAATGGTATTCGGGATTCCGAATTTTATAAATAGAGATAAAGGACGGAATTTTTCCGTGGGCTTTGGGATCCCAACATCGGGAACAAATGGGGATCCTGAACTCACACTTACCTCAGTGAGACTGCCAGTACAACCATTTCAAACCATCTTATTATGGGTGGCGGACAAGCTCCCATTGTTCTGAAGCAGAGGACCAGCATCTCTAGACCACCAGGAGAAATGGGTGCTGCTGAGGCAGGTTGGAGACCTCAAGGGGAGGTCTCAACATGGAGGATCCCTCGGAGTCATAGATTTCAATCAAAAATTCATTGGACTAAAGTTGGTCGACTGCTTGGAGCCATTTCTGGGAAATGGGAAATGGTCTCCATTGAGCTGGTGTCCTCCAGACGCAATGGAGCTTCTTTGCTGTTGACCAAATGCCAAGGAGGCATCCTGTTTGAGCTTTAACTATGTCAATTAGCTGCTGCCTGCTTGGAAAGGTATGCCGTTCCACTTCCCAGGCCAGCAAGGCTCCCCGGTGCTGGGAATGCGTCGGGGAGGCATTCTGATGCAACTTCCCTCTATTTTTCTCAAATCACTGTGAGATATCCTCAATTACAACTCGAGAGAGATGATTGGTAATACAAAGGCTTTAATTAGCAGAGAACTAGACAGCTGCCGAGAAGTATGCTCACTGCACAGTGCCCACTGGACATTACCTTATATACAGCTCCCTGGGGAGGCGGAGTCTCCCAGGGTTCCAAGCCCGGTCTTAAAGGGATCATTACATTAAGGGTACAGTTATCATTCATCACACACTGCCTCCAAGTATGTCACTACAGGGCCAGGAAAATTCAGCCCATTGAGTTCAAAAAGAACAAAGTTATGATGAACCTCTTTGAAACACTGCTTACGCTGCAAGTGAATTATTTTGTCCTGTCCTCAACACCGCATTTTGGGAAGCCTGTAAAGGCTTTCGAGCAGGTGCAGGAAATAACGGTTCCAGGGATGAGGAACTTTGGTACAAGGATAGATTGGAGATTGGAGAGGTGTCATTGATCTCCTTAGAGCAGAGAGAGGGCTGCGAGGATATTCGCTTGAGGTGCCCAAAATCATCAGGGGTCCAGGTCAAGATAAACTATCCTATTGGCAAGAGGGTGGAGAACCACAGCGTCCAGACTTAAGGCAATTGGCAAAAGAGTCAACAACAACAACCTGAGGGATTTCTTTTTAAAGGAGCGAGTGGTTAGTATCTGGAATGCGCTGCCTGAGAGTGGGTTGGAGGCACCTTCAGCCATGGCTTTCAAAAGGAAAGTCAGATAAGTACTTGAAAGAAACGATTTGCAGGGCTCAGCAGAAAGGGAGGGGAGTGGGACTGGCTGGATTGCTTTACAGAGAGCTGGCAAGAGACAACTAGTCTCCTCATATATTGCATCTTATTATTTTATAATGTAAAATGCTCTTATAATGATCCTTCCTGCCTGATACTTGTACATAATGCAAAATAGTAAATTATCTTGCGCCAATATATTTGATTTTTAAAAAAATATATCTTCATTTCTTCCCTTCTTTTCCAAATTCATCCCAATCAGATATTCCAAACACACACACTAGCAGATACCTCAGGCTAGAATGTCTTAATGATGCTGACTCCGTGCAGTAAGTGTCAAAGAATGTCAACTTGGCAGCACTGTGGGCCATAAAGCTATGGGTTCAAGTTCTCCAGAAGGGACTTAGACACAGAGGACGGATTTATCCCATAATTTGTCCGAGTGTCAGGCTCTGACTGAAAACCAGCGTGTTTCTCTGCAGATGCATAGCTGAGTTTTCAATCCAGATTTTCTGACACTTTGACACAAAAAATCTGGGGCGTGATTTGCACCGTCACTGTGGCAGGGTGGGGCCTTATCGAGCCGGCAACACTGGCTCCACAAAGATCAGGGTGCTATCGCTAAAGGACACCCCGGTCAGCACTAAAAGTGTACTCGCCCCACCGCCCTGTGGACATGGACCCTCCCCCCAAGACATCGGGACGACCCCCCCCCCCAACAACTGCAGGATCATGGGAATTCCCAACCCCCCCTCCCCCTCCCCCATAACACACTGGCCTCGGAGGAATTCTTCTCCGCCCCCCCCCCCCCCCCCCCTCACCTCTCACAACCACAGTATTGGAGCCATGCTTCCCCTCACAACTATCAGCCCTTCCCAACACGTATAAGGCGAACACATAAGGCAACCAGCCAGCGTAACGGAGCATCGCGCTGGCGTGCTGAAACAGAAATGGGGCGCGGCGGGACAGAGAATCCAGCGCAAGATCTCGCCAGCGGGAATCTCGTTCCCCAACCCTCGCGGTATTTTGCACCTGCATCGCCATTCTCACTGACGGTGAATGTTGGTGCGAAATCGCTTCCAAAATATAGTCAAACAGATAGGTAAAATTGAGGCTGTTTTGTTGGAATTGCCACCCTCAGAATGTGTATGTCTCTTCAGGCAAGCGTTCAAGTTCCATCTCACTGTTTCAAGGTGAGCAGTGAGTTTTCTGTAAATTCCAGCTGTTGGCCACTTTAAGGTGACGCTTTATTTGGCCGCTTATGCCGTTCATGGGATGTTCCGTTTTTAAAATTAAATTTAGAGTACCCAATTAAGGAGCAATTTAGCGTGGCCAAAGATACACGATCAATTGCACAAAGACGAGAGTTGAACAACTGAGGCTTTATTGTTCTAAGATGTGTGGCCTCCCACAGCAGCTGGCGAAATGGCTGCTGCATGGAGGACACACATATTTATACTCCGCCTACTGGACGGAGCCAGTAGGCAGGGACTACCGTCGTACCTGTAGTACAGGTCCTACCATACATCGCCTAATATAGGTGCAACAGTGGTTTACCACATTCACCCCCGAGGGGGTGGGGGTGGGGGGAAGGAGAATTAAACACAACAACTGAATTTTACATGTACAATTTCTTTTGCGTCTTTTGCAAAAGAATAAAAATTTCTTTTGAAGTCCAATGGACCAGTGTGGTAATACCAGGTATTGCGGTACCAGAGAGAAAATAACCATTGGCTAGACCGCGGGGTCTACCTGTGGGCAATGTACATAGCCCCGCCCTGAGAGGCGGGGTATAAGAACCTGTGCCGTCCCCAGCAGCCTTCACTTCTGTAACTTCGCTGCTGGATACAGTTCTATCTGATTAAAGCTGAATCGATATGACTCCACGTGGACTCAAGCGTATTGATTGTGCATCAATTTAATCAGATAAGTACTTTTGAAGGATGGATCTCCGCATCAAGCCGGCGTGCCTTCAGCTCAGCCCGCACGCAGAAAACTCCACCGAGACTTTTAAGCATTGGCTGGCATGCTTCCAGAGCTACCTCGAGACGGCTGCCGACACCCCCACGGAAAGGCAGAAAATGCAGCTCCTACGCTCGCGGGTCGGCCCAGCGATCTACCCCCTGATCGAAGGGGCGGCGAACTATGATAAAGCCATGGAACTGCTGGAAGGACACTACATTCGTCCACTTAATCAGGTCTACGCCCGTCACCTGCTGGCAACGAGACGGCAGAGCCCAGATGAGACGCTAGAAGATTTCTACAGGGCGCTGATCGTGCTGGGCCAAAACTGCGGCTGCCCAGCGGTGACGACGAACGAGCACTCCGACCTTTCAATTCGAGTCGCCTTCGTGGCAGGTATGATATCCCCCGATATTCGCCGAAGGCTGCTCGAAATGGAGACGCTGGGCCTCGCCGAGGCCCGGGCCTTGGCAGGGTCTATGGATGTGGCGTACAGAAACGCCCTGGCGTACGCCCCCGCGCGCACCGCACCCCCCTGGGCTGCGTGGCACCCCGCCGCGCCAGCCCCCCCCCCCGACTTACCCGCCTAACCCCCAGACTTACCCGCAAAAAACAGTTAAAGATTCAACTGGTCCGGGGCCTTGATGTGCCGCTGGGAGCAACGCAGTGGTGGCGACGATGCCGATGCTGGCCTGGTCATCGGTGACTCCGGGAGCGTGCCAAAATCCTCTTCATCCTCGGGCGTGGGCAGGGGGAGGACGGATGGTCCTGGGGGGGGTTGCTGCTGGGAGCGCCGGGGAAGGGGAGGGGAGGGTGGCGCCAGGTCGGAGGGGTGTGTGTGTGGGGAACATGCTGGTGCCAGGTCCCTGAGGGAGGCAGTATCCTGGCGGCCATCGGGGTACGCCACGTAGGCATACTGGGGGTTCGCATGGAGCAACTGCACCCTCTCCACCAACAGGTCCGCCTTGTGGATTCGGACATGCCTACGGAGAAGGACGGGTCCCGGAGATGCGAGCCAAGTCGGGAGCGACACCCCGGATGTGGACTTCCTGGGGAAGGCAAAGAGACGTTCATGGGGTGTGTTGTTAGTGGCGGTGCACAGTAGTGACCGAATGGAGTATGGTGCATCAGGGAGGACCTCTTGCCAGCGGGAGGCCGGGAGGTTCCTGGACCATAGGGCCAGGTGGACGGACCTCCATACCGACCCATTCTCCCTCCCTACCTGTCCTGGTGGAGGCGATACTCCTGCTGAGCAGGAACTGACACAGCTCATCACTCAGAAATGAGGATCTACTGTCACTGTGGATGTAGGCGGGGAAACCGAACAGAGCGAAGATTGTGTTGAGGGCTTTGATGACGGTGGCAGACGTCATGTCGGGGCATGGGATGGCAAAGGGGAATCTGGAGTACTCATCGACCACACTGAGAAAATACGTGTTACGGTCGGTGGAGGGGAGGGGCCCTTTGAAATCCACGCAGAGGCGCTCAAAGGGGCGGGAGGCCTTCACCAGTCACGCACAATCCGGTTGGTAGAAGTGTGGCTTGCACTCCGCACAGACCTGGCAGGCCCTGGTGATTGTCCGTACTTCCTCGACGGAGTAGGGCAAATTGCGGGCCTTTATAAAATGGTACAACCGTGTGACTCCCGGGTGACAAAGGCTGTCGTGCAGGGCCCGGAGTCGGCCTACTTGTGCGCTGGCACATGTACCTCGCGATAGGGCACCTGGGGGCTCGTTGAGCTTGCCGGGCCGATACAAAATCTCGTAATTGTAGGTGGAGAGCTCGATCCTCCACCTCAAGATCATATCATTCTTGATCTTGCCCCGCTGTGTGTTATTGAACATGAAGGCTACCGACCGTTGGTTAGTGAGGAGAGTGAATCTCCTGCCGGCCAGGTAATGCCTCCAATGCCGCACAGCTTCAACGAGAGCTTGGGCCTCTTTTTCGACGGATGAGTGCCGAATTTCTGAGGCATGAAGGGTGCAGGAAAAGAATGCCACGGGTCTGCCTGCCTGATTGAGGGTGGCGGCTAGGGTGACGTCTGATGCGTCACTCTCCACTTGAAAGGGCAGCGTCTCATCTACTGCGTGCATCCCGGCTTTGGCGATATTGTCTCTGATACGGGCGAAGGCCGTCAGGGGAAAATGGGTGGACTGTATGAGTGGGCGGGTCTTGTCCGCATAGTTTGGGACCCACTGGGCGTAGTATGAAAAGAACCCCAGGCAGCGTTTGAGGGCCTTGGGGCAGTGGGGGAGGGGGAGCTCCATGAGAGGGTGCATGCTGTCGGGATCGGGCCCCAGAACTCCGTTCTGGACCACATAGCCGAGGATGGCTAAGCGGTTCGTGCTGAACACACACTTCTCCTTGTTGTAGGTGAGGTTTAGGAGAGTGGCAGTGCGGAGAAATTTGGCAAGGTTGGCATCGTGGTCCTGCTGATCATGGCCGCAGATGGTGACATTGTCTAGGTAAGGAAAGGTGGCCCGCAAACCGTACCGGTCGACCATTCAGTCCATCTCCCTTTGGAAGACCAAGACCCCGTTGGTGATGCTGAAGGGAACCCTGAGGAAGTGATAGAAGCGACCGTCTGCCTCTAAGGCAGTGTATGGACGGTCCGCTTTACGGATGGGGAGCTGGTGGTAGGCAGATTTGAGGTCTACCTTTGAGAAGACCCGGTTCTGTGCAGTCTGATTGACCATATCAGATATGCGTGGGAGGGGGTACGCGTCGAGCTGCGTGTACCGATTGATGGTCTGGCTGAAGTCCATGACCATCCTGTGTTTCTCCCCAGTTTTAACTACTACCACTTGGGCTCTCCAGGGGCTGTTGCTGGCCTCGATGATGCCTTCCCGAAGCAGCCGCTGGACCTCGGACCTGATGAAGGTCCTGTCCTGAGTGCTGTACTGTCTGCTCCTGGTGGCGACGGGTTTGCAATCCGGGGTTAGATTTGCGAAGACGGAAGGTGGATTGACCTGTAGGGTCGCGAGGCCGCACACAATAAGGGGTGGTAGGGGTCCGCCGAATTTCAGGGTTCGGCTCTGGAGGTTACACTGGAAGTCCAGGCCGAGTAGTAGGGCAGCGCAGAGATTAGGAAGGACGTAGAGGTGGAAGCCGCTGAATTCTACGCCCTGGACCGTGAGTGTACCCCCAGATCGCCACGGAATGGGATCCGGCGGCCAGGGAGATTCTTTGATTGGCGGGGTGTACCACGAGGGAGCAGCGCCTTACCATATCCAAGTGGATTAAGCTTTCGGTGCTCCCGAAGTCCAGCAGGCAAGAGGTCACGTATCCATCGATTTTAACGCTGGTCGATGCGGTAGCCAAGTTGTGCGGACGAGACTGGTCGATGGTCACTGAGGCGAGTCGTGGTTGGTCGACGCTGGTGTCGAATAATGGGGTGCCTGGGGGTACGGGTCCTGGAACGCTAGTGGTGCCCATGTGCCGTGGCGGAAACAAGATGGCGGCCCCATGGGCCGCACGTGTTGCGCAGAGGGGAATATGGCGGCGCCCACTGGCCGCGTTTGGTCTGAGGGGGAATAGATGGCGGCGCCCACTGGCCGCACGTGGTCCGGGGAGGTGAAGATGGCGGCGCCCATTGTCCATAAACGAGGGGGTTGGGGGCGATAGCTGCGACTGCGTGGTCCTGGCACACCACGGCGAAGTGCCCCTTCTTACCGCAAGCCTTACAAAGGGCAGCGTGGGTCGGGCAGCGTGGCGGGGGTGTTTCTGCTGGCCGCAAAAGTAACATCGGGGACCCCCGGCGTTCGCTGTCTGGCGCGTGGCACAGACGTATTGGATGGGTAAGGCTCCCACTGGGGCGGCCGTCTGTGTTGTCCACGATGCGTAGGAGGGGTGGGACCCGCGGCTGGGGGTGTAGGCCTGGATATTGCGTGAGGCGACCGTCATAGAGAGCGCTAGCTTCTTTGTCTCTGTGAGATCGAGCGTGGCCCCCTCTAATAGTCACTGGCATATGAGGTCCTTCCCAATCCCCGTAACAAAAGTGTCCCGCTTAAGGAGGCTTGAATGTTCCGTGGCCGTAACGGCCTGACCGTCACAGTCCCAGACTAGTGGGATTAGGGCCCGCCAGAAGTCTTCATTGGACTCACCAGGGAGTTGAGAGCGAGTGGCGAGTACGCGCCTGGCGAAGAGCGTGTTCGTCTTCTGGGCGTAATTTTCTTTGAGAAATGTCATGGCTTCGGCGTAGTTTGGCGCGTCCTGGATCAGCGGAAAGATGTTGGAGCTCAACCTCGAGTACAGTATCTGTATTTTCTGAGCCTCCGAGACAGGGCTGGGCGCCGAGTTGATGTATGCCTCGAAACAAGCTAGCCAGTGCTGAAAGTCCTTTTTGGCGTTGCTTGATTGCAGATCCAGCTGCAGGCAATCCGGCTTGATACGGAGGTCCATCTTCTGAAAGTCTTAAAGCAATAAATTGATGCACGGTCAGTTGCACAAAGACGAGAGTTGAATACAACTGAGGCTTTATTGCTCTAAGATGTGTGGCCTCCCACAGCAGCTGGCGAAATGGCTCCTGAATGGAGGACACGCATATTTATACTCCGCCTACTGGGCAGAGCCAGCAGGCAGGGACTACCGTCGTACCTGTAGTACAGGTCCTACCATACATCACCTGCTATAGGTTCAACAGTGGTTTACCACAGCCAATCCACCTACTCTGCACATCTTTGGGTTGTGGAGGTGAAACCCACGCAGACATGGGGAGAATGTGCAAACTCCACACAGACAGTGACTCGGGGCCGGGATTGAACCCGGTCCTCAGCGCCATAGGCAGCAGTGCTGACCACTGTACCGCCGTGCTGCCCGAATGGGATGTTCCTGTGTGTAAAATGGCTGCTGCTTTTACCGACATAACTACAGTTATGTGCATCAGAAGTATATCATCGTATGGGAAATGCTTTGCGATGTTTCTGAAAGATGTGATTCTCTCTATAGAATTGTCGAAGTTTACAGCCCAGAAGGAAACAATTTATCCCCTTGTTTATGTGCCAGCTCTGTGGGGGTAGTCCAAAATTAATCACACATCCCTACTTTCTCCTCCTAGCCCTTTTTGTCCTCTGATGTTGATCCACTTTTCCCTTCAAAGATGCAATTGTCTTTCTTTCAATTGATCCCCATGGCAAGACATTGTTGGATCGCGTTGTGTGGAGAGGTTTTGGATTTAAGTCTACCTTTCTTTGTTTCAGTTCCAGATCTCATTGTCCTGCCATCCATTCAGTGTCAATCTGATTGCCCTCTCCTTGTCTTAATGCTGATTCTCGTTTGATCTCTTGTCCTCAGTACAGAAATGAAAGCCTCTTGTTTCTAATCAATTCTCTCCCTGGATGCAAAATCCTGCAGGGCGTGCTGATGTTTCTGCTCAAATTTTCAATTGGGATGCAAAAGTATGGAGTTTGATTCTTCTGAATCCGTGTTGATTTCCTGTTAGGCAGTCAAATATGGGGAAAGCTGCTCTTTTTCCCCTCTCCAGCATGCAAATGTAGAGTTAGAGAAAGCACCCACACTTGCATCTCAGCAGAGAGTAGCTCACTCAATGTAGATGCGGAGGGTGAGCAGTTAAAACTGAGTGAAGTTAGGCTTCTGGGGAGCTTTCTGACAGCATCCAACATCACAAGCCATCATTTGAAAGCGACATTAAAAAAAATGATTAAAATGGCAACTCTTTGCTTGTTAGAAGTATTCTGGAATTAGTGCAGATTTGAATGGAGTTTTCCTAACGATTACTTTGGCTGTCAGTCGCACTGGTCAGCTCAGGGACGATCCTTTGATCTCTGGGAATGAATGACAAAAGGATGGAGAATGATGGGGAATAACATTTTCTGTGTCTTTCTCTGCCCTCTGCTGAGGTGTAATATGTGCTGTGTGTTGCTAGAGAGAGGGGTCACAGCTGTGAAAACACTGTCACAACAGATATGTCAACTCATAGATCCTGAATGCTGTAGATTTCCATTCTCTATACCTGAAGGGAGGAAACTGTCAGTTAGTATTGCATTGTGATGACTTTGAAGTGAGGGATAAGCCTGGATCGAGATGGTTAAGACCAACACAAACAGGATAAAAGTCAAACTTTTACTTTCAAGGGTAGATTCTGTTTTTTTAATTAAATGCCCCACAGAGTACTCCCTCGCCTTGCTATTCCCAGTCAATCTCTCAAATCAGTACTTGCAGGAAAATCTGGTTTAATATCACAGGCCATTTTCTTTATGTGCTGTTGTGTTGGGGTTGGGAGTGGGGGGCGGGGGGAGGGGGGAGAAAGGGGGGGGATGAAATAAACACGCAAGTTAAAATGTTTAGAATACTGTTGCCCAATACATCAGAATTTAGGAACATAAGAATTAGGAGCAGAAATGAATTGAAAATGAAAATCGCTTATTGTCAGAAGTCGGCTTCAAATGAAATTACTGTGAAAAACCCCTAGTCGCCACATTCCGGCGCCTGATCGGGAGGCTGGTACGGGAATTGAACCGTGCTGCTGGCCTGCCTTGGCCTGCTTTCAAAACCAGCGATTTAGCCCTGTGCGAAGTGGGCAATTCAGCCCTTTGAACCTGCTCCGCCATTCAATCAGATCATGGCTGATCTCTTCCTGGTCTCAATTCCACCTCCCTGAGTGTCCCCCATATCCCTTTAACCTTTTTTTTTAGTCAGAAATATATCTATCTTCTTCTTGAAACCATTTAATGACTCCGATTCCACTGCACTATGGGGCAACGAGTTCCACAAATTCACTGCGAAAAGTAGTTCCTCCTCATCTCAGTTCTAAATCTACTGCCTCTCAACCTATATCCGTGACCTCTCATTCTAGATTGCCCCACAAGGGTGAATGTTTTGGTCTACATTTACTTTATCAATCCTTTTTAGTATTTTATATAACCTCGATTAGATCATCTCTCATTCTTCTAAACTTCAGCGAGTATAAGCACAAACTGTTTAATCTCTCAAATTAGCATCTACAGACACCAGGGTGGAGGTCCATAGAGACTGTGCAGGGGGCCTGTGAAACAGTCGTGCAGTTTGCACATGAGTGGAGGCTGGAGGCCAGCTTATTGTGACCTGGGAGGCAGGAGAGGAGCATGCTGAGTGGACTGGCCATCCCCCTCAGAGGTGAGCACGCATGGAGGAAGGTGAGGAGTGAGCGGAAGAAGGATTGCCCGGTCGACCGATTGTCACCAAGGTTGCTGGTAGCCAACAGGTGAGTTCAGCCTTGTTCAAGAGGAGATAACTGTTTAAGTATTTAACTAGTATACATCAAATACTGCTTTAACATAAAGATAGCAAAACTCAAATTTACCCAGGCATTATGAGAATTATTTCATTTTATAATTCAGATGGAGATCTGTGATTACTAATCCATTTGAAAAGATGTCCTTTCAGCAACGCGGTTCGAAAACCATTGCAGAAGAATTCTTGACGAGCCTCCATTAAGCAACACAGTTCGAAAACCATTGCAGAAGAATTCTTGACGAGCCTCCAATGTGTCTATAGTAACACTGTTCCAGCCACTTCTAACTAATTTTAGTCGAAAGGGAGGTTAGGAACTTGAAAGGCTCGGGAAATCGCATACACAAAGTTTTCAAAGGCAGGATAAGTTATGCAACAATTAAGAGCACAAAGGATATTTTGGGGGACATAGGGGAAAATCTTGTTTGCATTGCAGCACACATTCCGAATGGCACAATACTCGGACAACAATAATTCCTTGCAGTCTGACAGCACCAAGGGTGGATACATAGATTAACATAGAATTTACAGTGCAGAAGGAGGCCATTCGGCCCATCGAGACTGCACCGGCTCTTGGAAAGAGCACCCTACCCAAGGTCAACACCTCCACCCAATCCCCATAACCCAGTAACCCCACCCAACACTAAGGGCAATTTTGGACACTGAGGGCAATTTATCATGGCCAATCCACCTAACCTGCACATCTTTGGACGGAAACCGGAGCACCCGGAGGAAACCCACGCACACACGGGGAGGATGTGCAGACTCCGCAAAGACAGTGACCCAAGCCGGAATCGAACCTGGGACCCTGGAGCTGTGAAGCAATTGTGCTATCCACAATGCTATCTGCACGGGCGTCCTCATTGAGATCCATGCTAAGCACGGCACTCTGTGGGTTGCAGCCTGTGGCTCTGTCTGGCTTCAGGGAATCACCTGGCTCCAGAAAGCCGCTTGAAGTGGCTTGAAGGGGCGGCACGGTGGCCCAGTGGCTAGCACTGCTGCCTCACAGCGCCAGGCTCCCGGGTTCGATTCCGACCTCAGATAACTGTCTGTGTGGAGTTTGCACTTTGTCCCCGTGTCTGTATGCATTTCCTCCGGGTGCTCTGGTTTCCTCCCACAGTCCAAAGATGTGCAGGTTAGGTGGATTGGCCATGATAAGTTGGCCCTAAGTGGTGTTACGGGGTTAGTGTTGGATGTGGACCTAGGTAGGGTGCTGTTTCAGAGGGCCGGTGTGGACTCGATGGACTGAATGGCCTCCTTCTATTCTGTAGGGATTCTATTTTTTAAAAGCGGCCCTGTTCGGATGAAGTTTTCTCCCAAAAGAGCAGAAAAACGAACGGATTATGCCAGATCCCTATTAGAATTGTGTCCAAGCACGACACTTTAAAAGGATGTCAAGGCCTTGGAGAGGGTGCAAAGAAGATTTGCCAGAACTGTTTTAGGGAAGAGGGACTTCAGTTACGTGGAGAGACGAGAGGAGATTGGATTGTCCTTCTCAGAGCAGCAAAGGTTAAAGTAGGATGTAATATAGATGTTCAAATTATGGGGGATTGTGTTGGAGTAAAGTGGGTGGCTCATTAATGCAAGGACACATATTTAAGATAATTGCAAAAGAGAAAGAGGGAGAAGAGGAGGACATTTTGTTTGAGTTGGGCTTTTAAGGTCTGGCCTGAAAGGTGGGAAACAGATTCAATCGGAACTTTCAAAAGGAAATTGGATATTCAATTGAAAAGCAAAGATTTTGTAGGTTCCTGTGGAAAGAACAGGGCCACCACGGTACTAACTGAATAGCTCTGCAAGGCGTCAGAAAAGATACAATGAGGCAAATGGTCCCCTTCCGTGTTGTAAGGTTCCAGGATTTTATGGAAAAACTTTGCATAAACTCACAAATGAACTTCATATGTGTGTATTTTCTTAACAAACATCTACCACCATTCAATAACCAGGAAAATAAAGCACTCTCAAAAATAACCTCGCCCAATCTGCTTC
This sequence comes from Scyliorhinus torazame, assembly GCF_047496885.1. Lineage (NCBI taxonomy): Eukaryota > Metazoa > Chordata > Chondrichthyes > Carcharhiniformes > Scyliorhinidae > Scyliorhinus > Scyliorhinus torazame. Next base: position 196,051,626 of record NC_092719.1, on the reverse strand, counting down.
TTTTCTGACCATTTTACAAAAGCCAGAGTAAAAAGTTAAAGTGCACATGCAAATATGACAATTGAGATCCTGTACATTATAATGGTATCAAGTCTCCACTGTGTACACTGTCCGTGCTTATACTGGACAGCCCCCAGTATCAGGCAAATGACACTAACCATTTGTCATCACCACAAGGGTCAATTACTAAAACATCTCATAAACCCAATTAAGCATGCTGGCTATTTTATGCAGTTCATTGTTTACCTATTTAAAAGTTCTGTTGATTTCAGGCCAAGTCGACTCTTTGAGGGGCATCAATCAGTTTTTACCTCATGTTATAACCCCCGCGACACCCATGGGGATAACCCGATTGATCTCCCTGTACAGACTTGAAAAGTTAACCCGGTTTCTCGCGCCGCAGATGCTGCCCGATCTGCAGGGTTTATGCAGCCTTTTCGGTTTTTAAATTAAATAAAAATGTGATCCAGCGGGTCGATGATGCTCTCCAACTCCCCTGTGCCCACCAGTCATGCAAGGTCCCTGGAATACTGGCAGATAGTGTTCCCACTTCTGGGCAGTCGGGCGCAAACATAGCTGCAGAAAAGGGGCAGGTAATTCAGCCAAATGATCCACTCGACTGAGCGCTGCTTGGACCTGTGGATGGCCACCTTGGCCAGGCCGAGGTGTTTGCAGAGAGTGATGAGAAAATAGAGACTTCAGGCAGTTTCAGAGATGTTTCACGCAATAACCTGTTGCGATTTTACCATTTGTTAGTGCAAACTCTCCCACGATAAGCAATGGGGACAGTTTAATTTTTTTAAAATAGATTGTCCCTGTTGGCTAATACATTGGACAACTGTGGTTTAAAAAGTTAATCGTAGGTGAGAAGGTTTTATGATCGGGTATTAAACATTTTTAACAAACTGCAGTCCAGCAAATATTGTCAGACTTCTAGTGGAAGTGAGCAAGGATTGAAAAGGGTCTTCGCTCAAATCATATTGATGTGTTGTAATTTGCAGAGAAAAGCATCCCTGGAAAGGTAAATAGTACAAGGTTGATGGAAACAAGTGAATGGCTCCTCTACTCTGACAGTAAGATGGATGCATTTACCTCTATCTGAGCTGGCCTTGATCTCACAGCAAGATACACCTTCAAGTCTTTACATCTGTTACCCTTATTACAGTTCAGCACTGACACCCAAAACCAGACCACACTCCATCTCTCCGCTTACTATCTATTTCAATAAGCTCGGTTCATTTGAAATGTCATAGAATGTGTTTTACATGAACAACTAAGAAGGATCCACGCAGCTTGATGTACTTAATAAACCAGGAACACATGATCTTGGGGATTTAGTGAAAGGAGTAATGCATAGGGTTATAGTTCACATCTGCTATGTTAGCTAGAAACAACCATGGAGAACTCCTCAGTGAGAAATGAAATCTTAAAGAAATAGAAAATGCACGTACTGTGCAAGACTGCTGGATGACAGTAGGATGACAGTTTGTTGATTTGTCATCAGGGGATTCATGTTAACCTTCTACCCATTGGGTTGGGGAATGAACACCTTCCACTTTGAGAACCCAGTATCGTCGCCAAGGACTCCCAGGCCAAGAACAATCTACAGCACTCCAACTTCTGGGGAGCACCGCCCGTGCACCAATGCAGCACTTCTCCCTTCCTCACGCTATCTTGTGGCCTTTTGGCATGAGGACGCCAATTAATGCAAGTTTGAGCTTTGGACTGAAGCCCAAGGACTGTACCAAATCATTAATGTAGGGCCCTCGAGCTAGCCATTATAAGATGTGATCAAGTTAGACAAGATTCAAACTTCGGGGGACTTCCGGTGACGGCGGGCATGAGGCAGCTGCACATTGGAGGGCTCCCGTTCGGGAACGGCATTTTCGGGGTTTAACGCCCGGTCCCAGGGGCAACAGAGGCGGCAAAAACAGTGAGAAGGCACAGTGAAGGGAAATGTCGAAAACAAGTTAAAAAACGGCCGTGAAAAAAGCGGCTGAAAGTCCGTTGGGGAGTGGAAAGGTCACCGCGGGGACGGCAAGAAAAGTGGAGGCTGGGGCACCAGGGGAGGCCGCATTGCCCACGGCTGAAGAAATGACTAAGGTGATGGCCGCGGAACTCGAAAGGCAGTTCACAAAATACATGGAGTCAATGAGGAAGGAGATGGAGGCGGTATTGAAAGTGCTGGTGGAGGAGGCGATTGCCCCAGTGAGGGCGGCGGTATTGAGCGCAGTGACGGAGGTACGGGAGCAAGGCGAGGTGCTGAAGGCAGTGGAAGAGATATTATTGCAGCACAGTGATCAACTTACCTCGATGGTGAAGGAGATGCGGAAGGTGATAGAGATCAACAAGGATCTGCGAGCCAAAATGGACGACTTGCAAAACCGATCCAGGCGACAGAATCTGATGATTGTGGGTCTTCCCGAAGGAGTAGAAGGTCCGAGGCCGACTGAGTATTTTGCCACAATGTTTATGAAGCTATTGGGGGAGGGGGATGATCCCTCCCGATATGAACTGGATCGGGCTCATCAGTCGTGGAGGCCTGTACCAAAGGAGAGTGAGCCGCCAAGAGTAGTAACTTTGTGTTTTCGTAGGTACAGTGTGAAGGAGAAGGTCCTGTGCTGGGCCAAGCAGAAACTGGTGGTGCAGTGGGCTGGAGCTGGTATACGCATATATCAGGACTATACGGTGGAGCTGGCGAGGAGGCGGGCTGCCTTCAGCCGGGTGAAGAAGGCACTGTACATCAATAAGGTGCATAGTATACCCAGCTAAGTTGAGGGTGACCTACAAATCCAAGGACTTTTATTTCAGGACGGCGGAAGCAGCGGAGGTGTTTGCGAAGGCAGAAGGACTGTGGCTGAATTGAGAAGTGGTCATGCACCGATGTAACCTCATGTAACTGTATTTTTTCACTGCAGCTGGTGTATGTGCTAAATGAGCTAACGTTGGAGATACTTGGACAAGGGAAGACATGGGGCTTTCACTTGCAATGATGGTTCTTTGGGGCTTGGGAGTGTATGCGGGGTTTGTGTGCCCGGGATTTTCCTGGGACCGGGCAAGGAGGAAAGAGACCCGGGCGGGGACCTCCACGCTGGCCGGTTTAAGCCGGCCGGTGAAGGCGAATGAGGTGGGGGGAGGGGCTGCGGCCATCGGAGCCGGGCAGAGCAGGTTCTGATGAGTCTAGCCGGGGTGAAAAGTTGGGGGAAGGAACAGAGGTTGGGGGGAGGAGTTTTGTAAGAGGAAGTGGAGGAGTCGGGGAAGGGGGGCGGGGGGGGAGGCCTGCAATGCGTGGATGTCATTTACGGTACTCGTTCGGGGATTGGATGGCATTGAATGTTAGGGGGAGGGGGACTTTATGGGTCAACAGTGACCATAGGCGATTCCTGATTCCTTTTTCTTTTTTTTTTCTCCTTTATTTGTCCCACCGTGGGAGGGTTTGTTTTATTTGATGCTTATATTGTCAGGGGGGGCGTTTTTTGGAGTGGTTTGTAGGATGGAATCGTTGTTGTTGATAGAGGAATTGACTTTGTATTTGTTACCGTTTACTGCTTGTTGGTGGGGTGTAAATTTTGGAGAAAATGTGAAAATGGAGAATAAAAATATTTTACAAAAATAAAGATTCAGACCTCGGCCCTAGACGTGAAAAACAATTGTTTGATATAGTCTAGTCATCTTCCCCACAAGTACAGCACTTCCGTTCAAGCAGAGAATATTGTCGAGGGAATTCAAACCAGGAAAGGCTAGAGGATGGCTGGTAAGGATGACTGGAGATCTTACTACAACATGACTGACTTTAACCATTTATAATTTACAAAGCATTTTAATGATGAAGCCATTTGAGAGACCCATAATCCTAGCTAATTTCAAGCATACCTGTTTTATAGAGTCATGACGCACAGAATCTACACCAGCACCCAAATAGAATCTGGCAAAGCATTAGTGACACCAAAAGGGTATGGAATTATTTAAAAAATCTTGTCAACAGTCTTGTCCACTAAGTTAAAATACATCTGTACATAACTCACATCAAGGTCTTTTTTCCTTTGCGATTCCTCAACTCTACCCATACATATTTTAAGCCTTCTGACCCTATATCACTTTTTGCTATCGACTAACTTCATTCCTGACTGACAAGGCAACCTCGACCCCACTGCCCATCTGCCTGTCCTTTCAATAGGACACATGGAGAACGACTGCACAATGCTGATGTGCAGAGCAATCTCGGTGTTCTCATACATGAGTCACAAAAAGTAAGTGTGCAGGTACAGCATATAATAAAGGAGGCTAATAGAATGCAATCCTTTATTACAAGAGAAATTGAACAGAAAAGTATTGATGTTATACTTAAGTTACACAGGGCATTGGTAAGACCGCATCTTGAATACTATGTGCAGTTTTGGTCACCTTATTTAAGGAAGGATGTAAATGGGTCGGCGGTGGGTCAGGGGAGGTTTACGAGATTGATACATGGAATAAGTGGGTTGTCTAATGAGCAAAAGGTTGGACAGGCTGGGTTTGTTTCCATTGAAGCTTAGACGAGTGAGGGGTAAATTGATTGGAGTATAGATCCTGAATGGTCCACACAGAAATTATGTTCCCTTTTAATAATAATAATAATCGCTTATTGTCACAAGTAGGCTTCAATGAATTTTGTGGGTGAGTTCAGAATTAGGGGGCACTGTTTAAAAATTATGGGCCACCTTTAGAGGGCAAGATGTGGAGAGATTTTTTTCCCCTCAGTGGATTGTGCGACTTTGGAACTCTGCCTCACAAGGCGGTGGAAGTGAGGGTGACTGAATATTTTCAATGCGGATTTACCTTTCCAAAGATTCCCGCATACAGACTGCGGTTCATGACACCTCTGAGAACCACGACTCGTTGAAAAGCTGGCCCGACTCCATGAAAATTGCAGAGGACTAGGGCACCCTTATCCCTGCAATGGAGCCGGCAAATCAACGCTGCAAATCAAGAGCATCTTTCTTTAGAGACCAGGGTGCGGAATTTTGACCTGACCAAACCAGCACCAGGGCAACCGTCCTTTTCAAAAAGGGCTCCTGAGTCACCAAGATTTGGTAAAAATCAGGCCAACATTTCAGGGCGATGAACGTTCTGCTGTCATGCTGGTGTTGCCCATTTCCCAAGGATAAATTATTAACAAATTATATATATACATATACACACTTCAAAATCAAATTCAAGCTGCCCCACTGAAACGTTTGCAGGTCCATTTGATCAGGTGATATGAGCGAATAAGGAAACTGATGATAGACTGAAAAAGAAACCCTGCAGGCAGCAAATTGAAAGATGAGAGGTAGTTAACAAAGTCACCTGGGAACAGGCTGGTTGGAAACGCTGATGTCCTTTTTAAAATCCAATTTCAAATGGCTTTGCCTATATGCGAATTGTTCATCCTTGAGGTGTTCCAAAAAGATGACAACATTTTTAAATTCAGTATCCATGTTTAATCATAATAATAATCTTTATTAGTGTCACAAGTAGGCTTACATTAACACTGCAATGAAGTTACTGTGAAAATCCCCTAGTCGCCACACTCCGACACCTGTTCGGGTACACAGAGGGAGAATTCGGAATGTCCAATTCACCGAACAAGCACGTCTTTCGGGACTTGTGGGAGGAAACCGGAGCACCCAGAGGCAACCGACGCAGACACGGGGAAGAACGTGTGGGCCCCGCACAGACAGTGACCCAAGCCGGAAATCGAACCCGGGTCCCTGGCGTTGTGCAGCATCAGTGCTACCCACTGTGCTACCGTGCCGCGCAGATTGAGCACATTGAGGTTTCAAATACCCAGTGCTGTGCAGAGGATGTCACAGGTTCCACTGTGGCTTATGTGCTATGATAATATGCTGCAGATTCCTTTGACTCCCATTCTCAAAAGTGACGCTAGGAATTGGAATTGTCCACTAGTCTGCTGCAACTGCTGTTTCCAAGTGAAATCATTGGTTTGGCTGCTGTGAATTTAAGAGCATTTTCAGATTGAGCGTAAGCTATAAATTATCCACTGGCATCTGGGATTTGTGACTGCATTTACAGGCTGTGAATAACACTGGCAAGTCCAGCAGTTATTGTCCATCCCTGGTCGTCCTTGAGAAGGTGGTGGTGAGCTGCCTTCTTGAGCGCAACTGAATTGCTGGTCATTTCAGGGGATAGTTAAGAGTCGCTGTAGGTCTAGATTCATATTTCGCATAGACGGAATTAGGACTAAAGAGCATTATTGCAACAGATTTTTTTAAAATGACATTCCAAACAGTCACAATAATTAATGCTAGCTTTCTATTCCAGATTTATTTTGACACTGTTAGTTACCTTTTCAAATTTTCTACTTCACATACATGGCTATAACGGCAAAACAGGATAAGTGAGTATGGAATAGGACTGCTGCCTGCTGAAAGGTAGGGTGAAGCGACGGGGGAAGAGGATTGTGTGCAGGAAAGCAGGGTGAGTGAGCTGAGGGAAGCAGACTGCAGTAGAACAGCAGCAAGCCAAGAACACTCACGGGAGGACGAAAGTGTGCGCCACGGCCATGAAACGATGCTGGGTGTACGGGAGGTGAGTCAGGAAGAGGGTGCACTGCTGGAGCGTGGGAGGAACGAGTCAGCATACAAGACACATGACTGGAAAACAGTTGAGCCAACCCCAGGTTCAGGGCCTGCTGCCAAATAGCATGAAGAAATTAATGAAAAACATGACACAGGGTCGTGATAAACAAAGAGGACACATTGCCGGGCTGCAGGTTTGGGCATACCTGTCTAACTGCAAAAGATTAAAAGCGGCAACCAATTGATCCTTGGCCCTTATGTAATATTCAGTCTGAGGAATTCATAAACTTCAAGGATAAAAGAAGAACATTGCATTTATATAACATTCATAACCTCAGGATGTCCTGAAGTATGTCCCCAGGCAAAGGATTACTTTTCAATGGTATTCACTATTTTTGCACAGAGAAATGCAGCAGTTGTTTGCGAACACAGTAAAGTTCCACTAACAGCTGTGGCGTAAATAGCCAGATATTCTGTTTTGGACTTAAATGTAAGGGGTATGATTGAAAAGTTTACAGATGACACAAATTGCCCATGCACTTGATAAATGCAGAAAATTATGCCGGAAGATGGCAATGGACTTGTCAGTAGGGTGTGGGGAAGACTAGCAAGGATAAGGGAACTGCCACAGGCACAAAGGACAGAATGGCCTGCTTCAGTGCTGTAATCATTGTATGATTCTCTAATAAATACTGTGAAGTGTAGAGGAACAGAGGGACCTTGCAACACGTATCCACAGATCACTGAAGGTGACAGGACGTATCAAGAAGGCATATATCAGTGTTTGTTACAAAAGAAGGCATATATCAAGAAGGCATGCAGTATACTTGTAATTATTAGCCAAGTAAGAAGTCTTACAACACCAGGTTAAAGTCCAACAGGTTTGTTTCAAACACTAGCTTTCGGAGCACTACTCCTTCCTCAGGTGAATGAAGAGGTATGTTCCAGAAACATATATATAGACAAATTCATTATTAGCCAAGGCATTGAATATAAGATCCAGGAGGTTATGCTTGTGGACGCTCGAGACAATAGACTGGAGGCTTCCAGTAACAACAAAGGGGGTCTATTAACAATAGGCAAAGGCAACTATATACAGGCACAGAGCTATGCTGGATAGGTTTTGACTCTCCAACTCCGGGGTCCACACTATCCGGTCCCCTGCTCCCAGGGGCCACGCTTTCTCTCTATTGGCTGAGGTTTGCATGCTCCTGTGCAATTGGTCCCGAGCTGATCACGGACCTGTGTCATTCACTCAATCCGAAGTATGTGACTTCTGTAGACTGAAAGGTACATTTCTCTAAATTGTTCCCACTCTGTAATCTATCTGTGTGTGTGTATGAGATTTATGTGTATGTGAAAATCAAAGTTTTAAAAATGATTTATATTTCAACCCATTGAGTACAATAAAGATAATCTTTTCCTTTTGATATACCCGACTGTCTGATTATGTAATTTTTGGTCACAACCTGTAAATTGTTAAATATCCATGGATATTGCAGTCAAATGACGAGTGGGGAAATGGGGAAGCCATTCCATCCCTCATCTGGTCATAACAATCCGCATTTTCTCTTCAACCTTTCACACATTGCACCTTCTCATCATTGTGCTTTCCAACATGGTAGCATAGTGGTTAGCACAGTTGCTTCACTGCGCCAGGTTCCCAGGTTCGATTTCCGGCTTGGGTCACTGTCTGTGTAGAGTTTGCACGTTCTCCCTGTGTGTGCGTGGGTTTCCTCCGGGTGCTCCGGTTTCCTCCCACAGTCCAAATACGTGCAGGTTAGGTGGATTGGCCTTGATAAATTGCCCTTAATGTCCAAACAAAGGTTGGGTCGGGTTACGGGGATAGGGGTGGAGGTGTGGGCTTGGGTAAGTGCTCTTTCCATGGGCTGGTGCAGACTCGATGGGCCGAATGGCCTCCTTCTGCACTGTAAATGCTGTAAATGCTATGAACATGCCTTATTTGATTGATTAGATATGTCCACCCATCCTTTCTTGCCCTGTCACTGGATGTGTCCCTCCTCCCTTTTACCCCAGAGCTCCCATCATGACCGGTGATTCAGACAACCATTATTTCAGAATTTGCCCTTATGCTCATGTAGAAAATCTGTCCCCCATCTATCTCTTTATTTCCCATTCAATTGGCAAGTGGGAAACATTGTGAAAATAGTGACATTCAGGGATGTAGGATCAATCTGGAATCAAGCTGCTGATCTAGTCAGCACCAGGATGAAGGAGCTACGTTCCGAAAGCTTGTGATTCCAAATAAACCTGTTGGACATCAACCTGGTGTCGTAAGTCTTCTTACTGTGCCCACCCCAGTCCAATGCCAGCATCTCCATGTCATGGCTGATCTAGTGAGTAAGAGCATCTTAACGCCATCTCTGACCCATAAGCAGAGCATTATTTCTAACCATTCCAAGACTCGGTTTACAAGTTGTATTATATGATTTGGAATCATCTCTCTATAGAGTATTGTTCTTTCCAGAAAACACACAAGGGTTTGACAGGGGAAAGGAGTTGAGGAGGATGGAATGAACAGTTTACTCACCTGAAAAACACTTTCATGCCAAAAAGTTATTGCACTATGTTTAAATATCAGTGAGTATTCACCTCCCTTACAGATGATCAGAAGACAGTGACCAAATAGGAATTGTCCAGCCCCTGCGGTAACTACATTTGCATTGCTGACATTTCAATCTCCACTTTGCAGTCCTGGGCAATAATCTTTTGCAGGTCCAGCTGGAATATCAAACATGGCCAAAGTAGTCTGCTGGAATTTGTGCAAGCTTTGGCGGAAAAATGGCAAGAAAAATAAAAAGGAAAACAAAGAAAATTTATCTTGCATTTATGTAGCACCTGACATGACCCAAGGACATCCTAAAGGACCTCATAGAAAATGAAATACTGTTGAAGCATAGCCACTGTTGGAATGTGCAGCAGCTATTAACACAGGGCAGTTAAACAGCTGATTCAGTCAGTTCCTCTCTCCACAGATGATGCCCGACCTGCTGATCTTTTCCTGCATTTACTGTTTTTATTTCAGATTTCCAGCAGCTGCAGTATTTTGCTTTTATTCAAAGCTATCCTCATGTTATTAGAGTAGCAGAAACATTTTGCAACAGCAGTGGAATGACACAATCCACATACTTACTTTACTTTGTTTGGGAGCTAATTTTATTTGTTACTTGCATTTTCTCGTCTTTCACAAGCTGAGAAAGCAAACACATGGTGTGCTCTCAATAGGGTGGTGCAAAGTGCATAAGAAGTGGCATGGAATGGATCAAGTGGTTCTAATTTCCTTCTCCCTGTGACTACAGTATTCAATCTCCACTCATCTCCACACTTCTGTAGAAGAATCATTTCGCCCCGAATCATTAACTCTTGTTTGTCTCCACAGATGCTGTCAGACCTGCTGAGTTCATCCAGCATTTTCTGTTTTTATTTCAATCTCCACTCATGTTTCTTTGAGATCACACAGTTGAGACCAGAAGCTCAGGGTTTGAGGAACCAGTGTCCTAGCATTCCTAATACATTAGGATGCCACTGTAGTTAGTGATGAACCACTACACTGCCATACACAAATCCCAAATTGCCTTCTCCGATATGCTTAATTTAAGTTGTGCTTTTGAATAAGAAAGTAGATGTTGAAATCACGAAACTAGAAAAGATGAGAACTGTTTTATTAATACTATAATTGGATCAAGACAGTTTTGCTTAATAATCAGTAACAAATCTACAGTTGTGTATACACCGAGATCACTTATTACATGTCAGTGATACTTTTACGTCAATTATAACAAGTCACTATCAACACAAATACCCAACTAACCTTTAACATTATTGCCGCGGAGATATTTTGGTTTTAAAGGTCTTTCTGTTCATTTCATGGTTATTTCACTGTGATGTATGTATTGTGTTTGTAATTAAATGAAAACATTTTCTTAAAGGCGAGATGTGATTGTGTGGTTCTCCTTTAAACTAATAGGAACTAACTCCTCCCAAATTAACAGAATAAGCCCAGAGTAACCACCATGCTATAACCTCTCGTGCAAGTTACTGAATACACACCCTCCCCACAGAAAATTATAGATTTGATGACGAATCACAGCATGAGAATTCCTCCCAAGAGTTACTGAGCTCCAGGAGTAAAGACTGCAATTTAAGGTCACCCTCCCCCTCCATTCCCCCATCTGCCAAAGTTGCCAAGCTCCAGGGGAAAGCACACATATAAACTGCAGTATTTTCCATCTAAACTATAAATTCTTAAACAAAAATAAACTAAACCAGATAAATCTGTTCTGGCCAAACAAAGAAATGAAAAAATTAAAACATTATGAGCACAAAGATGGAAAGTGGTTATGACAGGAAGCAATCTACCTAATTTAGTCTAAAGTAACCATGAGCTGAACAATGCTCATCAATGGATTGCTGGCAATGGTGGTTCAAGTTAACTGGCCATATTTGGGAACCGGGAGCAGGTACAGCAAGCTTCAAATAAACGTGAATCAAATTGCTTGGCATTGATTACCAATCCCACCACAGAGTATCAGTGATATATTTAATGACTGAGAGCCTTTGTCCATGGTCATTCTGGCCAGGCCATTTTCCCACTCCGAGGGTAAGATGTTAACTCACTCGTTCACTCGCACAAAGTTAATATCAAGTCCACAGACTTTAGCCACCTCGTCCAGTTCTACAGTGGAAGTTACATAGAAAGTAACAGGCAACTAATGTGTTGTTGGATACAGGAATAGCAGAGCGATGATGTTATAATGTACTGAAGGAGTTTAGAATATGTGATGAACAGTAAGATACAAGCTGAAGTGATCTAATTGGAATGCTATTGATAATCCTTTTCTGTTTTATGACATACAGTTGATGATTTTTCCTTTAATTTAAAATATTTCTGAGCTTTACTATTTACTTACAGAAGGCCACTTCAATCGCAAGAGATTGCAAAATAAATGTATGCATTTAATATGCAATGATTTTTGTTTAGTGAGCCAAGTCAAGACTACGAAAATGGATATTTGTTCCCTTTGTAAACCTGTCTATATTAAGTACTACAATAGTTGTTACATTATAAACTACACAGAATAAAACTCTGTTTACGAATATGCTTCTTCTCAGACCCCCAGTACATCAGAAAAATTGCCATGGTGCAATTTATTGTTTTTTTAAATCAGCCACTGTTTTCTGAGTGAGACTGCCAATTTAATGACAATTGGAACAAAATGTTCTCTTTTTTTTGCAATGGGAACCCATGCCTCCTTCATCCTGTTCACTTAGGACTTTTACAAGTGTTAATTAAAAACAAAAGTTGATTTAAAATGTTGGAATATTACAATGCAATTCTGAAAGCTAAATAACACACTTTGTTTTGTATTTTGCTGCACTCTGCTGTTACCTGGAATGGCTAGGCACTGTGGGGTTTCCACATGTGCTGTCATGTTTCCACTAGGTAAGGGGAACATTACACCTCTGATTTATAGAATATTGCAAATGAATCCTCAACATTACAGTTTATGGCTGACTGGTTTCTTCAGGAGCTGCTTGCCGGTGTCCTGTTTGGCAATCAATTTCCCTCTCTCCTTCTGTTCCTTCTGCAGGATCTGCTTCATGAGTATTGCTTCTCGCTTGCTCTCTTTTTTCACCTGTCGAAGGGAGCGCTTAATCCTCTTCACCTTCTCGCGTAGATGATTGTTGGCCTTTTCAAGAGATCTCACTTTCTGGGAGAGCTTCCGCACACGATCTTCCTCCTCATAAAGCGCCTTCTGCACAGTTGAGCACAGGAGCTGAAGGAGACATTGGAGACATCTATTAGAATACAGGGCATTGCGATTTCTGAATATTTACAGCGGTTCTAATAGGATGCCCAGGTAAAATGACTATAAAATAGACATCTACTTGGTATAAAAACTGCGAGATTCATAGTACTAGATTTTAACATTGCCATTATCCCTTTAAAATAAATTGGTCACCACTGGTCTTAACATATCACCAATTGAGGCATTTTTGTAAGGCTGTATATAACGATTTGTATTTTTTTTTGATCAACTAGGCATTTGACTTAGGGCAGCATGGTGGCTCAGTGGTTAGCACTGCTCCCTCAGAGCGCCGAGAACCCGGGTTCGATCCCAGCCCCGGGTCACTGTCCGTGTGGAGTTTGCACTCTGTCCATGTGGAGTTTTCACATTCTCCCCGTGTCTGCATGGGTCTCACCCCCACAACCCAAAGATGTGTAGGGTAGGTGGATTGGCCACATTAAATTGCCCCTGAATTGGAAAAAAAATTTAAAAAGAAAACAAGACTTTTGACTTATGTAGTAGCCCATTACCATGTCTAAGAGTCTCCAAACCACACTACTTGCAAATGTATACAATTCAAGCAAAATGTCTACTTGACCAATCCAGAGTTCGCACTCTCCATGGACATATGTAAGTTACCCAAGTCCAAAGAGCTTCGAGTATTTTAGGAGATCCAAGGCTTAGAAACCCTGAGCAGTGTACAGGGGTGATGCGAGATATTTTTGGCAAAAATTGCACAGTTTACGAGTATAAAATACTGGGAAGCTTCCGAATGCAAGTCCAGTTAGGACCACTGCTCCTTTTAAACACTAGTTGACAGTGTTATCGGAGCCAAACAGGAAAAATCCTGGGTCCCAGAGTGTGGTCTACACAACCAGGTTCCATTGGCTGGTCAATCATCAGTGGTGCCTGGAGTGTAGCAGACCTTCCTGCTTAAAGTATTGGATTCCCGACTAGATTGCCAGTTCCAAATTACCATCACCAGGTACATCGTTTTACAATACCCTCAGCTCTGAGGAGATCCTGCCTACGCAGCCACTTATATAAATAACATTGACTAGTATAAACTAAAGGTCCACAAAATTCAATTCTGTAGCCCCTGTCATTTTGGAGCTACAGCACTGCCATTTTGATACCAAAATGGTATCTGTGCTGCGTGGACACTTGTGGTGTAACCCACATCGGACGTCATTTTGGGTAAGTCAGTAGCAGGGGTCGTAGGAGCGAACATCAGAAGTATGTAGACAAGGCAGGTTATAGGAACAGGAGTAGGTCATTCAACCTGATATCATCAGTTGTGACACCAGTCAGCGTGGAACACTGATTTAATACCAACGCTGCCATTTTGGACTTCAGTGCTCCACGAACACCCTCTCTTAAACACGCACAATTAAACATGCAGCAGCAAGGACCCTCCTCACCAATTCCAAACAAAGAGATCATCAACTATTAGGACAGATGCTGCTTAATTTCTATTGATTCTGTCTGAGTTTGTAAAAGAGCTGGCGGTTTGCAGAACTGTTTAAAGTTGGTGAAGTTGACATGGAGAGATGATGCATATAGAAAATCCTTGGTTCCGACTTCAACCATTCTGGTCAAACCACTTGCTCCCAGTCATGGATGGAGTAGTTACCATCCCCTTAGTCTGCATCATGGAATGGAGGTTGAACAGAGACTGCACAAAAGAGAGCAAGCTATGCACAAGTGGAAGAAAAAGAGAGGGAAAAGGGTTGAGGAGGCCTGATCCACCCCACGGTCTTTGGAAGCATTTCTCTTACTTCACCCTAAGCCAGGAGCAGTAACTGTTTTATGAAAGAGATGCTCATAGAAATCTGCAACCAGACTTGCAGCCTCAGAGCAGGTCTTGGCTGATGCTGCCAGTGGCTGTGAAGGTGACTATGGCCTTGAACGTCTTTGTTTCAGGATCCTTCTAGGCTGGAGCAGTCAGCATCTCCCAGTCCGCTGTCTTCTGCTGGACAAGGGAGGTTACTCACACTCTTTATGCCAAATGAGGCAAGTTCATTGTCTTCCCACTCTCTCTCAAAAAAGAGAAACAGAGGGCGTCATTCTCCGACCCCCCGCCGGGTCGGAGAATGGCCGTTGGCCGCCGTGAATCCCGCCCCCGCCCCCGCCGAAGTCTCCGAAGGGAGAAAAGTCGGCGGGGCGTTAATGGCGCCGCTGCCGCGGAGAATGTCACGGGTCTGCGCAAGGCAGCCGATTTTCGGCCTGCCGATATTCTCCCTTCCGGATGGGCCGAAGTCCCGTCGACGTGATGACCGTTCACGTCGACGTCAATCAAACCTCCTTTTCATCGGCGTGACCCGGTGCTCCAGGCTCACGCCGACCAGCGAGGAGGTGAGTGACGGCCTGGGGGGTTGGCTCTGGGCAGGAAATGGCGTGGCCGCAGACTGATTGCCTGAGTAGAGGTGTGTCTCGGCTTGTGTGTGTGTGCGGCGGGGGGGGGAGGGGGGGGGGGGTGGTTAGAGTAGGCTGGGCTCCGGGGGAGTGCCGGGAGGGGGTCCGTGCCGGGGTGGAGGTTGGGGGTTGTGGAGGGGGTCCGTGCCGGGGTGGAGGTTGGGGGGGGGGGGTCCGTGCTGGGGTGGAGGTTGGGGGTTGGGGAGGGGTTCCGTGCCGGGGTGGAGGTTGGGGGTTGGGGAGGGGGTCCGTGCCGGGGTGGAGGTTGGGGAGGGGGTCCGTGCCGGGGTGGAGGTTGGGGGGGGGGTCCGTGCCGGGGTGGAGGTTGGGGAGGGGGTCCGTGCCGGGGTGGAGGTTGGGGAGGGGGTCCGTGCCGGGGTGGAGGTTGGGGGGGGGTCCGTGCCGGGGTGGAGGTTGGGGAGGGGGTCCGTGCCGGGGTGGAGGTTGGGGAGGGGGTCCGTGCCGGGGTGGAGGTTGGGGGTTGTGGAGGGGGTCCGTGCCGGGGTGGAGGTTGGGGGTTGGGGAGGGGGTCCGTGCCGGGGTGGAGGTTGGGGGTTGGGGAGGGGGTCCGTGCCGGGGTGGAGGTTGGGGAGGGGGTCCGTGCCGGGGTGGAGGTTGGGGGTTGTGGAGGGGGTCCGTGCTGGGGTGGAGGTTGGGGAGGGGGTCCGTGCCGGGGTGGAGGTTGGGGGTTGTGGAGGGGGTCCGTGCCGGGGTGGAGGTTGGGGGGGGGGTCCGTGCTGGGGTGGAGGTTGGGGGTTGGGGAGGGGTTCCGTGCCGGGGTGGAGGTTGGGGGGGGTCCGTGCTGGGGTGGAGGTTGGGGGTTGGGGAGGGGGTCCGTGCCGGGGTGGAGGTTGGGGTTTGGGGAGGGGGTCTGTGCCGGGGTGGAGGTTGGGGGGGGGTCCGTGCTGGGGTGGAGGTTGGGGCGGGGGGGGGTCTGTGCCGGAGTGGGTGATGGGAGGGCAAATGAGTTGGTCCACCTGGCCAGGTGCCAGCCTTCAACAGTTGGACCCATGCGGTCCATGCCACCTGGCTGGGGGGAGGAGGGGATATGGGCAATGATGACATGTCGTCGTTCCCCTCCCCCCCACCAGGTCGTCATGTTTTCAGATCATCCAGCGATGTTGGCCGCCGTGGTGGCAGCCGCTCATGTCTATGTTGCCCTGGATGAGGAGGAGGAGGAGGAGGAGGAGGAGGAGGAGGAGGAGGAGCGTGCCAGAGAGGCGGCGCAGGCTGCCGCAGAGGGGCAGGCGGCAGCCGCCCAGGCTGGAGGGACACCTGACCGACAGGACGAGGAGGGGGAGGAGGACGTCGCGGCCCCACGGCAACGGAGGCACCCGAGGGCGCCCCGTGTGTACCGGCCCCGGCAGTCATACCAGGACCTCACGGACCGGGAATGCAGGAGGAGACTCCGGATGAGCCGGGAAACCATGGCACACATCTGCCACCTGCTGGCACACCTGTCACCGCGTGGCACTGGCGGGGGACACCCTCTCCCCGTGTCCGTCAAGGTTACGGTGGCCCTGAACTTTTATGCAACGGGGTCATTCCAGGCACCGAGTGGGGACCTGTCCGGCATATCGCAGACATCGGTGCATCGGTGCATCCGGGCAGTGACAGATGCCCTTTATGCCATGGCGCACCGCTACATCCGCTTCCCCGTGGACCGGGCCAGCCAAGATGCCCGGGCCGTGGGCTTCTCTGCCATTGCCGGGTTCCCCATGGTCCAGGGCGCGATCGATGGGATGCACGTCGCCGTGCGGCCACCTGCAGATAACAGGACCGTGTTCACTAATAGGAAGGGGACCTATTCGATGAACGTACAGGTGGTCTGCGACCACCGCATGATGATCCTGCACGTCTGCGCCCGTTACCCAGGCAGTGTACACGACTCATTCGTGTTGTCGCGGTCATCCATCCCCGGCATGTACGAGGGACGCCATCCCCGGCTGAGGGGCTGGTTGCTGGGCGACAGGGGCTACCCATTGCGATCGTGGCTGATGACGCCTATACGGAGGCCACGCAATGAGGCGGAGAACCGCTACAATGATGCCCATGTAGCGACAAGGGGAGTGATCGAGAGGTGCTTTGGCGTGCTGAAGATGCGTTTCAGGTGCCTGGACCTCTCTGGGGGCGCCCTCCAGTATCGGTCAGATAGGGTCGGCCGCATCATTGTGGTGTGCTGCGTCCTGCACAACATAGCCCAGCAGAGGGGCGATGTGCCGCAGGCAGAGGAGGGCGGAGTGGAGGAGCAGCAGGAAGAGGCCCAGTCCTCCCCAGATGAGGGGGATGGGGGCAATGGTCAGGGCAGACGGGGTAGACACAGACGGGTGGCTGTCCACCGTTACAGGCTGGCCCAGCGGGCACGGGACAGACTGATAGACGCCCGCTTCACTGACTAGATGGGCGTGGGAATCGGGTAGTATGGCCACAGACCGCACACCATGACAACAGCCGACCACCCACACCCCCCACCCATCCATCCACCCAGCACCATCACCCCCCTCCCCAACCCCACACACCCCACCCGCATGCACACCACCCCCCCACTCCCAATTGCCGATCCACCGGCGGCACAACGGGCCGGGCTCACCCAGTTGCGGGTGGACGCGTGTCTATCGCAGGCCATGGAGAATGATGACAGCCCGCCTCCGATGAGCTCCTGGCTCTACATCGTTGGACTATGTCTGACCCATGGCCACTGTACCACCATCCACCCGGACCATCCCTGCATGCGGCTGTGACACTGCAGCGCACGGTCCCGTCCTCTGCCCGGGGGATGTTGATGGCGGCCCAGGGGGAAGGGGGCAGACTCACCTGGGGCTGAGGTAAGACCACCCCTCACACACACACTTGCGCTCAACGTACATGACACCCCCGCACACTTTGGACAGAGCACAAAGGCAGCTTCGGTAGGTGTAACATTGACTTTAATAACCAAAGGAGTTCATGCACGTGCCCTAGCGCCTAAAACTCATCTGTGCCCTGCACCCGTGCCAACTTACTCAGTGTCTAATTGTTTGGCCTTACGGGCCCTTTGACTACGTCTACGTGGTTCCCCAGACGGTACAGCAGAACTGGAGGTGGACTCCTGTGATTCCTGCCCTCTGACACTGGATCCCTTTGGCGGCCGTTTCCTGGGGCGTCCTGGCCTAGATGGGCCAGGCTGCGGCCCGGGCGACTGGGATGGCGAGCTGCCAGCCTGTCCTGCCCGTTGCCCACCCGATGCACCTGGGACGGAAGGGGGGGAGTCCGAGGTGTCGCGGTGTACCGGGACCTCCCCTACAGAGGGAGCCGGGACGGACCACACCACCTCCTCCTCCCTCGGGGTGCCCGATGGCCCCCAGGCCTCTACATGGGTGGGGGATGCGAATGGACTGGCCATCCGACGCGCCCCCGACATCTGGCGCTGCCAGTCCTGGAGGCCCGTGCTGGTATCGACAGGGGTCTGCAGGTTTGCAGCCATGGAGCCCAGGGGGTTGTCGAACCCTGTCTGCGACAGTGCGACGCCAGCTCGCACATGGCCACTGGCGCCGATGCCCTCAGCGATGGCCTGCTGAGACTGGGCCATGGCCTGCAGAGACTGGGCCATGGCCTGCAGAGACTGGGCCATGGCCTGCAGAGACTGGGCTATGGCCTGCTGAGACTGGGCCATGGCCTGCTGAGACTGGGCTATGGCGTTGAGCGCCTCTGCCATCTGGCGCTGGCACTGGCTCATGGCCTCCTGTGAGAGGGCAGCCATTTCCTGGGCCACAGACGCCGCCTGCACGGAAGGCCCCAGGCCTCGCAAACCGCTCCCCATGTCTGACACCGTCGCACCCATTGCCTCCACCGCGGACGCCACCCGTGCGGTGTCAGCCTGGGTGGCACGCATGACCGGGACCACTCCCAGCTCCTGGACGCGGGTGGACTCCTCCACCTGCGACCGCAGCCGCCGCAAGCCACCCGTCACCCTATTCGCTCGTCTCCGTGTCGGTGGTTGCATCGGATCTATGTGTGGGTGTGGTAACTGCAGGAACCCGGGATCCATCTGGGCGGCAGATGTTCGCTTGGCCTGGGCTGCCCTCCGACCGCCCGGTCCCTCTGCTGCTCCTACCTCCACCTGCTGTACCGGGACGGCTGTGTTGTGCGCACCAGTGAGTGTACCAGACGCCTCATCACTAAAGTGCCCAACCGTGGTGAGTGTTTCTGCGATGGTGGAGGGTGTTGGTGACAGCAGTGGCGTTGTGTCGTGCTCTTCGTCCCACTCTGAGTCCATGGCACTTTGGGGTGGGGGTTCGTCTCCACCCATCCACTCTGAGTCACTGTCCGGTATTTCGTCTTCCCGGGTAGGGGTGTCCTGGGTAGTGCTGTCCCGGGTAGGGGTGTCCTGGATAGTGGTGTCCTGGGTAGTGGTGTCCTGGCTCGGATGTGACGGGGGCCTGTGGCTGCCCCCCTCATCGCTGGGTGGTCGCTCCCGCACGTGACGGGGGTGTCGTCTCCCTGTTGCTCCAGGTCTCTCCGTCTCCCGTGGTCTCCGAGGGGCATCCTGCGGGCGTCGCATGCTGGAGGGTTCGGGTCTCTCCGTCTCCCGTGGTCTCCGAGGGGCATCCTGCGGGCGTCGCATGCTGGAGGGTTCGGGTCTCTCCGTCTCCCGTGGTCTCCGAGGGGCATCCTGCGGGTGTCGCATGCTGGAGGGTTCGGGTCTCTCCGTCTCCCGTGGTCTCCGAGGGGCATCCTGTGGGCGTCGCATGCTGGAGGGTGCGGGTCTCTCCGTCTCCCGTGGTCTCGGAGGGGCATCCTGCGGGCGGTCTGCATCTGCGGGGATGGGTGCCTGGACGTTTGGTCCTGCGATACACAATGAAGCATGCATGGTTAGACATCAGGCAGTGATCAGGTGATACGGGAGAGGGGGATATAGGGGAGGGGGGATATGGGGACGGGCTGTTGGTGGCTCACTTGCTCGTGGGGCCCCGACCTCTGCATCAGCAACCTCCCGGTCGTCAGGTCCGCCAGCCAGTTCCAGGGCCCTTTCCTCGTGTACGGTCAGTGGCCTCTCATCAGCGGGCCCTCCTCCAGTCCTCACATG
This sequence comes from Scyliorhinus torazame, assembly GCF_047496885.1. Taxonomy (NCBI): domain Eukaryota; kingdom Metazoa; phylum Chordata; class Chondrichthyes; order Carcharhiniformes; family Scyliorhinidae; genus Scyliorhinus; species Scyliorhinus torazame. Next base: position 196,031,776 of record NC_092719.1, on the reverse strand, counting down.
CTCCCTATTGTTGTGTGCGCGCTTCTCCTGGGGGGGGGGGGGTGGTGGCAGGGGTAAAAGGCAACAGTGTTAGGCAGGTATATGAATGCACGCCATCGGTTGCGCGTGCATTGCAGAGGTTAAGGTTAGGGCTGGATTCACTTGGGGATATGGGGGATATGGGGGAGGGGGGATATGGGGGATATGGGGAAGGGGGGATATGGGGGAGGGGGGATATGGGGGATATGGGGGAGGGGGGATATGGGGGAGGGGGGATATGGGGGATATGGGGGATATGAGGGAGGGGGGATATGTGGGAGGGGGGGATATGGGGGAGGGGGGGATATGGGGGAGGGGGGATATGGGGGAGGGGGGAATATGGGGGATATGGGGGAGGGGGGATATGGGGGATATGGGGGGGGATATGGGGGAGGGGGGATATGGGGGATATGGGGGAGGGGGATATGGGGGAGGGGGGATATGGGGGAGGGGGGATAAGGGGGAGGGGGGATATGGGGGATATGGGGGAGGGGGGATATGTGGGAGGGGGGGATATGGGGGAGGGGGGATATGGGGGAGGGGGGATATGGGGGATATGGGGGAGGGGGGAATATGGGGGATATGGGGGAGGGGGGATATGGGGGATATGGGGGGATATGGGGGAGGGGGGATATGGGGGAGGGGGGATATGGGGGAGGGGGGATATGGGGAGGGGGGGATATGGGGGAGGGGGGATATGGGGGATATGGGGGATATGGGGGAGGGGGGGATATGGGGGAGGGGGGGATATGGGGGAGGGGGGGATTTGGGGGAGAGGGGATATGGGGGATATGGGGAGGGGGTATATGGGGGATATGGGGGGGATATGGGGGAGGGGGGATATGGGGGAGGGGGAAATATGGGGGATATGGGGGAGGGGGGATATGGGGGATATGGGGGGGGATATGGGGGAGGGGGGATATGGGGGAGGGGGGATATGGGGGAGGGGGGATATGGGGGAGGGGGGATATGGGGGAGGGGGGATATGGGGGAGGGGGGATATGGGGGATATGGGGGAGGGGGGGATATGGGGGAGGGGGGGATATGGGGGAGGGGGGGATTTGGGGGAGAGGGGATATGGGGGATTGGGGAGGGGGTATATGGGGGATATGGGGGAGGGGGGATATGGGGGAGGGGGATATGGGGGATATGGGGGAGGGGGGATATGGGGGAGGGGGGATATGGGGGAGGGGGGATATGGGGGATATGGGGGAGGGGGGAATATGGGGGATATGGGGGAGGGGGGATATGGGGGATATGGGGGAGGGGGGATATGTGGGAGGGGGGATATGGGGGAGGGGGGATATGGGGGAGGGGGGATATGGGGGATATGGGGGAGGGGGGAATATGGGGGAGGGGGGATATGGGGGATATGGGGGGGGATATGGGGAGGGGGGATATGGGGGAGGGGGGATATGGGGGAGGGGGGATATGGGGGAGGGGGGATATGGGGGAGGGGGGATATGGGGGAGGGGGATATGGGGGATATGGGGGATATGGGGGAGGGGGGATATGGGGGAGGGGGGGATATGGGGGAGGGGGGGATTTGGGGGAGAGGGGATATGGGGGATATGGGGAGGGGGTATATGGGGGATATGGGGGGGGCGATATGGGGGAGGGGGGATATGGGGGAGGGGGGAATATGGGGGATATGGGGGAGGGGGGATATGGGGGATATGGGGGGGGATATGGGGGAGGGGGGATATGGGGGAGGGGGGATATGGGGGAGGGGGGATATGGGGGAGGGGGGATATGGGGGAGGGGGGATATGGGGGAGGGGGGATATGGGGAGGGGGGATATGGGGGAGGGGGGATATGGGGGATATGGGGGAGGGGGGGATATGGGGGAGGGGGGGATATGGGAGAGGGGGGGATTTGGGGGAGAGGGGATATGGGGGAAATGGGGAGGGGGTATATGGGGGATATGGGGGAGGGGGGGATATGGGGGAGGGGGGATATGGGGGATATGGGGGAGGGGGGATATGGGGGATATGGGGGAGGGGGGGATATGGGGGAGGGGGATATGGGGGATATGGGGGAGGGGGGATATGTGGGAGGGGGGATATGGGGGAGGGGGGATATGGGGGAGGGGGGATATGGGGGAGGGGGGATATGGGGGAGGGGGGGATATGGGGGAGGGGGGGATTTGGGGGAGAGGGGATATGGGGATATGGGGGACGCTCACCCTGCCTGCTCTGACGAGGTCGTTCACCTTCTTGTGGCACTGGGTGCCTGTCCGTGGTGTCAGGGCCACAGCGGTGACGGCCTCTGCCACCTCCCTCCACAGACGCCGGCTGTGGCGTGGGGCAACTCTGCGGCCGTGCCCGGGATACAGGGCGTCCCTCCTCTGCTCCACCGCATCCAGGAGCGCCTCCACATCGCGTGACTCGAACCTCGGGGCTGAGCGACGGCCAGCCATCAAGTCGGGTGTTGCGGTCGGCTGTTCCGGTCGGGTGGGGGGGAGCTGCGCGGCCTTATGAGCCGTCACGCCGTGCAGCGCGTATGACGCTGCACGGCGTGAACCACTGCGCAAGCGCGGATCCCGTTACGTCGCTGCTAGCCCATTTCGGGCCGCAGACTATCGGCCCATTTTTATGACGTGACGCAAGTGGGATTTGCGCCGTTTTTTGCGCCGATCGGCGGAGTTTCCGCCGATAACGGAGAATTTCGCCCAGGATTAGCGTGCACATGGCTTTTGTCAGTCAGGTCGGGGAGCTCCAATGTGCAGGACGACATCGACAGCAGGCACGTGGCTTTGCAGGTGCCGAATCTGAATGCAGGGATGCATTTCAACAGCAAAGACTGAATTGCACTGAATGTGCAATTGCTCTGTGACCATTCTCAGAATATCATGTAGATAACTATCGGTAATTGTGATGCATTTATTCTGATCCAACCTGCTGTTTCCTCATTAACTGAGCAACCAGGTTGAACCAGAGGGTGGCTGCTGGGTGACGAGGGTTGTCCCTGTGTCTCATGGTTCTGCTGATTGAGCCCAATCACATGTGGCCTACATGTGTAGGTTGAGAGCCATGTTACCACATGAAACATCATGGAAAACATAATTGGGGAGCTCAACAACAGTTTTGTTGCGCGGAAATACCACTATTCTATAGGAGCCCCACAGTGCTGGTCAAATCCCCTGTCCTAATCCATTGTGGTGTGCTTTGCCTGGCAAGCAGGAGGAGTAGGCAGAGGAGGAGGAGCATGAAGAGAATGGAGGACTGTGCGTGACCACCTCAGAAAACTATGATTCCAATGAACACAAGCCCCAAATTCCCATTCTACAACAATCTACAACCTTTCTTCTGTCACTGATCATCAGCACAATCATTCCAAACCAACTTTAACAAACAACCCATCCAATAATCATTGCAAAAGTCAATTATTCATCCTTGTGCATTCCATTCAGGCCTGCGTTGAAGGTTCCTTTGCCTGCCCTGGTGTACCTATGACTGTTGAAAGGCTGCTGACCTTCAGTGGGGGAGCTCGCAGGATGCTCTTGAGAAACTCTGGGCACTTGGACTACACCACCTTGCCCTGGGTGGAAGCACTCTGTGTTGGCTGGCTGACAGGAAACAGAAAGTGCTTCAGCAGAGTGGGAATAGTGGGTGGACAAATGTTATTATCCTGTGAGAGGGCAGCAGTTAAAAGCTCAATGGAGCCACTACCAGTCCCTCCGGGCTGATCCTCAGCAATCCTAGTAACCTGCTGGAGGGCAGATTGCTGGACTGCTATGAAATCTTGCAAGCCCTTTGGAGTACTGGTATCTACAGCCAGCCTGAGCCTTCATTGCAACAAGCTGAGGTTCTCAATATGAATTTCCAGTTGAGCCGCAGATATTGTGCCCCTTTTGTTTGTACTGTCATGGAAACTGAGACATCAGTCATTAAACACTGCATTATGTTTGGGTCCACAAGTGCTGTCATGGGATTGGCTACCACCTCCAAGCCGAAAAGAATGGGCACTCAGCTCCATGCACAGTCCTGTGCCAAGTTGGTGGCAGATTCCCGCTTGCTCCTCGATAGTGATAGCAAGCTCCCTGACAGTGCACCGAGTGCATCATTGTACATATCCTTCAACTTCTTCATTGGAGTCTTGAACAGCAGAAACCCTGTGCGCCCTCACACTCTGATAAGGTGGCTCCTGTGCTAACCTTTCCCCATCCCTGGCTGCAGACCAGTCATGCCCAGTGACTCACCAATGATCAGATCCTGTCTCTGTGCTACTCTCTAATGTTCGTGCAATGCTGGTATTTGAGCTGGTGGTTGGAAGAGTGAAATTAAATCTTCAACATCAGTCTCCTGCTCCTCCTGCACTTCAGACCTCCTGCGGCAGTGATTTATCAGGTGGCAGTACTTGGGGAATGTGAGGAAATGTGAGGAAAAAGGCACAAATGTAGGGTTGTAGGACAGGGAGGTAGGTGAAAAGCAAGAGGTACATTACTGATGTCCCTTACCTGGTCTGGCCTACATGTGACTCCAGACCCACAGCAATGCGATTGACTTTTAACTGACACTCAGTTCGAGGGAAGTTAGGGAGGGGCAACAAATGCTGGCCTTTCCAGCAATGTCGACATCCCATGAAAGAAGGAGAAATGACATGCATTTGCACTTTGTAAATCAGAAAAGATTGTGGGATGAAAGGGAAGTTGGTTCTGAGAAGGACGATTAGGTAAGAGCATACACTCATCTTTTATGATTTCAAACCCACAGCTGACCACGGCCCCAGACATTGCCGTTCCAATACTGGTAAACACCATCTTCCCCCATGGGTGTGAGAGACTGCAGACGTGCATGTCCCCTGCTGGTTAGATGTTGCTGACTGAGGTTATGTGTCATCTTATACTGTAAGAGAGAAAGTATCACTGAGTGCATTGCAATACTTCAGGTAATGTGGCTGCCATGGTTTCACAGCTAACAGTGTGCAAAACCTGTGATACGTGGGTGTGAGGCTTGCAGTAGTGCTAAGTGTCTGAAGGTGAGGCGAGACCATTAATCCTGATGGAATGTGTTGTTAAGTGTGTGGCGGGCAGCTGAATAGAGCATTGCATCAGGCTATTGATTGATTTGGAAGGATTTGAAGATGCATTTGAAGATGCATTCACGAACAATGACCACTCGTATTTGGTGATTAAACTTCTTCCTGCACAGCTATCAGCTACTTCTGAAAGTTTGTCAGTAAGGCTCCTTGTGGGAAGAGGACCTCTCTCCTCCTGTCTGGCTTCTGCACTATTATGTTCAGTGCATGGTAGAAAACCCTGAAGCACACTCATTGCCTACTAGCACTATTTTCACTGTCTGGCTTCTGCACTATTATGTTCAGTGCATGGTAGAAAACCCTGAAGCACACTCATTGCCTACTAGCACTATTTTCAATCATCTTCCTACTCAGATTCTCCTCTATAAATGTTCCAGTGCCTGATCCCCTTTAAGAGGTGTGCTCTGTTTTTAATACAGGTGACTTTAAATGGTGCCCCCACTGCACAAGTTGGAGCCCCTTGCTGAGGCATGTAGTTACTCAGCACCATATTTGGAGCTGGGCTACAGGCCACCATCATAATTAACAGGAAGTATGCAGTTTACATGCTGCCTCCATTGCTTTGAATGGATATGGATTGATCGTGTGATGCAATTCCATTTTCATGGCAAATGGGTTATCCAGTTGACGTCTAGTTTTCCACAAACACTACAACAACTGGTTCTATTCTTCCCTATTACAAGAAGTGATTTACAGGGCCCCCAGCATTACTCTGATTGACTTTGTTCTCTTCTTGCTTTGACGATATAGTTCTCCTGCCCAACCACCATATTATATCAAATGATTAACCTGTCATGTTACAATCATTGAAATAAAAACTGAAAATGCTAAAAGTACTCAGCAGGTTATGGCAGCATCTGTGGAGAGACACAGAGTTAACCTTTCAGGTCGATGATGCTGCTACAACCTGCTGAGTATTTCCAACATTTTCTGTTTTACTTTTAGCCAGCTTTTTGATATTACAATATTTGATTCAATCCCCCATAATAGTGATTCAGTAAATTTCACATATTACAATTAATCCCTCTGCTACGATGAATGACTCAGTCCCTCTATATTACAATGGTTAACTCAGTCCCCACATTACAAATCTAACCCCCAACATTTATTGTGGCTGATTTAACTCCTTAGTATTTACAGGTTCAACCCCATATATTTGCAATGAATTCTCCAGTCACTCCAACCTCCCCGTATCACAAGTATCAATTCTGCTCCTTACCATCAAAAACAAAGTTGTAGCCACTTATTGTACACGTTACAAAGATATTTAATAGTTCAGTCTCTGGAACTGTGATTAATTTACCAGCATCTATATGAAGCTGTGTTCTACACTTAAATAAATATATAATCCTTAAGCAGGATGTGACCAATCCACATTCTATAGTCAAACACAGATAAAATCAAAGACAAATGTTTCCTCTTAAAAACCATTGATCCTTATCAGAGATGAAAACATTCTGTAGGAACTGCATCGGGTCTCTATACTACAGCCAAAAGAAACACATTTGACAGTTTTCATTTTCTTCAGAGCATTTTTAAAAATGGAGACAATTACCGCAGACTCTGGACTGTGCTGTTTACTTGACTGTATATTCCTGGCTTCTGGACTGTGCTGTCTGCACAGGTGTGTTCCTTGGTTCTAAACTGGGTTCTCTACAAAGATATATTGTTGAGACCCAGACTATGATTACTGGGTTGCAGTTTGCGAATTGCTGGAATCTCAAATTGGTTTTCAGCAGCCATTCCTGCTTTCTACATTGTGCAAAATAATCTCTGAACCCATAACGTTCATTACAGAGTGTTTCATGAAACATTATTTTAAGTTACATAAATCATGATTCGGGGAGGCGAAACAGCCTTCATTCTTAAAGTTTTCATAGACTTGTCATCTTATGGAATATTCTTGGGAAGAAAATTGGTCTCTGGACATTCTAATAGTATTCCATCTTTGCAGCGATGTTAGTAAAATTCCAGATTTCATTAATTGAATTTAAATTCCAATTGCTGCCTTTAATACACACACACTAAAAATTAGGCCAATTGAGGCTCTTATGTGGCCAGTCAATGGTCATTTGAGGTCTTCTTCCGGCCGCCACTAGTATTTTACCGCTCCCTAAGGCGGCAGCCCAGAGGCACCAGGTAGCCTCTCTGCGGGCTTTGGGTGGGTGAGGGGGGACTTTCTGATTGGCCCCAATGATCACCAGCACTTCCTACCTGCACTCTGGGCCTTTGTGATCACTGTTGCTGTGGGAATGGCTGCAATCCTAGAAGTGACCACAATGCAAAGTGGCGCGGCTGGGACCAGACAGCTGCTATCCCTCGGGTTAGCCAGCAGCTCCTGGAGGCAAAGCGGTGGTGTAGGGACTGGTTTAGCACAGTGGGCTAAACAGCAGGCTTGTAATGCAGAACAATGTCAGCAGCGCGGATTCAATTCCCGTACCGGCCTCCCCGAACAGGCGCCGGAATTTGGCGACTAGGGGCTTTTTACATTAACTTCATTGAAGCCTACTTGTGACAATAAGCGATTATTATTATAATCGTATTGTCACTGGACTAGTAATCCAGAGATCCTGCATAATCCTCTGGGGACCTGGATTCGAATCACTCCACGGCAGGGGGTGAAATTTGAATTCAATAAAAAAAAAATCTGGAATTAAATGTCCAACGATGACCATGAATCCATTGTTGATTGTCGGAAAAGCCCATCTGGTTCACTAATGTCCTTTAGGGAAAGGAAATCTGCCATCCTTACCTGGTTTGACCTACATGTGACTCCAGACCCACAGCAATTTGATTGACTCTTAACCACGCTCTGAAATGGCTGAGCAAGCCACTCAGTTCAAAGGCAATTAGGGATGAGCAATAAACGCTGGCCCAGCCAACAATGCCCACATTCCATGGAAGAATGAAAAAAAACATCCTGCCTAAGAGTGGAGGAAACAACATAAAATTGAGTCATGAATTCCAGTGCAGGCTTAGGCTGGTTTGCTCCTGACCTTCCAGCCACTGGCTTCATGTAAAATTCCAGACAGCATATCCACTGCATGTTTTGCTCATCACATCTCTCTATCTACAAATTGGCAGCATGGTAGCATTGTGGATAGCACAATTGCTTCACAGCTCCTGGGTCCCAGGTTCGGTTCCGGCTTGGGAACCCCGTGTGTGCGTGGGTTTCCTCCGGGTGCTCCGGTTTCCTCCCACAGTCCCAAGATGTGCAGGTTAGGTGGATTGGCCGTGATAAACTGCCCTTAGTGTCCAAAATTGCCCGTAGTATTGGGTGGGGTTACTGGGTTATGGGGATAGGGTGGAGGTGTTGACTTTGGGTAGGGTGCTCTTTCCGAGAGCCGGTGCAGACTCGATGGGCTGAATGGCCTCCTTCTGCACTGTAAATTCTATGATAGTCTATGACAATGAATATCCCATCCATGAGAAGACTTTCTCCCAAAACAGGCAGGGATGGACCATGAATTTTCCCAACTTTCGAGGATGAAAGTCCAGTGCGGCTCGATTGCCCAATGGTTAGCGCTGCTGCCTCACAGCTGCCTCCCCTGCAGCAAGTCCACCAACGGTAGTACCATAAAATCCTGGACTTCCTTATACATCAAGTATATATCAATGCCTCACAGCACCAGGGACTAGAGTTCGATTCCGACCTCAGGTGATTGTGCGGAGTCAGCACGTTCTCCCAGTTGTCTGCGTGGGTTTCCTACGGGTGCACCGGTTTCCTCCCACTGTCCAAAGATGTGCAGGTTAGGTGGATTGACCATACTTTCAGAGGGTCAGTGTAGGCACGATGGGCTGAATGGCCATCTTCTGCACTGTAGGGATTCTATGGTTCATCGAGACAGGACTTCCAAATTCTTTCCAGGTCAGCTGGCCCGACCAACCCCATCCAACTCCCTCCCCCACCAATCCTCAGGGATCCGGGGCCCCAATCACAGCCTGAATCCCACTGATGAGTCCCATGTATCTACCGGGAGGCCAGTGCTCTGATTGAGGGGCAGAGATTTCACCCCAGGCGAGGGTTTCTTGAGACTGATCAGTCACTGCCACGTCCTGGTATTTCCAAAGTACCAGCGCACACCTCCTGACAGATTTGGGGTAGAGTGGATCAGAAGGCCCATTAATTTTCAAGGCTTCTTCATTTATATCCCAAAAAGAAATCAGAAATCACTTTATCTCCCGGGGTCAACTTTGCTTCTGTGTTCAATGATTGGCTTGTGGGCGAGGCTACTGCTTGACTAATCTGATATCAAAGAACAAAGAACAAAGATAAATTACAGCACAGGAACAGGCCCTTCGGCCCTCCAAGCCTGCGCTGATCCAGATCCTCTATCTAAAACTGTCGCCTATTTTCTAAGGATCTGTATCCCTCTGCTCCCTACCCATTCATGTATCTGTCTAGATACATCTTAAATGACGCTATCGTGCCCGCCTCTACCACCTCCGCCGGCAATGCGTTCCAGGCACCCACCACCCTCTGCGTAAAGAATTTTCCACTCATATCTCTCTTAAACTTTTCCCCTCGCACCTTGAACTCGTGACCCCTAGTAATTGAGTCCCCCACTCTGGGAAAAAGCTTCTTGCTATCCACCTTGTCTATACCTCTCATGATTTTGTAGACCTCAATGAGGTCCCCCCTCAATCTCCGTCTTTCTAATGAAAATAATCCTAATCTACTCAACCTCTCTTCATAGCTAGCGCCCCTCCGTACCAGGCAACATCCTGGTGAACCTCCTCTGCACCTTCTCCAAAGCATCCACATCCTTTTGGTAATGTGGCGACCAGAACTGTACGCAGTATTCCAAATGTGGCCGAACCAAAGTCTTATACAACTGTAACATGACCTGCCAACTCTTGTACTCAATACCCGTTCCGATGAAGGAAAGCATGCCGTATGCCTTCTTGACCATTCAATCGACCTGCGCAACCACCTTCAGGGTACAATGAACCTGAACACCCAGATCTCTCTGTACATCAATTTTCCCTGGGGATTTTTCATTTAATGTATAGTTCGCTCTTGAATTGGATCTTCCAAAATGCATCACCTTGCATTTGCCCGGATTGAACTCCATCTGCCATTTCTCCGCCCAACTCTCCAATCTTTCTATATTTTGCTGTATTCTCTGACAGTCCCCTTCACTATCTGCTACTCCACCAATCTTAGTGTCATCTGCAAACTTGCTAATCAGACCACCTATACCTTCCTCCAGATCATTTATGTATATCACAAACAACAGTGGTCCCAGCACGGATCCCTGTGGAACACCACTGGTCACAGTTCTCCATTTTGAGAAACTCCCTTCCACTACTACTCTCTGTCTCCTGTTGCCCAGCCACTTCTTTATCCATCTAGCTAGTACGCCCTGGATCCCATGAGACTTCACTTTCTCCATCAGCCTACCACGGGAAACCTTATCAAATGCATCAACAGGAGATCCAATCAATTTTCATGCTCAGATCTCATTAACATTGAATAGGCAAGTTCACTTTGTAGGAGGATGGGAAATCTGCCATTTACAAACATTGAAACAATACCTTAAAGGGAAGAATTGTGAAGGTCAGAAGGTAAGAGCAACAAATTGAAATGACAAGGAAGTACAAGCCCATCAAGCCGCAAAGAGTTGAACTTAAGAAAGGCCTTAAGGCTTAAAAATCACAAAATAATGAAAAAAATGTCATTGCCAGAAATACATCCAGCTTGATCCATCTGAACCTCATAATTCCGTGTAAATGGCAGCCTTCTTCTGTGTATGACCCATGATTTCTGGATGGTCTCCTTAGCTAAAGAAGGATGTTCTTGCCATAGAGGGGGTGCAGCAAAGATTTATCAGATTGATTGCTGGGATGGCGGGACTGACATGAGGAGAGATTGTGTTGGTCCAAATTATTTTCGCTGGACTTCAGAAGAATGGGGGGGGATCACATAGAGACCTATAAAATTCTAAGAGGACTAAACAGGGTGGATTCCGGAAGGATGTTCCCGATGGCGGGCGTGTCCAGAACCAGGGGTCACAATCTAAGGATACGGGGTAAATCTTTTAGGACTGAGCTGAGGAGAAATTTCTAAACCCAGAGAGTGGCAAGCCTGTGGAATTTGTTTCCACAAGAAGTAGTTGAGACCAAAAGATTGTACCTTTTCAAGAAAGAGTTAAATATAGCCCTTGGGGCTAAAGGGATCAAAGAATATGTGAGGAAGGTGGGAGCAGGTTACTGAATTGGATGATCAAACATGATCACATTTAATGGCGGAGCAGGCTCGAAGGGTCGAATGGCCTCCTCCTGTTCTTTTTTTCTATGTATCTATGAATCCTGATTTAAACAAAAATTTAAAGTCAAACGACATCCTCATTGGAATATATTCAGTAGGACCCTGCCTATTTCTGGCAGCTGCTTCACCAATTTGGTTGAGGTCCACTGGAAAATTGGGGCAGGCGAATATCAAGAGGTAAGCCAGCAATTACATTTCTTGTTAAATTTTTGTCCCGTTACCTGCTGTTCATATTGCGAAACAGAGCGGTAGGTGAAAAAAAGAAACAGTTCTTCTGGCTGTGGGAAGGTGTCTTAGAAATCTATTTTGAAATTCTTCCATTGTAGATGTGCCCCCTCCCCACATTTCCACCACTACAACAGAGTAAGATCACTGGTGAAAATTACAAATATCCCAGCGCCCCGACATTACATCGAGTTTAAATTAAATACATCAACTGAAATTAATAGCTAGAAAAACTGAAAGTGGAGAACACTTGTACAGAGGCAGCCAGTCAGAATTTAAGATAGATTCTTTCTCGAGCAAACTACACTGCAATTGTTATTTTCCAAACGAAAGACCATTCTACATTGGAACCGTCTTTTCAAATTTATTTTTTGCCCTTTGATTTGTAAATGCATAAAGTCAGGGCTCCTGGTGCCACATCACTGGTTTATTTATATTCTTCAGCAATGTGGAATGACTTTGGATGTTTCAGCTCCAGTCAGGGAACTTTTTGTTTAGGCTGAGTCATTTAGTCGCCTTGGTTAGTGTGCCTGTATTTAGGATGTCAGGGCACTGGGTTACAGATTGGAGAAAAGAGCCAAACACTGGGGAGATAATTGTCCTTTGTCATGGGAGTGTCCCTTTAAGAAATGTTTTGTCTTATCACATGGCTTCAGTGATGCCATTGTGTGGGAGAAGCTGGGCTGTGGCTCTGAATTTTACTTTAGTTTTTGAGCTGGGAACTGTTGTGTGGCTCTGAGTTTCATTTTTACAGTTGGCTGCTGTATTCAGACAGACAAGTATCTTGAAGTGCCTCTCTCTACCTTCAGTTTAAAAGCTGTCTCCAGATGACTTGATAACTTAAAAGTGATAACTGTTTTCTGGAAGGAATTCAATCCTACTGTTTTGGTAAAAGGGTTTTCTGGTTTATGGGATGTCGTTGTTAAATTGGAACAGCTTAAAGGGGGAAATTTATAAAGAGTTATACATAGAGTACTGCAGCTTCGTGGGGTATTTATGTTTGTCGTTGATAAAAATGCTTACTGTGTGTGTTTATTAAAATGTTGACTAACTTCGTAGGATAAACATTGTTTTTGATTAGAAGTGCTTAAGGCATACTTAAGGTGTTGAGTAACACCTGAAAGGTAGGCCCTTATTCTCCTCACAACCAAAATCTATATATAATTCAAGGTCAGGTGAACTCCATGATATACTTTGGAGTTTTCTAAACCCTGGCCCATAACACCTCTCCTCAGCCTCGTTAATAGGTATTTAAAAAAAATACAGTGAAGTCGTAAAAAATCCTGCTCCACAGTACAGTAAGTGGAATAAAAGTCGCCATAGCCCCGAGGGCCATTGGCTGATCTCCACCTTTGAGAGAGAGAGAGCTGACAGGTGGTGATCAAAGTAAAATGATGCTGGACTTATCTTTTTGGTGACTGTTCCAGTGGTCACTTTAAGGGCAGGTTTGGGCAGCTGGAGAAACTGACCACTGCATACATGAGGCAAGATGAGGTAATTTGCTGTCCAAGAGACAGAGGTCTGAAAAGGCATGAAGCCCTGGTTTACCTATGTAATAGGCCAAACACCTGTTTCAGACCCAAGATGCCTTCTAACCTAAGCTGCAACACCATTTTAGCACAAGAGAGCAAGCAGAACCCCACCCTGTTAGACCTTTAGCAAGTTCTAATTTTTAAACATAGACTTTTACTTATTCAATATAGCCCTACCCGGTTATCCTCTTGCCAATCCCATTCCGGCGTGTAGGTGTGATGATGGGAGCCACTGGTACAGTTAGAGAACTGGAAGAGACTTGCAAACATTCGCTTGTTTTCGGTAGTGTCTGGGAAAATTGGATCCTGGAAATTGATTCCGTGGGGCACAATGTTATAATTCTCATCCAGCCTGAAATAGAATAAAAGTTCATAAGGCTATGCAAGAAATTGACAAGGTACCTACTACAGGATACCCCTTCCTGTTTGTTAAACACTGTAATCTTCCAGAGGCTGATGGTGCATCCGTGATAATGAGAACCTTACAGATACATATTTCAATTTAGAGTCTCCCCAACATGTGCAGGACTTTGGCAGAATCGCAATAATGGACTCTGCTTATTTTTGCATTTACAGAGAATAGAATTTGACTTCTTTGGGCACCATGAAATAATGATTCAGTTACAAACAAATGGGGTTGTGGAACGTGATTCTCAAAGCACCATAAAATCTAGACTGCCATGTAATAAAAGCATCATTTGCACAAACCAACAGGCTTAGATTCTAAGAGGAGTAACAGGGCAGGAAGAAGGACAGAGATTGTTTTCAGGATGTTTTCTTCAGAAGAGGAAGAAACAGAGTGGGCATTGGGTAAGAACCCGTGTCAGGCTTTCTAAAGAGATTGGACAGTTGCTGCTTCTACTTACTGAGGGCCAGAAAATGTTCAATGCTTATTTAGAATTGAGCACGGTAATATTAATGCAAAAGCAAAATGCTGCAGATGTCGGAAATCTGCCGATATAGAAAATGAAAATATTTAAGTTTTCAAAAGTAATAAGAACTTTCGTTGCCAGGTTTATAAACTTAATTAATCTCTTCTGCACAATCTTCATTGCCATGACACCGTTCCTAAAGTATGGCACGCAAACTATTCCAAGAGTGGTTTGGCAATGACCTATCAATGTGTGGGTTTGGATCAGGATGTAGGGTGCGATTCAGCCACCGTTTTGCGTCCGGCGCGGAGCCAGGCACAACAGGAGAATGCCCGGAGAACCCCAAATCGGGTTCCGCGCCAGACGGATTACAAGTCAGCCGACTTGCTATATCCGGCGCGATCTGGATCACGTCACCGAGGCAGGGTCCAGATAGTTTTACTTAAATGAGCCATTAGCCATATCCCACCAAATGCACCCGAAACCGGATGTAGATTTTTTTCTGGTGAATCGCGCCCGTAATCATGGTTTGGTTGCTAGGGGCGGGATTTACCGACTGTTCATGCCAGTGGGAAATTCCTGTCCCACGCCGGCGCATGGGTTTCTCGGTGGCAGGGGGTGCTGTCAATGGGAAATCCCGTTGACAGCAGCGAGACAGGTAGATCCCGCTGGCGGGCCGCCTCCCGCCAAAAAAGACGTGGTGGGTAAATCCCACCCTAGAATTCTCATTTCTGTAGTCAGAAGGTACTGGGTTCAAACCCAAGTTCCAGAAAGAGGTTCCAGTGCAGTACTGAATGAGTGCTACGGTGTCAGAAACACCATCTCTCAGATGAGATGATAAACTGAGACCCTGGCCGGAATTCTCCCGCTATGGCGATTCACTATTCCTGTCAGCAGTGGACCCCCGCCCATGGGTTTCCTGGCAGGGTGGGGTGGCTTCAATGAGAAATCCCATTGACCAGCGGCGGGAAGCAAGAATCCAGTTGCCAGGGAATGAAGCGGTGCCGAGAAACACAGGGCTGAGAACTGGAGAATCCAGCCTCCGATCTACTTGTTTAGCTGGTTGTAAATGTTTTGTGACACTGTTTAAAGAAGGGTACAGTATTCTGATATCCTGGGCAACGTTCTTTTCTCATCAGAATCCGATTATTTGGTCATTCTATCGCTTGCTATTTCTATGATCTTACCCAATGGCTATTGTCTGCTGTGTTTGTCTGCATTACAATCAGAATTATGCTACAAAAGTAAATTAATTAGTTCTGAAGCATTTCGAGCTGACCAGAATATTTGAAACACGCTAAATCAACGTAAGGGGCGGGATTCTCCGATCCCCGCCAGGTCGGAGAATCGCCGGGGGCTGGCGTGAATCCCGCCCCCGCCGGTTGCCGAATTCTCCGGCACCGGATATTCAGCGGGGGCGTGAATCCCGCCCCCGCCGGTCCCCCCCCCCCCCAGCGATTCTCCGGCCCGCGATGGGCCGAAGTCCTGCTGCTGCAATGCCTGTCCCGCCGGCGAGAATCAAACCACCTCTCTTACCGGCGGGACTAGACGGCTCGGGCGGGCTCCGGAGTCCTGGGGGGGGGGCCGCGGGGTGATCTGGACCCGGGGGGTGCCCCCACGGTTGCCTGGCCTGCAATCGGGGCCCACAGATCCGCGGGCGGGCCTGTGCCGTGGGGGCACTCTTTTCCCTCCGCCTCGGCCACAGCCTCCGCGATGGCCGACGCGGAAGAGACACCCCCCCCTGCGCATGCGCGGGGATGACGTCAGCAGCCGCTGACGCTCCCGCGCATGCACGGACTTCCGCCGGCCGGCGAAGTCCTTTTGGCCCCGGCTGGCGTGGCGCCAAAGACCTTTCCCGCCGGCCGGCGGCGCGCAAACCACTCCGTCGCGGGCCCAGCCCCTCAAAGGTGAGGGCTTGGCCCCTAAAGGTGTGGAGAAATCCGCACCTTTGGGCTGGCCCGACGCCGGAGTGGTTCCCGCCACTCCATTTCGCCGGGACCCCCCGCCCTGCCGGGTAGGAGAGAATCCCGGCCCTGATCTTTCTCTCTTCAAAAGTGGCAAATTGGTGGACAATGATGCAATGATGTTCTCATTTGAAGAGAGCATCGGGACAAATATTATAGTAAGGGGAGAGGCCTACACTTTCCAAATTCATGCATTAATTTACAGTTTATGATTAACAGTTTGTTAACAGTAGCTGGTTGTTGCAACATTCGGATAGGGATTGATAATGTGAGCCTAAATCAGATAGCCCGATGGCTTAAAGGTGATCCCCCTCTTTACTATATTATGATTTGTGCAGCTGGAATATGGGAAAATAAGGTCCTGGAGACATCCAGGTTTTCTTCAATGCCTATGCAAACCACCGTTGGTTAAATCAGGTCCTTTTCTGTGAAACAGCATCTTGGCACTTCAACAACCCCTCCTTAATCTTTTTTGTTAGTGTTTGGTATATTGTTCTGTGTTTTCTAATTCCATTGTGCTTTCTAATTCTATTAAGTTCCAAGTAAATATTTGAGATGTTTAAAAATTCTGGTCTACATTAAATTTGTGGCCATTTGAGAAATGTGTAAAACCATCCAGTTCGCAGATAACAGGTTATTTGCAAATGATCCTGATCTTGTAAACACCGATTACTGCAAGATACTAGATGGAATTTTCAGCTGTTGGTTCCTGCTGAATTGTTGGGAGCTGAAGCTGGTCAGGAACTCAACTACAGCTACAGAGCAGTCTTTGCTGAGGCTCTTTAACTGTGTCCTCTTACCCAACCCCCTTGCCTGCCAAAATTTACACAGTTTCTGGGACACCTTGATTCATACTGGCACTGCTCTTCTATGCTCTCTAGTAATATTAATAGTGAACAAATATATATCGTACAACTGTCACGAGGACTTCAAATTCAGCCCTTGAAAACTGTGATGGATTGTGGAGACTTAACCCAAAATATTCCTTTAAATATAATTTTTGGATCAGGCTAAAGAAAGCTTTAACCATCAACTAATCAACAGAGTCAGAAATAATGTATGATTAGTCAGTAATTTAATGTTGCTGGTGCTTTATGCCTATCCAGCAAGTTTGCTGTGTGATTGATGGTATTAGTGGGTGGCCTCATTGTTTGATTAATGCTCTGCACTCTACCCAGTGTTCTCACTGCATGATTGATGATATGTTACCATATGTTATGAAGCAAAATTTGACTAAATCTGTTGAGAGGTTTTATTGAAACATGGAGACAGCTAATTCTAAAACTTGGGCGCCTTGTTCAGAATAAACAGGAATTACACTATTACTATAAAAGCATCAAAACATAATTTGTCGATGAGTAGGAATGCAATTTTAGTGAGAATTGATATCATGTTTATTTGGGGGGGGGGGCGGCTGGTGGGGAACAGGACAATGGTTTTTAGAAATAACCAGAAAAGATGGCTTTTTAGAGCATATGGAAATAATTACTCAAATTTTCATAGAACAATGCTGCGTATTCCAAATAATTTGTTTCAAACTCACATTATTATCTCCAAAGTGATCTCATACACTATCAGCTTGTCTCCCTGTGATGTTGGAATTGTGATATGGGCCTTGCAATTACCTTTTGAAGATACAAGTAATCATGTGGCATGATTGTTCTTATTAATGAACATTCCACTTAGAAGCATTATGTGACAACAATTAGCACTGCATGGTTATAAGCTCATGGAGAGGTTCTTGGCTGATTCATTGATAGAAGTTTGATATTGTTGTGATCTGATAGTGTTGTGAAAAAAGGATTTATGGACGCTAGTCTTGTATAGCATTATCAAGTCATTTTCGCACTGATGGTAACCTTTTTATAGTTGTAAAAACATTAAAGACTGGAAATAGCACGCCAAATTACACAGTAAATAAAACATTAGCATTTCAGGCGTAGTTTCTGAGTTGAGTTAATCTTGTACAGCCATGTCAACCTGGCAAACTAGCATTAATCTGTAACCCTGTGCCACTGGTCTGATTTTCCAATGCTAGCTTGTATATTAATTGTGGAGCAGTATTCTATAATAAACTGTTCCCATCCCTGAGGAAAGAGAGAGGGGGTGGAGAGGGGGGTGTCATGCGGGTATCTAAGTTAAAACTCAGTCATTTTTATAGAGGTGAGAGGGACAGACAGGCAGGTAGACAGAAGATGGAGTGCTGTTGTAGTTGCTGACTCACATAACTGTTAGAATACATTCCAAAGCACTGCTGGGTTCTACTGGTTCATGGTAGTTCTTATGGAGTACTTGCATTTGAGGAGAAAGCACCTTTCTCAAAACTCATGCAGTTTTGGCTGCAAATTGTGCCGGGATCACCAATTGTACCCAATGTTGAAATTCTACCCGTCTTTCCATACCCATGTCATTATTAATCTCCATTAATTCCCTGACCAACATATCATTCATCTTTAAATCTCCCCGTGCCCTGGCTCACCCTAACTCTGCGATTCCCATTACTTGAAGAGTTACTGGATGCAAGCATCCTAGATAAAGGGAACTGTAGCGACATGTATGAGCGACTGGTAGAAAGGGCCGACACCGTACTGGACGCAACAAGAAAGAAATGGGAGGAAGACCTGTGGATTGAAATAGGGTGGGGACTCTGGAGCGAAGCACTGCATAGGGTCAACTCCACCTCCACATGCGCAAGGCTCAGCCTGACACAACAAAAAGTGGTACATAGAGCCCACTTAACAAGAACTCGAATGAGTAGGTTCTTCCGGGAGGTGGAGGATAGATGTGAATGGTGCCAAGGAGGCCCGGCCAACCACGTCCACATGTTCTGGTCTTGCCCCAGACTTGCTGGGTACTGGACAGCCATTTTTGAGGCAATGTCCAAAGTGGTGGGGATGAAGGTGGAGCCATGCCGAAGGTGGCGGTCTTCGGGATATCAGACCAGCCAGATCTATTCCTGGGGAAGAGGGCGGACACTCTTGCCTTTGCCTCCCTGATCACCCGCTGTAGAATCCTGTTCGGCTGGCAGTCAGCAGCACTACCCAAAGCTGCAGACTGGCTGTTCAACCTCTCAGAATCTCTCCAAATGGAGAAAATCAAATTCGCCATCTGAGGGTCAGATGACGGCTTCCACAGAACTTGGGAGCCATTCACCCAATTGTTCCGGGACCTGTTTGTGGCCAACGAACAAGCAGAAGAATAGCCAGGTAGCCAAGACTCAGGAGGCGTGAGAGAAAGAGATAGACCCGGGGTGGGGGAAACAGCTAAACCTAAGAGGAAAGAAAGGCGAACCACAGGAGAAGGGGAGGGGGGAAGCGGGGCAGAAGGAAGGGGAGGGGGGAAGAGGGAGGAGACAGGGAATAATAGAGCGGAACCAGAGAGGGGGAGGGGAGGCGAGGGAATGATAGCCAGAATGAGAGCTCGGGAAATGACAACAAACTTGGCAAATACAGTAATAGAGAGCAAGGAAAATACGGGCGAAAGACAGAGCGAACGGCCAAAGCGGAAGTGAACGCGCGACGACAACGGCAGTGAAAACCATCCGTGAGAAGCAAGTAACAACACCAACATCAGATCTATTCTCGTATTGCCCTCTCTGTATTGGACATAACTAATGTAATTGTTTCTTCGGCACCCAAATGTATATGTAACTCCCCAGTCCCCCCCCCCCCCCCCCCCCCCCCCACGCCCTCCACCCCCACCACACAAAGAGGTGCCTACTTGTTTGTTGAACATAATATTGCTAACTGTACAGAGTTGCTGTTTTTGAGCTCGCGCACAATATCCTCAGATTTCTTTTGACTTCTATATATATATATATATATATATTTTAATCTGTGTACATAACTGTAAATATACTATGTTCAAAAATACTATTATTTATACGCAAGCCAGACAGAAACTTCAGGTAAATGGAGATGGACTGTTAAATGCAAAAATCCCCAAGTTGCTGTCATAGACTCATTGAATTTCAGCCCATTGTGTCTGCACTGGCCATTAAGCACCTATCTATTTTAATCCCATTTTCCAGCACTTGGTCTGTAGCCTTTTGTATGCTTCACGGGCGTTTGGACTTTCTTCCTCCGATGAGCTCTCATCCTCCTCCAGTTCACCCTCTGGGAAGGGATCACCTCTTTGCATAGCTAGATGGTGAAGGGTGCAATACACTGCGATGATGTAGGAAACCATATTGGGAATGTATTGCAGTGAGCCACCTGAGCAGTCCAAGCACTTGAGGCACATCTTCAGAAGCCCTATGGTTCCAAAGTGAGCTGCTCTGTGTAAAAGGTATCTCTTCACCTGACTCCCCATTCAAATATATTGAATGATGTAAAGTTCCTGCACTTGTGTCATAGATGGACTAAGCTTACTACAGAAAGTTAAGGCTTATGCTTTTCAATCCAAGTCCCTTTTTCAATGATGTGCTATGTCTTCATTACCGTCAAACAGCCTATCTGCCTATCTGCCATTGAAAATGACAAATTACAAGTGTGGGGCGTCATTCTCCGACCCCCCGCCGGGTCGGAGAATGGCCGTTGGCCGCCGTGAATCCCGCCCCCGCCCCCGCCGAAGTCTCCGAAGGGAGAAAAGTCGGCGGGGCGTTAATGGCGCCGCTGCCGCGGAGAATGTCACGGGCCTGCGCAAGGCAGCCGATTTTCGGCCTGCCGATATTCTCCCTTCCGGATGGGCCGAAGTCCCGTCGACGTGATGACCGTTCACGTCGACGTCAATCAAACCTCCTTTTCATCGGCGTGACCCGGTGCTCCAGGCTCACGCCGACCAGCGAGGAGGTGAGTGACGGCCTGGGGGGTTGGCTCTGGGCAGGAAATGGCGTGGCCGCAGACTGATTGCCTGAGAAGAGGTGTGTCTCGGCTTGTGTGTGTGTGCGGCGGGGGGGGGGGGGGGGTGGTTAGAGTAGGCTGGGCTCCGGGGGAGTGCCGGGAGGGGGTCCGTGCCGGGGTGGAGGTTGTGGAGGGGGTCCGTGCCGGGGTGGAGGTTGGGGGTTGTGGAGGGGGTCCGTGCCGGGGTGGAGGTTGGGGGGGGGGGGTCCGTGCTGGGGTGGAGGTTGGGGGTTGGGGAGGGGGTCCGTGCCGGGGTGGAGGTTGGGGGTTGGGGAGGGGGTCCGTGCCGGGGTGGAGGTTGGGGGTTGTGGAGGGGGTCCGTGCCGGGGTGGAGGTTGGGGGTTGTGGAGGGGGTCCGTGCCGGGGTGGAGGTTGGGGGTTGTGGAGGGGGTCCGTGCCGGGGTGGAGGTTGGGGGGGGGGGGTCCGTGCTGGGGTGGAGGTTGGGGGTTGGGGAGGGGGTCCGTGCCGGGGTGGAGGTTGGGGGGGGGTCCGTGCTGGGGTGGAGGTTGGGGCGGGGGGGGGGTCCGTGCCGGGGTGGGTGATGGGAGGGCAAATGAGTTGGTCCACCTGGCCAGGTGCCAGCCTCCAACAGTTGGACCCATGCGGTCCATGCCACCTGGCTGGGGGGAGGAGGGGATATGGGCAATGATGACATGTCGTCGTTCCCCTCCCCCCCACCAGGTCGTCATGTTTTCAGATCATCCAGCGATGTTGGCCGCCGTGGTGGCAGCCGCTCATGTCTATGTTGCCCTGGATGAGGAGGAGGAGGAGGAGGAGGAGGAGGAGGAGCGTGCCAGAGAGGCGGCGCAGGCTGCCGCAGAGGGGCAGGCGGCAGCCGCCCAGGCTGGAGGGACACCTGACCGACAGGACGAGGAGGGGGAGGAGGACGTCGCGGCCCCACGGCAACGGAGGCACCCGAGGGCGCCCCGTGTGTACCGGCCCCGGCAGTCATACCAGGACCTCACGGACCGGGAATGCAGGAGGAGACTCCGGATGAGCCGGGAAACCGTGGCACACATCTGCCACCTGCTGGCACACCTGTCACCGCGTGGCACTGGCGGGGGACACCCTCTCCCCGTGTCCGTCAAGGTTACGGTGGCCCTGAACTTTTATGCAACGGGGTCATTCCAGGCACCGAGTGGGGACCTGTCCGGCATATCGCAGACATCGGTGCATCGGTGCATCCGGGCAGTGACAGATGCCCTTTATGCCATGGCGCACCGCTACATCCGCTTCCCCGTGGACCGGGCCAGCCAAGATGCCCGGGCCGTGGGCTTCTCTGCCATTGCCGGGTTCCCCATGGTCCAGGGCGCGATCGATGGGATGCACGTCGCCGTGCGGCCACCTGCAGATAACAGGGCCGTGTTCACTAATAGGAAGGGGACCTATTCGATGAACGTACAGGTGGTCTGCGACCACCGCATGATGATCCTGCACGTCTGCGCCCGTTACCCAGGCAGTGTACACGACTCATTCGTGTTGTCGCGGTCATCCATCCCCGGCATGTACGAGGGACGCCATCCCCGGCTGAGGGGCTGGTTGCTGGGCGACAGGGGCTACCCATTGCGATCGTGGCTGATGACGCCTATACGGAGGCCACGCAATGAGGCGGAGAACCGCTACAATGATGCCCATGTAGCGACAAGGGGAGTGATCGAGAGGTGCTTTGGCGTGCTGAAGATGCGTTTCAGGTGCCTGGACCTCTCTGGGGGCGCCCTCCAGTATCGGTCAGATAGGGTCGGCCGCATCATTGTGGTGTGCTGCGTCCTGCACAACATAGCCCAGCAGAGGGGCGATGTGCCGCAGGCAGAGGAGGGCGGAGTGGAGGAGCAGCAGGAAGAGGCCCAGTCCTCCCCAGATGAGGGGGATGGGGGCAATGGTCAGGGCAGACGGGGTAGACACAGACGGGTGGCTGTCCACCGTTACCGGCTGGCCCAGCGGGCACGGGACAGACTGATAGACGCCCGCTTCACTGACTAGATGGGCGTGGGAATCGGGTAGTATGGCCACAGACCGCACACCATGACAACAGCCGACCACCCACACCCCCCACCCATCCATCCACCCAGCACCATCACCCCCCTCCCCAACCCCACACACCCCACCCGCATGCACACCACCCCCCCACTCCCAATTGCCGATCCACCGGCGGCACAACGGGCCGGGCTCACCCAGTTGCGGGTGGACGCGTGTCTATCGCAGGCCATGGAGAATGATGACAGCCCGCCTCCGATGAGCTCCTGGCTCTACATCGTTGGACTATGTCTGACCCATGGCCACAGTACCACCATCCACCCGGACCATCCCTGCATGCGGCTGTGATACTGCAGCGCACGGTCCCGTCCTCTGCCCGGGGGATGTTGATGGCGGCCCAGGGGGAAGGGGGCAGACTCACCTGGGGCTGAGGTAAGACCACCCCTCACACACACACTTGCGCTCAACGTACATGACACCCCCGCACACTTTGGACAGAGCATAAAGGCAGCTTCGGTAGGTGTAACATTGACTTTAATAACCAAAGGAGTTCATGCACGTGCCCTAGCGCCTAAAACTCATCTGTGCCCTGCACCCGTGCCAACTTACTCAGTGTCTAATTGTTTGGCCTTACGGGCCCTTTGACTACGTCTACGTGGTTCCCCAGACGGTACAGCAGAACTGGAGGTGGACTCCTGTGATTCCTGCCCTCTGACACTGGATCCCTTTGGCGGCCGTTTCCTGGGGCGTCCTGGCCTAGATGGGCCAGGCTGCGGCCCGGGCGACTGGGATGGCGAGCTGCCAGCCTGTCCTGCCCGTTGCCCACCCGATGCACCTGGGACGGAAGGGGGGGAGTCCGAGGTGTCGCGGTGTACCGGGACCTCCCCTACAGAGGGAGCCGGGATGGACCACACCACCTCCTCCTCCCTCGGGGTGCCCGATGGCCCCCAGGCCTCTACATGGGTGGGGGATGCGAACGGACTGGCCATCCGACGCGCCCCCGACATCTGGCGCTGCCAGTCCTGGAGGCCCGTGCTGGTATCGACAGGGGTCTGCAGGTTTGCAGCCATGGAGCCCAGGGGGTTGTCGAACCCTGTCTGCGACAGTGCGACGCCAGCTCGCACATGGCCACTGGCGCCGATGCCCTCAGCGATGGCCTGCTGAGACTGGGCCATGGCCTGCAGAGACTGGGCCATGGCCTGCAGAGACTGGGCTATGGCCTGCT
Organism: Scyliorhinus torazame; assembly: GCF_047496885.1. Lineage (NCBI taxonomy): Eukaryota > Metazoa > Chordata > Chondrichthyes > Carcharhiniformes > Scyliorhinidae > Scyliorhinus > Scyliorhinus torazame. Next base: position 196,007,813 of record NC_092719.1, on the reverse strand, counting down.
GAGACTGGGCCATGGCCTGCTGAGACTGGGCTATGGCGTTGAGCGCCTCTGCCATCTGGCGCTGGCACTGGCTCATGGCCTCCTGTGAGAGGGCAGCCATTTCCTGGGCCACAGACGCCGCCTGCACGGAAGGCCCCAGGCCTCGCAAACCGTTCCCCATGTCTGACACCGTCGCACCCATTGCCTCCACCGCGGACGCCACCCGTGCGGTGTCAGCCTGGGTGGCACGCATGACCGGGACCACTCCCAGCTCCTGGACGCGGGTGGACTCCTCCACCTGCGACCGCAGCCGCCGCAAGCCACCCGTCACCCTATTCGCTCGTCTCCGTGTCGGTGGTTGCATCGGATCTATGTGTGGGTGTGGTAACTGCAGGAACCCGGGATCCATCTGGGCGGCAGATGTTCGCTTGGCCTGGGCTGCCCTCCGACCGCCCGGTCCCTCTGCTGCTCCTACCTCCACCTGCTGTACCGGGACGGCTGTGTTGTGCGCACCAGTGAGTGTACCAGACGCCTCATCACTAAAGTGCCCAACCGTGGTGAGTGTTTCTGCGATGGTGGAGGGTGTTGGTGACAGCAGTGGCGTTGTGTCGTGCTCTTCGTCCCACTCTGAGTCCATGGCACTTTGGGGTGGGGGTTCGTCTCCACCCATCCACTCTGAGTCACTGTCCGGTATTTCGTCTTCCCGGGTAGGGGTGTCCTGGGTAGTGCTGTCCCGGGTAGTGCTGTCCCGGGTAGGGGTGTCCTGGGTAGTGGTGTCCCGGGTAGGGGTGTCCTGGATAGTGGTGTCCTGGGTAGTGGTGTCCTGGCTCGGATGTGACGGGGGCCTGTGGCTGCCCCCCTCATCGCTGGGTGGTCGCTCCCGCACGTGACGGGGGTGTCGTCTCCCTGTTGCTCCAGGTCTCTCCGTCTCCCGTGGTCTCCGAGGGGCATCCTGCGGGCGTCGCATGCTGGAGGGTTCGGGTCTCTCCGTCTCCCGTGGTCTCCGAGGGGCATCCTGCGGGCGTCGCATGCTGGAGGGTTCGGGTCTCTCCGTCTCCCGTGGTCTCCGAGGGGCATCCTGCGGGCGGTCTGCATCTGCGGGGATGGGTGCCTGGACGTTTGGTCCTGCGATACACAATGAAGCATGCATGGTTAGACATCAGGCAGTGATCAGGTGATACGGGAGAGGGGGATATAGGGGAGGGGGGATATGGGGACGGGCTGTTGGTGGCTCACTTGCTCGTGGGGCCCCGACCTCTGCATCAGCAACCTCCCGGTCGTCAGGTCCGCCAGCCAGTTCCAGGGCCCTTTCCTCGTGTACGGTCAGTGGCCTCTCATCAGCGGGCCCTCCTCCAGTCCTCACATGCTCCCTATTGTTGTGTGCGCGCTTCTCCTGGGGGGGGGGGGGGGGGGGTGGTGGCAGGGGTAAAAGGCAACAGTGTTAGGCAGGTATATGAATGCACGCCATCGGTTGCGCGTGCATTGCAGAGGTTAAGGTTAGGGCTGGATTCACTTGGGGATATGGGGGATATGGGGGAGGGGGGATATGGGGGAGGGGGGATATGGGGGATATGGGGGAGGGGGGATATGGGGGATATGGGGGAGGGGGGATATGGGGGATATGGGGGAGGGGGGATATGGGGGAGGGGGGAATATGGGGGATATGTGGGAGGGGGGATATGGGGGAGGGGGGATATGGGGGAGGGGGGATATGGGGGATATGGGGGAGGGGGGATATGGGGGATATGTGGGAGGGGGGATATGGGGGAGGGGGGATATGGGGGAGGGGGGATATGGGGGATATGGGGGAGGGGGGAATATGGGGGATATGTGGGAGGGGGGATATGGGGGAGGGGGGATATGGGGGAGGGGGGAATATGGGGGATATGGGGGAGGGGGGATATGGGGGAGGGGGGGATATGGGGGAGGGGGGATATGGGGGATATGGGGGAGGGGGGATATGGGGGAGGGTGGATATGTGGGAGGGGGGGATATGGGGGAGGGGGGATATGGGGGAGGGGGGATATGGGGATATGGGGGAGGGGGGAATATGGGGGATATGGGGGAGGGGGGGATATGGGGGAGGGGGGAATATGGGGGATATGGGGGAGGGGGGATATGGGGGATATGGGGGAGGGGGGGATTTGGGGGAGAGGGGATATGGGGGATATGGGGGACGCTCACCCTGCCTGCTCTGACGAGGTCGTTCACCTTCTTGTGGCACTGGGTGCCTGTCCGTGGTGTCAGGGCCACAGCGGTGACGGCCTCTGCCACCTCCCTCCACAGACGCCGGCTGTGGCGTGGGGCAACTCTGCGGCCGTGCCCGGGATACAGGGCGTCCCTCCTCTGCTCCACCGCATCCAGGAGCGCCTCCACATCGCGTGACTCGAACCTCGGGGCTGAGCGACGGCCAGCCATCAAGTCGGGTGTTGCGGTCGGCTGTTCCGGTCGGGTGGGGGGGGAGCTGCGCGGCCTTATGAGCCGTCACGCCGTGCAGCGCGTATGACGCTGCACGGCGTGAACCACTGCGCAAGCGCGGATCCCGTTACGTCGCTGCTAGCCCATTTCGGGCCGCAGACTATCGGCCCATTTTTATGACGTGACGCAAGTGGGATTTGCGCCGTTTTTTGCGCCGATCGGCGGAGTTTCCGCCGATAACGGAGAATTTCGCCCCAGGAGTCTCATTGCTACAGCTTTTCATTGTATGATTTTTTTTGTTAAATAATTTTATCTTTTTTTCTTTTGACCTTCTTCTTTATTTATTTTAACCCATTCTATCGTTCCTCCTGTATTTTACCTTCTGCATCTGAACACAGAAACTAACTGCGCAAGGGCAAGTCTAGCAAAATGCAGGTGCTAGAGTAAATTCTAGGGTTACCCTCAAGAGCTACTTTTGAGTAGAGGAACAGTAATTGAACTTTTCCTGGTTTCCCAGGTGGGCTTGTATGTAGGCATTAGTACTTTGAAATGATTTGTAAAAGGAAATCGAACCTGGAAGACTAATTTTAAAATGGTTGCCAGTTTTGCTTTCCTTACACGGTGAACTAAACCTGGCGAGAGTGGAGATAACATGTCTTGATACCCTTTAATCTGATTTTAATTTATGTCTCTTTAGTTTTTATGGTGAAATCCTTTGAAGACTGGTTGACAGATTGGACTGAAAGTAAGTTGAGAACTTTTTTTGCATTTTGCTAACTAAAACAATACAACAATGTTGACATCTGTCCAGATATGAAATGTGGCATTCTGCTAAATTCATGAAATCCCTAAACAAACATATTTTGCTCCTTTAAAACAAGCCAAATCCTCTCGGGGATCTTTAATTTCTCAGATATTTTGTTTGTTTACTAGACAATTAAACTGAATTTTAAAGAGTGTTATTAAAATGATAATAACTACATAGAGGACTCATGCTAGCTGGCAGCTGGAAAGATAAGTGCCTTGTTCGTTAGGAGTACAGCACATTGCCTGGAGTTCCTGAGGACAGTGTTTTGGCTCAACAATCTTCAGCTGTTTCATCAATGACTTATCCCTCCGTCATAAAGTCAGAATTGAATATTCGCTGTTTATTTAGTGTTCAGTGCTGTTTGCATTTTGTCAGATAATGAAGCAGTCCATGCCTGCCTACAGCAAGACCTGAAGACCTCCATTCAGGCTTTTGGGCAGCACAGTAGCACAAGTGGATAGCACTGTGGCTTCACAGCGCCAGGGTCCCAGGTTCGATTCCCCACTGGGTCACTATGTGCGGAGTCTGCCCGTTCTTCCCGTGTCTGCGTGGGTTTCCTCCGGGTGCTCCAGTTTCCTCCCACAGTCCAAAGACGTGCAGGTTAGGTGGATTGGCCATGATAAATTGCCCTTAGTGGCCAAAAAGGTTAGGAGGGGTTATTGGGTTACGGCTTAAGTGGGGCTTAAGTGGGTCGGTGCAGACTCGATAAGCCAAATGGCCTCCTTCTGCGCTGTATGTTCTATGTTCTATGTTTTCAGGAGTAAATAAAAAGTAACACACACACCACACAAATGATCATCATCTGCCCATGACGTTCAATAGCATTATCATCATTGAATCCCTGCCATACACAGCTAGGGATCACTATGTGGCTGGCCACATTGAAGTTCTAGTCAATAAATACCTTGGCTGTAAGTTTAGTGGTTCACCTGCTGACTCCCCAAAACATTCCCAGCACCAACAAGTCAGGAGTATGATGGAAAACTCCCCACTTGCCTGGTTGAGTGTGGCTTCAACGACACTCAAGAAGCTCAACACCATCTAAGACAAAGTAAGCTTTTTAATCAGCACCCATCCATCCATCACCTTAAACAATCACTCCTCCACCACCACCAGTGCATTGTGGCTGCACTGTGTACCATCTACAAGCTGCACTGCAGCAACTCACCAAGACTCCTTTCACAGCACCTTCCAAACCCATGACTTTTACCAACTAGAAGGACAAGAACAGCAGGCCTATGGGGACATTATGACCTGCACGTTCCCCTCCAAGTCACCCACCATCCTGATTGGTGCACTGTAGCACAGTGGTTGGCACCGTGGCTTCACAGCTCCAAGGTCCCCGGTTCGATTCCCGGCTTGGGGCACTGTGCAGAGTCTGCACGTTCTCCCCGTGTCTGCGTGGGTTTCCTCCGGGTGCTCCGGTTTCCTCCCCCAGTTCAAAGATGTGCAGGTTAGGTGGATTGGCCTTGATAAATTTCCCTTAGTGTCCAAAAAGGCTTAGGTGTGGTTATGGGGTGGGGGGGCTTAGGTAGGTTGCTCTTTCCAAAGCCGGTGCAGACTCGACGGACCGAATGGCCTCCCTCTGCACTGTAAATTCTATGATTGGAAATCTATTGCTGTTTCATCATCACAGAGTCAAAATTATGAATGTCCTATATAACAGTACTGTGACAGTACCCTCACCACACTGACATCAGTGGTTCAAGCAGGCAACCCATCACCATACTGTCAAAGGCGATTAGTAATGCAGGCCTTTGCCAGCGACACCTACATCCAATGGAGGAATACTTCTTTTTAAAGAAAAGCTTGGGTGTTAATTAACAAATGTGCCAGCCTCACAGCATCACTGTCCCCACATCAGGATTTGCATGCCTGTGGATAATAGGGAGACCAATACCAGGTAGGAGCATATTCAAACCATTCCGACTGTCCACTCTCACTTGCAATCCCGAATTGGGCTTAAATTATATCAAAGCTTTTTCATTCAAAGACCAAGAACGATTTAATTTTCAGGTGGAAGATTGCTGACTTCAGAGGCCACTTTGAACTTTCCATTTCAATTCTCCAGTTGTTTGAAAACCAGAGGAAGGAAAACCATCAAAAAACCTTTTGATAACTGTTTTTGCAAACTCTCTCCTGTAATCTGCCACACCTATCATTAGGTTCAGATACATTTGTCGTAGAGAGGTTCACAATTGGAACATATCAACTTGCACCTTTATTTTTCAAATGAATTTCTAAATAATAGTTTGACTTGTCAGAAATTCAATCACTGTTTAATTCATTCTGGAGCGTAATCTGACAAAATCTAGTGCTTGTTTTACTGGCAATCATATTTGGGCCTGCCTAAAAACAAAAGGCTTCCAAAACATCCTTATTGCAATCAGATGGAGAGAAACTTCAAAAAGCGTCTCGATGAGATGGAGTGGAACCTCTACATTGAAGATGCAGAAATAGCTACATCAGATGGTCAAAAATGTCAGAAAAGTATCCACCTCATTGACAGAAACATCTGTACCGGATAGAAACATCTGCATTGGATAGACAGAAACTGTTGCATCTGATGGACAGAAGCATCTGTGCCTGATCAATAGAAACATTTCCACGAGATATAAACATCCCCAGCAGAACAACAGAAGCGCCTGCTTCTGATGCAGAGAAACATCTGCATCACATATAATCATCTCGGTCCGATGAACAGAAACATCTTCATCAGAAAAGAAAACATCTGGGTTTGATGGACCAAAAGACAGACGGAAGCATTTCCATTCTAATCGGATAACTGGCAGCATCCCCACCTACAACCAATGGCAAAGGGGCATTCCATTTCCATTAGAAAGAAATGTCTCTCCCATGACTAGAATTTTGTTGCACAGAAAATGTAAATGCCCCCTTCCTCTATGTGACGGAGGGAAAAAACCTCAGTCTTCACCAGCTGACCAGAAATACCTTACCTTAATTATCACCTGAACCATTTCAATCTCTGGTATTTCCCATCCATATATTTCCACCTTTAAAAAATGTAGCAACGCGCCATCAGATGTAAATAAGAATTTTCACCATCATTAAAGAACAGGAACATCCCCTACCTCCAAACAACTGAGGTTATAACCACCGCACGAAACTCCCCCATCCCAAAATGGACCTCATTTCTGTCATAGATATTTGATAATCTAACGCAGAAATAGTTACGATGGTTCATCACTATTGCAGAAAAAAGGCCGAAGACAGATCGTTCGAACTTAGATTGCTGTCTCTAGCGCTGGATTGAGTGTCCCGACTCAAGAAGACTGTCGGTATAACCCTCGCATGTGCTGCCAGATCTGTTACCCCACATTTAAGGTACAGCCAAATATGTTACCCCACATTTATGGTACAGTCAGATCTGTTACCCACAGTTGGGGTACAGTCAGATCTGTTACCCACAGTTGGGGTATAGTCAGATCTGTTACCCACAGTTGGGGTATAGTCAGATCTGTTACCCACAGTTGGGGTACAGTCAGATCTGTTACCCACAGTTGGGGTACAGTCAGATCTGTTACCCGCGTTTAAGGTACAGTCAGATCTGTTACCCACAGTTGGGGTACAGTCAGATCTGTTACCCACAGTTGGGGTACAGTCAGATCTGTTACCCACAGTTGGGGTACAGTCAGATCTGTTACCCGCGTTTAAGGTACAGTCAGATCTGTTACCCACAGTTGGGGTATAGTCAGATCTGTTACCCACAGTTAGGTTTCAGTTATATCTGTTACCCACAGTGGGAGTACAGTCAGATCGATTACCCACAGTGGGGCTATAGTCAGATCTGTTACCTACAGTTAGAGTACAGTCAGATCTGTTACCCACAGTGGGGGTACAGTCAGATTTGTTACCCACAGTTGGGGTACAGTCAGATCTGTCACATCACAGTTAGGGTACAGTTATATCTGTTACACACAGTTGGGGTACAGTCAGATATGTTACCCATGGTGGAGGTACAGTTAGATCTGTTACCCACAGTGGGGGTACAGTCAGATCTGTTACCCACAGTTAGGGTAAAGTCAGATCTGTCACCCCACACTTAGAGTATTGTCAGGTCTGATGCCCACAGTTAAAGTACAGTCAGATCTGTTAAACACAGTGGGGGTACAGTCAGATCTGCTACCCACAGTGGGGGTATAGTCAGATCTGTTACCCACATTTAAGGTACAGTCAGATCTGTTACCCACAGATGGGGTACAGTCAGATCTGTTATCCACAGATGGGGTACAGTCAGATCTGTTACCTCCAGTTAGGGTACAGTTATATTTGTTACCCACAGTGGGGGTACAGTCTGATCAGTTACCCACAGTTGGGGTACAGCCAGATCTGTCACCCCATAGTTAAGTCTCAGTTATGCCTGTTACCCACAGTGGGGGTACAGTCAGGTCTATTATCCACAGTGGGGGTACAATCAGATCTGTTACCCACAGTTGGAGTACAGTCAGAACTGTCACCCCAAAGTTAGGTTTCAGTTATATCTGCTACCCACAGTGGGGGGGGGGGGGGGGGGGGGGTTGGTACAGTCAGGTCTATTATCCATAGTGGGGGTACAATCAGATCTGTTACCCACAGTTCGGGTACAGTCAGATCTGTCCCCACAGTTAGGTTTCAGTTATATCTGTTACCCACAGTTGGGTACAGTCAGATCTGTCACCCCACAGTTAGGTTTCAGTTATATCTGTTACCCACAGTGGGGGTACAGTCAGATCTATTACCCACAGTTGAGGTATAGTTAGATCTGTTACCCACAATGGGGGTACAGTCAGATCTGTTACCCATAGTTAGGGTACAATCTGATCTGTCACTCCACAGTTAGGGTACAGTCAGATCTGTCACCCCACAGTTAGGGTACAGTTATATCTGTTACCCAGAGTGGGGGTGCAGTCAGATATGTTACCCACCATGGAGGTACAGTCAGATCTGTTACCCACAGAGGGGGTACAGTCGGATCTGTTACCCACAGTTAGGGTACAGTCAGATCTGTTACTCACAGTTAGAATACAGTCAGATATGTTACCCACAGTTGGGGTACAGTCAGACCTATTATTCACAGTGGGGATATAGTCAGATCTGTTACCCACAGTGGGGGTACAATCAGATCTGATACCCACAGTTAGGGTACAATCAGATGTCACTCCACAGTTAGGGTACAGTCAGATTTGTTGCCCACAGTTAGGGTACAGTCAGATCTGTTACCCACAGTTAGGGTACAATCAGATATGCCCAAAAGATGCCCATCATTCTGAGCGGGTCGTGGCTTGTTTGGTCATGCAGGACTGCTTGAAGAGCACTTCAGAACATGCCTGAACGTAATGGGAACGGGTTGGCGCAGCTGTCTGCAACTGGGATCAACCTTGGACTAAGAAATAAACTCCGGTGTGAGAGGGAGTGAGATGCGCTTTATGGTGAACGACAGACCGCCCAGACCCCCTCGCACCCCCCACAACCCCACATTGCCCAATCTTACCTGACGAAGAAATAGTAGGTGTTGTTTTCCATGACTGTGTAAGAGTGGCAGGGGAAATACCCGAGTCCAGTCAGGTTAAACCTGGCTCCGGCTGGCATCTCCAGCATACTGCCCCAGGCCTGGTCACACAGCAGCTCCACCTCCGCCGAGTAGAAGAGGTCGGTGTCATATTGCCAGGGCAGGTAGTTGTACACGCTGTAGGTGTCCTTGTGCACAGCCAGCACCTTGGCATAGATGATGATTTCGGCCAGCTCGGCTCGGCACGGCTCACTCTGTGGCCTCCAGTCGTGGGGTAGCTGACAGCCCCAGCCTCCCCCCGGGAGCAGGGTCAGGAGCAGGATTGGGAAGAACCACCTCATTCCAGCACAGTCCCAATCCAGGAGTGCAGAGCGGTCCTCAGAAGTCTTGTCGAGTGAGGAGGGGAGGAGGAGAATCGCTGAAACCCTCACCAACTTGTACAACCTCTCTGCCTCCTTTCTTCACTATTCTCTGCAGCCAGCCTGCATCTTAAAACAATAAATAGCTTCACTAACCGCAAATAACATCCAATCCACCCAGGAGCGCGTGGGTTGCTGAATTTGTGTGATTTTGTTGTGGCTGAACGTAAATCCTTTAAAAAACACACACACACACACACACAGAAGCAAGATCAGTTTTCAAGGGGTTTGAGTCGTTTTCTTAAAGCCACAGCGCACCCGGACCAGCCTTTGGCACCCATTCAAATCCTGCCACGCTTCTCAGCAGTTGCATTAAAGGCATTCAACTGCTGGTATTCTGCACAGTTTGAACTCGTAATGGCTAAATGCAGCTAGTTCTAGCTTGGGAATTTTATTTGGACTTTATCACAGTGATTTACTTCTCTAAGGAGCCCTCCCCGGATTTCTGCATATAAACAATCATCTGGACTGTTTTTGTTGTTTTTTATAAAAAGGGGAAACGGTGCAACTTTTGGAGATCAGAAATAAACACAAGAGAATGCTCCAGAGGCACGGCAGCCAGCCCGGGTCAGCAAAGGGAAAGAGGCAGGTTATAATATTGTGGAAGTGCAGATTCCCAGCTTTCTGCTTTAATTTAGATTTGGTTACAATCCAGGGTGGCAGATGCCCTCTTTTCTGACAAGTACGCCCACAAAAAGTGAAAAAGGGCGCTCACTTGAGGGCACATGCGACGTTGGCTCGTCATTATTGCATTTAGGTAGCTCTTCCCTGAGGCTTTTCCTGGCCAGGCTGATGTTGTGCAGCTACCAAGCTGAGAAAATATATTTTTTTTATTCCGAGCTTCCATGTCACCGAGGAGGCTTCAGGCCAATCCACATCCAACAACCTGCTCTGAAAACGCTGCTCACATTTTGACAGCTGTGACAAATTGCACCACAGCAGCTGGGACAATCCATAACATTCTAAAACAATCAACAACGTTCTAAATAAAACTATCCACCACATTAGAAAAGAAAATGTCAATAACCCCATCTCTCAATTTAAATGGATCATTAAAAAAATCCAGGATCTTTTTCCAGATGCACATCTTCACCAAAAATGTATAAATGTTTCCTTGGACCATCTATGTGCAAAGTTTAATTGAAATCTTCCCATTAGTTTTTGAGATGTATTGTTTTTAGTCGATTATGTGTGAAAACATTAGTTCTGCTCACCTCAGTGGGTAAATATCAGGGTGGGTAAATATCAGGTTTGCCATGATCACACCTAATGTGTTCATGGCAGAGTTTAAACTACACACCAATCAAAATGATGGCTTAGAAATTCAATTTGATTTTAAGAACTTTGCCATGTGGTCGAGGTCATTCTTGCCTTTATCTTATCAGGCTTGTTGGTGAGAGTGGCTCTGAAAACATTGATTATTAATTATGTCAGAGTGGCTGCACAGTGCTGCCCCAGGATAATGTCCAAGACCCCCTCCATTAGCAAACACACTATGCACTCAGGATTCAAAGAAGACATCCAGTGCCAAGTATAACTGAGTTCATGTTTCCCTCATTTGAAATTAACTTGCATGTTACTTCCCGTAACAGCCTTCCCGAACAGGCGCTGGAATGTGGCGACTGGGGGCTTTTCACAGTAACTTCATTTGAAGCCGACTTGTGACAATAAGCGATTTTCATTTCATTTCATTTTCATGTCCGTACCCACATATGGGAGAATGTTTTGTAGCTTACTGGGCTTCCCTCTGGAAAATGATTGGGAGGTGCGGATGCAACAGAGTCCCAAGGAACATTTCGAACTCGGATCTATCTGAAATCTAACTCGACAGAGCTGAAATAAGGCCATGGATTTCACAGTGTCAGTATGACTTAGGGTCACAAGGTTGTAGGTTCAATTATGTTCAAGGATCATAGCACGCAATCCAGGGTAGAGTTTCTCAAACCTTTCTGGCCATGGAACCTTTTGACCTCCCAAGGGTATTGATGGAACCTCTGAAAAACATTCTTATTATGTTGAAGAATTAAACCACAAAGAATTGATTGTTTTGGACACAATAAGTAAAAACATCCAAAAACAAATTTATAGAAGTATTTTCTATTCTTATATGTCTACATTTATTATAATTTAACAAAGTACTTGAGTCTAACTTTCCTTTCATCATGTTTAATGGGAGGAATCATTTTGCTTCTTTTGCTCACAGATTTGATTAATATTAGGAATGCTGCCGGAGATTTAGATTCTCAGATCAGACACACATGCTCTCTCTCTCACACACAAACATGCTCACTCTCACACACACATGCTCACTCCTATCGCACACACACACACACACGTTTTAAAATTGAGGAAAAATAAGATTTAAAAATGAACTTGGGCTAAAATAAACAGGGCACTGCTAAGTGGAGCTGTCTGAAGGAGTGTCTTGATATGCAAATTAGAATACCAGTGGGAAAACAAGTGTTTACCTAGGTGACTAGAGGGGAAACAATGGTGTATAGAAGAGGTGACTTCAAAGTGGAGAGATAAGGGAATTGACACTTCTGTGCTAGAAGCAGGGTTCACAGGGTGGGTAACATCAAAGGGGAAAAAATGATATATCCATAGCAAGATAACTGAAGAAAGGGACACAATAGAAGCAGCTACCATCATAGCCACACCCAACTCAAAAGCAGGATCTCCTGAAAACAGGTTATTGCTAAAAGGCTGCTGTTTAAAATCCAGAAATCAGAGGGATTATTCCTTCACTGAAAGTGAAGACTGCTTTCCTAAATATGGACAAATAACCTGTGGGTGGTAACTCTCTGCTGGATTTAGCTCATAGAGTTATATAATATTGGATGCTGTTTGGGGAAAAGGGGCTTTTCTCAGAGTTCAGGGTGTGTAGGTGGTTGGGAATAAGGGGTAACTCCTGACTTGGGTTTTCTTTTAAGTCAATAAATATTCTTTATTAATTGATCACAACAAGACTGGACTGTTCCTCCCTGGTTTACATATCTTTCTCACCGTATACTAAATTGAAAATGTACACCATTAAGAATTGGTGTTCCAAGTTACCCTTCTGGGACATACATAATAATAATAATCACTTATTGTCACAAGTCGGCTTCAATGAAATTACTGTGAAAAGCCCCTAGTCACCACATTCCGCTGCCTGTTCGGGGAGGCTGGTACGGGAATTGAACCCGCCTTGTTCTGCATTACAAACCAGCTGTTTAGCCCACTGTGCTAAACCAGCCCCTAACCATCTCCCCATATCCCCTCACCCAGCACCCCACTACTCCATTCCACTCCACTCTTTTCCTCGCTCCCCCCCCTAGCCTGAATCTTTGAGAACCTATTTGTCCACTGTTTCCAGCTTGCCCAATCAAAGGTTGGCTTTTCACTGCACTGGCTATCTAGTGAGCCTATCAGAAGCCAACACAGGGAGAAGCCAGCCTCTGATTGAACAAGCAGCTTCATAGCATGTTTCAAATGTTAGACATCAGTCCGACCTACTGCAGAACCCCTGGATGAATGCAACAGGACCCCAGTTTTGGGAAACCCTGATCTCGGGTGAGACTTAAATGCAGTATTGCCATAAGTGCTAAATTATCATGGTGCCATATTGTAGATGAAGTTCAAGAGAGGTTCCAGCCTGTGTGATGCAAGTGAATATTAAAGATTACATGGCACAAATCAAAGATGTGTAGTCAATTCCCTCCAGTACAAAAAGCCTCGTTCAACCAACACCACCAGAAATATCAACTGTGTTTTAAAATCTCATTGCAAGTTGTGGGACTTTGTGCACAAAATAGCTGCTGTTAAACACACACCAGCACCACACTGTACAATATAATTCTTTTATGTGACATTTTTAAAGATGTTTCTGAGAGACAAACAATTGCTACATAAATTGCATTTCCAAAGCTTTCTGTTACTAGTTACCAACATGCTGAAGCTGTGTACTGAAGGATAATACCACTTGAACCAATAAACATGAAGCCATTAAGAAGATAATTAATCTGCAATAAGTAGTCTCCTTAGAGGCCAAAGTACATTTACTGGCTGTTTAAACCCATGAGAGTCATTAGGGGACACTTTAACCTATTTGTTCGTTCTAAGCTTTCCCAGTTGATTACTCTCAATATCTGCTCGCGGGTCATTCTCTTTCAATTTAATTACTCTGCTATCTTAGCAGAGTTTATGCCAGATAAAGATCCATTAAAATCAATCATTTAAATAAATAAAATGGTTGTTTGCACGTAGTCAGGGTGGTCATTCTTTCAATTTGCAACAGAAGAAATTAAAATAATCAGATGTAATCTCCGAAGGTTTAAGATTATAAATCCAATGGCAGGGTAGATATAGCACCATTGTTTCCTGCCTTGTATTGAATAGTCAACAAGCCAAATTGACCCCACATCCCTGTGTCGGCTGACCCACATTTGCTCCCGATATGGAGATTCTTCAATTTTACAATTCACACCTGTGTTTTCAAATCCCTCTCTGACCTTCCCCCTCCCTATCTCTGTAACCCCCTCCAGCACTACAGCCCTCCAAAATCTCTGTGCTCCTCTGATAGGCATGGCATAGTGGTTAGCACTGTTGCCTCAGAGCACCAGGGACCCGGGTTCGAATCCCGGCTTGGGCCACTGTCTGTGCGGTGTCTGCACGTTCCCCCCCAGTCTACGTGTGTTTTCTCCGGGTGTTCCAGTTTCCTCCCACAAGTCCCGAAAGACTGTTAGGTGAATTGGACATTCTGAATTCTCCCCCAGTTTACCCAAACAGGCACCAGAGTGTGGCAGCTAGGGGCTTTCACAGTGACTTCATTGCAGTGTTAATGTAAGCCTACTTGTGACACTAATAAAGATTATTATCTCTTGGTTTTAAGCGCTACCCCATTGGCGACTGTGTTTCTAGCTGCCTAGGTCATACATTCTGGGATCACCTCCCTACCTCTCTCCCTTCGGCCAAGAAGCTCCATAAGCCTCGCACTTTAACAGCTTTTCATGATCTGTCCTAATATCTCGTTATGCAGCTTTCACATTCCTGCAAAGCATTTTGTGACACTCGCTGCATTACAAGTGCCAGACAAATGCAAGGTCTTCTTGCTGTTGCTGTAATTAATTTTTTTAATGTTGCTGATACCATGTTTTCCCCTGTGCCACCAGAAGCATCTACAAACTATGCTTCTTTCCTGCGCAACAAAGCGACGTGACGAACAATGACAAATGGTTTGCCCAAATTAAACATTCAGTTATAAACGCAACCGTCAAATTACGTGGAAGGAATAAAGGCTGTTGCATTTGACTTTCACTGGCATAATTGTGTAACTGAATACTGACCAGGCCTGTGTCTGATTATATTCTGAGATCAGACACAAGTGGAACAGCGTGGCCCCAGGCAAAGCTCACAGTGTTGTTGAATCCCAAATTTCTTTATCCGTCAGTCTGGCCTCAATAAAAGTCGAGATGGATTTGCAAGTATAACAATAGTTATTTTATTCAGCTTGCAAGCTACCTAGTCCACAGTGATACAGATAACATGTTGCTCTCTGCAGCCCCGGGACTAAGTGAATGTCCCAGAGAAAGAGATCAGTACTGATACATTCAAATGGCATCAAGTTTCACATACTCGACACCCATAGGTCATCCTATGTCCCTCCTGACTTGTTTGATCTATTCTGATTGGCTCACTTCCAATCCCTTTCTCCAGCCCCTATCAATTCAGCATCACTCTCATAGACACACCTCTTCCTGCTTTTTTCCATGCGGTCTAAAATCCTTTGTCTCTACTTGCCAGAATCAAAGTGGCTTATTTCTACATTACATTAACTAATATCTCTAAAGTAACTATTTTATATCACATTCGTCATTCCCTCCTTTTATCATTCCATGATAACTGAACTATCCAATCCATAGCTACGGTTCCTCATCTAAAAAGATCTGTCACTGCATTTCCAATTCCTGGCGTAGCCCCCCTTCATCTGCTGCACCCTCATGAATTTTGACAGCTAAGATTTTAGGGGCGTTGATCTGTTCCAGTGCACCCCGCATTCTACCCATCACACATTTAAGGATGGCTGGGCCCACAAAGATGCAGCCGAGTGCCACCACTAAATACATGACCATATTTATCAACCAGTCCTTCCAACCTCCAAATCCCCAGTTACCCCAAGAGCCAGGATCCTGCATCCTGTCTAAGTGATCCCGTATGCGATCCATAAATTTAGTGATGTTAGCGGTCAAGTCCTAAACTTCCATGATACACTTGCCCTGCACTATGGCGCATACCCCACCCTCACGGGCCAGAAGATAGTCAAGAGCATACCGGTTCTGCATTGCAAACAACCGTAGCTGAGACAACTCCTTGGTTATTGCCCCGAGGGCTCCCAAGGTTTACTACCCGGGTTTTCCTCAGTTTGGCCTTTAACTAACTTAAGTGTATCTCCCGGTAACCTACGTTCTAGCTGTACTTCCCTTCTCATACGCCCTATCCTCTCTAGTCCCTTTCACTTTCTCATAGCCTCTTCCTATGCTCTTCTGACAGCCTGATTTTACCTTTATTGTACCACTCTTAACACATCCAAAATCAAATTTACATGTATTCCAAAAACAAGGCAATGTCCATATAATGTTCCCTTCCCATTGCCGGGACCGGTGCAACTGCTTCATGACTCCTGCATTCTCCTTAACTTTGATGACCTTCCATGAGTCGATACCATGTCCTCGTATATGGGGGCAGCGAAGAACATCACCTTTGCAGAGGTGATGTAACCTTGTAGATTGGTTGGGGCTACACAGATACATAATATTCCCCTTTTCCATGTCCATCGCCAATAACACGCCAAGCGAAGTGAGGCCAAATATCACACAGACGGTGCGTAGCCACCCCATCATGCTCCACACCTGTAAAATAGCACTGGAGAAGGGAGGCAGGTTAGTATCCGACCTTTTACAGTAGTGGAGATGGACTCAATTTACAGTGATGTAGGTGGACCCAAGCACTTCGCCCCTCCACTTTAACTGCTGTGGGGGTGGTAAGGAGAACTTGGAAGGGCCCGTCCCATCACGGCTCCGACCCCTTCCAAGTGCAATTTTTGACCATGACATAACTACCGGGCTGGACTGAAAGTGAGCTAGGTACTGGGGGCAATGGCTGGTGAGCCGCGCGGACCTGGCCATGGAGTTCCTTGAGCACTTGCGTGAGGGCTAGGGCATAGGTGGTCATCTCTTCAGTCATCTGATGAAACTGAACCAGTCTGGGAACCTGCAGGCTCCAGGGAGTTCTAAGAGGCCTGCCATAAAGAATCTTGGCGGGAGAGAGCTGGGCCGGTCCCGCAGGTGTAACTCGCAGCTGGAAGAGGGCAACGGGGAGCAACTTAAGCCATGTCAGTCCCGTGTCTGCTCTTAATTTAGCCAATTTAGTTTTGAGGGTCTGATTGTGTCTCTCAACCAACCCGGCCGCCTGCGGTCTGTAAGCACAGTGTAACTGCTGGCGTATGCCCAACTGGGAGCAAAACTCCTTGTTAATTTGTCCAATAAAATGAGGCCCATTATCAGAACTTAACTGAGCTGGTATACCGTACCGGGGAATGATTTCCCTCATCAAGACTTTAACCACAGTAGCAGCTTTATTATCGATAGTCGGATATGCCTCGACCCATCTGCTGAACACATCCACAATGACCAAAACATATTTATAACATTGACACCTTTCCAACTCAATGTAATCCATTTGGAGCGTCTCAAAGGGACCACTAGGCAACGGGGTTTGCCCCATCCCACAAGGGATACCTTTTCCGGTGTTATATTGCTGACAAATCAAACACCGATTACTGATACTTTGGGCCAACCCCTGCATTTTAGGGTGCCACCAAGTGTCCAGCAACAAATCACTAGTCCCTCGAGCCCCACAATGAGTTGCAAAGTGTACACATTCAATGACCCATAAAGCCAGCACATCAGACATACAAGTCTGATGTGCAGGCGTGGTCCATAAAGAGGAAACAGAATCATATGTACAACCTAACCGTTTCCACATTTGTTTATCACTCTCAGGAGCGCCCTCCTGTAACCTTATGACGTCTTGGATGGTTGGCATTGACTTGTCAGAAGCAGACATATTTATAGTAGATCGTTTAGTCTCACTTGCTGAATTTGTGCGGCTGTTCGCGCTGCACAATCTGCTCGTTCATTACCAACGTCAACTGGGGTTGTACCATTCGTGTGGGCAGCGCATTTAATAACGGAAATCTGCGCGGGCATAAGGAGGGCCTGCAGTAGGTCATTAACTAAACCCCGGTGGGATATTTGACCACACATAATCATGTCAGGTTGTTCTGACGAAATGTCACTCAAATCGCCCCTAAACAGTCATGGCCAGGTGCGTCTTCATGGACAGGGGGACCACTAAGAAAACAGGCTGGATTGATAGTGGTACAGTGGTTAAATGTCAGACATGGATTGTTCAAAAGGTATATCTCATACCTATTCTGACGAGCTGCGGTATGATGCTGAGTCTGCAGTTGCCCCAATAGTGCGATTACCGAGTGGGAGCTATACACCGTAATATCCTGTTGGAGGGTGAGAGCATGTAACGGCTATGCGATGGCATTGATTGAACGTAAATCCTGTACTAATCGGTACTGGTCTGGTTTGGCTGGTTTAGGCACAGCAAGTATGGGGGTGTTACATTCTGATTGGCAAGGGACCAAAATACCCTGTTTCAACAGCTCTTGAATTAATTTATCTATTGATGGAGCAGCTTGAGATTTCAGGGGTATTGTCGAATGGAAGGTAGCTTTACATGATCCTTAATCATCACCTTAATAGGTGTAACATTTGTCTTTCCCACTTGTGATGGGTATTCCGCCCAGACCTGTGGATTGACATATTCCAACACATCATGTCCCCTGTGATGCTGCAGTCGAGTGTTAATTGTTTCAGGGACCTCAACATTTTTTTATGGTAGTGCCGTCCGGCATGACTTGAAGTGCGTACTCTGTTGGATCCGAATGATCCACTGCCCTCCTGACCATTCGCCCCATATCCATGGCATGGTACTGGTCATGGACCTGACATGTCATATGAGGGCTTACCGAAGCTGACTGTGGCCATAAATGTGGTGATATTGTAACAAAATCGGCTGTACCTTCTTTTCCCGTGACTGTGGCTGTAACCTTGACTGGCCATTCGGTCTCAAGTAATGGCCGGTATTTGTCCTCCAACTCCCTGTTTCGTCCAGTTCTGTCATAGGCCAGGGTAACGTGATGCAGTGACTGTTCAACTTCTAACGTCCACCACTGGGGGGTGATAGAAATATAGCACTGTTGTCTCATCCTCCATGATGTAACCGTTACCCCCTCATCTCCGCATTCTAGCTGTAGCTGGAAGATACACAGTAAATCTCGGGCCAACAAGTTACAGTCCAATCCAGTAGTCACTACAAACTGATGCTCTGCAGACTTATTCTCGTAAGTGACTGTCACAGGTTCAGAAATAGGATACTCACACACCTGTCCTTGGAACCCTGACAATTGCTGCGTGTGGTCGGATAATGGTAATTTAAGTGCTGATTGCACAGAAGACATGGCTGCCCCGGTGTCGATTACAAATGAGTGATGTTGATCTCCTATCTGCAGAGAGATAATAGGTTCCCTGTCCGATTGGAGAGTCCTTATGGCTAAATTAGCTAGTCAATCCTGTGTTGGGAAAGGGTTTTCCTGGGAGAAGTCAGTGTATCTCGTCTGTCCTCCCCTTGGTGGGTACCCTCTCCTTCTGCTGCCTGTCTTTTAAAGGGGCATTCCTGTTGCCAGTGATCTGCACGGCCGCAATTAAAACATGCATTGCTCCCTCTATAGCTGCCCCGTCCTCTTCTTCCAGTAGACCAATGGCCCCTCAGAGGGGGCTGCGGTTGTAGAGCTGTTGATTCGTTCGGTGGGCCATAAAAAGGAGCTGAGGGTCCCTTTGGGTGGGTTTGATATCCTCCCCCTCGCTCATCCACCTACCCAAAGTCACAATATTGGGGCTCCTGCTGGTAAACTACCATTTCTGCCGCTTGTTGGGGTCGCAGATCATCCTTTTTCATTGCATACTCAGTCTTAACCTTTGTAACTGAGCCTCCTTCCTGGCCTACACCCTCCTTCCAATAAAATCTGACTGCCCTTGCCATCTGGGAAGGGTCGTTCTCTGTCCAATTCATGTTATTACATTTCACAGCAGTAACCACAGAAGGTGGTAGGCAATGCATTAACATAGCACAATATTGAGGGGAATTCTGACCATTTTGATGTGGCAAGTCGCCTGACTGCCCACAGTAGATTTCATTAAAACGCTCCAGAAATTCCTCTGGCTCTTCAGTCTTCTTAGGTTTTAGGTCTAAGATAACAGAAAGATTTATGGGCCTTTGAAATGTGCTATTCAACGCATTCAGGATCTGTGTCCTTCTATCGTCGTCTAATGCATAGGCCTGCTGAAGTGCAGCATGACTAGCATAATTCAGGTGGTTAAGATAATTGCGGTACTCTGCTGGGGTTAAAATCTGCTGGACTAGGGCCCAGAGGTCCCTTGAATCAGCTTGATAAATTGAGATGGTAGTTCTCAAGGAATCCACGAAGGCAGCAGGAGATTTTTTTCTATCTGGGATTGTAGCCATAATAGCCATCATCTCACTGGGTGTCCATGGGAAGTAAACGTCTATCGTGGGGTTCGCTCCCGCAGTCACTGCGTCGGGGTTTCGCATCTTCCTAATCGGTAACTGTCTCCGAATGTCACCAGGGGGCACTCTAGCTATTTCCCCTGGTTGTTCCAGGACTTCAACATCTCTCCCTGTCACTAGGGGGAGTTCTTTCTCTTCAAAAGAATCTGTTTCAGCTTCCTTTGTTTCCGAACCTTGTGGTTTCTGCTTAGTTTGGAGAGACTTAGGTGATATGCTTACTTTTCCAAATTATTGAATTTTTCTTTTTCTGTCAATTCAAGGCCAGCCATTGAACTACGTAGCTCATCTCTTGTTTGACCCGCGTCTTTCCTGTCTCTACTTGCGCTTTTTTTTTTAACTTAAAAATGTTTGAAAATTCAAATTGAATTACTGCAACTTGCAAGCTTAGCTCTGATCTCAACTCAGAACCAAATTTACAATTTGCTTAACACAAACTTGTATAACATTTACAACTTAATTATTTCTTTATCTTAACAATTTTTCTTTTAACAAGTTTTTTTTCTTTTACATTCACATAAGTGTTGGCAAAATCAACTATCATCTCCAGATTTACACTTTTATTTAAATGCTGTCCGTGACCTCCTTTAAGTTTCTATTAATCTGCTGATAAAATGAGATAAACATTATTTCAAGTAAGTAAAACTTAAGATTCTGGCAATTTCAATCAATTGCTTTCGAAAATAATAACTTTTATCAAAGAGGTGGAGAAACCCACTGGTTTCCTTTAATTAATTCAAAACGTAACTCTGCTGGTGTTCACTGACTCAAAGGCAAGGTATCCAATTACACTACAGGCTGCTGCTGTTATCTCAAAGCCTGAGTGAGAAGCACTGTCTGTCTTTTGATGTTGCCTGCTGCTGTTAACCCTTTGAGAGACTTCTGCTTCAACCAATATGCAGCATTCCCCACAATCTCAACTAGTCCTTGGAACTGCGGTTTTCGCCAATACAGTCCAAGGAGACAATTTTAGCTTAATCAACTATATATTTAAAACACTCACACATAGAGTTGAACCATCTTCAGATTTAAAAACAGTTATACTGGACTGAACCTTCAGTACTGAAGTCCCATCAGCCCCTGAACCCATATAATAGACTGAACCTTCATTACTGAAGTCCCATCAGCCTCTGAACCCTTTTCCTTGGAATTGAATCATCATTTGAGATGTCACATCAACCCAAAACCCTAACCCAAGCCGAATCAACAATATGAAATCCCATCAATTAAATTGCTAATCCCCAGACTGACCTGTGATTTCGTCGAGGCGGTCTTTCTGTGCCAACCGCGAGTGACCAGACTAATCAGACGATAAGAAGAGGGGAACAATCAATGCGCGGTCATTTTCCAGTTCTACATTGAGGGCCCTCGTTCCCCATCCTCCTGTTCATAATCAGTCTAATTCTGATTTCGCAGTTGGACCAGGATCGCCCTGAGAAATCCCGGTTTTCGGCACCAAATGTTGAATCCCAAATTTCTTTATCCGTCAGTCTGGCCTCAATAAAAGTCGAGATGGATTTGCAAGTATAACAATAGTTATTTTATTCAGCTTGCAAGCTACCTAGTCCACAGTGATACAGATAACATGTTGCTCTCTGCAGCCCCGGGACTAAGTGAATGTCCCAGACAAAGAGATCAGTACTGATACATTCAAATGGCATCAAGTTTCACATACTCGACACCCATCGGTCATCCTATGTCCCTCCTGACTTGTTTGATCTATTCTGATTGGCTCACTTCCAATCCCTTTCTCCGGCCCCTATCAATTCAGCATCACTCTCATAGACACACCTCTTCCTGCTTTTTTCCATGCGGTCTAAAATCCTTTGTCTCTACTTGCCAGAATCAAAGTGGCTTATTTCTACATTACATTAACTAATATCTCTAAAGTAACTATTTTATATCACATTCGTCAGTGTCATAAGCAAGTACACACTAAATCTGACTCTGCTTAATTTCACAGAACAGACAAAGTCAGGAAAACCCAATGGTTCATGATGTCAAAGTATTGCAACAAAATAGAATGGACGCTTTAATCAACAAATCTTCATTTGGTTCCTGAGTGTTTGTCCCATTTTCAGGCTTATATTATTAATGCACTTACATTTCATAGAGTGCGCAACCCAGAAACTGGTCCATAATATTTGCTTCACACAAACTCCTTCCATCTCTCTTCATCTAACTCTTTCAGCAGAACCCTCTAATTATCCTTTCTCCTGCATATCGCAGAATAATAGAGTCCTTGCAGTGTAGAAGGAGGCCATTAAGCCCATCGAGTCTGCACCAACACTCTGAAAAACCACCCTACCTAGGCCTACGTCCCCCACCCAATCCCCATAACCCAACCTAACCTGAATATCTTTTGACACTAAGGGGCCATTTTAACATGGCCAATCCAACTAACCTGCACATCTTTGGACTGTGGACTGAAACTTAAGAAATTGTGGACAGGGCAAATTTAATTCAATTAAATATTTTAATTCAAGAAATAGGAATGGCATTATTGATTCATTCATTCCAATCAACTCACAATAGAACGCTGTATGAAAGAGCTGAAGCAGAGATATTTCAAGGTGAATTATCTTAGTTACAGGTACGTATTAATCAAGAACACTTCTGGAAGTGATTTCTCTCCCTTGAAGTTGGAACATTACAAACTCTCTTTGATTGTAATTGGGGACTTAATCTTATAAGAGATCAGAAATTGGATTTTTCTTAAATGATGTGGAAACACTCTGTAGGCTGGGTGTGCATGGACCCTTTGCCACTTGACTTCAGGATAGACTAATAGGAGCAACACAACATTACATGATTGTTAGGCTTTTCTTCATTTACAATGTTTTAATGGCCAAGGAAGCTAGCAGTAGGAAGGAAAAGAGTTATTACATTTGACAATAATCTGTTCACAGCAGTAACTATCCACAATCACAGGCCTCATTGGGATGACCAACATGCCGGTCCCTGCTCGGGCCGGTTTTTATGCTCGGATCTAAGGTGCGCCAGCAGTGTGGGTCTCCGCCCCCTACCTGGAAAGCTTGTACTCCACAAGCCCCACTAGGAGACCAATAATGGTTTCCCTGTGGACCTCATGGGGGTAATGCCACCCCTCCCTCCAATTCCCCCCTCCCCGCCCAAAGTCCAAAGGTTCCCCCTCTGCTGTCTTAAGCAGGGCTCTTATGTGCTGCTTTGCCCGAGGCTGAGCTTCTGCCTGCAGCGGGTCTGGGTCGGGTGGTGTACACCGGTTGGCCAACCTCCAGAGGGCTATCAGCGGAACCTTGGTTCCGGACACGACATCATCCGTTTGTTCGGATGCCTCTGTGTCCATATCCGAGCCGGTATCACCTTCTTCCTGCTGCTCCGGTCGATGGGTTATGACCGGATGGACCTGGCTGAGAGATGGTTCTTGGCCTGTTGGAGGCATCGACCAGTGGTTGGGTGTTGTGTAGCAGGAGTTCCCGCTTTTTAAACTGATCCACATGTTTTCGTTGGATTTTCACTTGGACCTTGACATTATAGGAGACTGGCCATGTTCCCTCAATCATGACTCCAGGGAGCCAGAGTGCCCTATCTCCAAAGTTGCGGGCGTATACTGTGTCCCCTGATTGGAACATCTGCCCTGGCGTCTGAAGATCATGGTGCCGTTTCTGTGCTTCTTGCTGCACTTCCACTCTCCCACTCAGGTTTAGGAAAGTCAGGCTTAACCGGGTCCTGAGCCTTTGGCCCATCAGCAGTTTTACAAAAGCAAAAGGGCGCTCCGTGCCATCATCCCATCTGTGGGCCAGCATCGCCCCAATGCCATCGGGGGAGGCTTTGCATGTCAGGACTAGCGATGGAACTGGGTCATAATGGGTGATGAGCTGAGAGGACGATAGATGCTTCTTCACCCTGGCAAATGCTTATTCTTGTAAGACACCCCAAACCAATTTCAAGTTCCTCTTTAGCGATATGTGGAGAGTTTGCCAACTTTGAGATGAATTTCCCATAATAATTCACCAGGCCCAAAAATGACCGGAGTTCAGTGGCATTCAATGGCGCTGGTGCCCCTTTTATGGCCTGAACGTTCTCCCCCACAGGATGTAAGCCATCCCTGCCCACTCTGTACCCCAAGTATGTTACCGCCTTCGCTCTGAACTTTCTCCTCTTCAGCCGGGCGCCAGCTTGGGAAAACCGTCTGAGCACTTCCTCCAGGTTGTCCATGTGCTCCTTATCGGTGATACCCGTGGTGAGCATGTCATTTAAGTATCCAGCTACCATCGGTAGACCTTGAAGAATATCTTCCATCATTCACAGGAAGATTGCCGGATCTGATGAGACCCCAAAGAGGAGGCAGGTGTACCCAAATAACCCTCTATGGGAGTTTATAGTTGCATATTTCCTGGGTGCGGAGTCCAATCCACTTGCAAATATATATAGCTCATATCGAGCTTTGTAAAGGAACACCCTCCAGCCAGTATTGCGTATAAATCTTCCACCCTGCGCATTGGATAATGAACCAGGCCTGTTCACCATGAGTTAGTAACCTCTGTAGAGCAAGACATACTTGTCCGATTTCATAACCGGGTATGAGTGCCACAAACTGTACTGGGCGTGTGATTCCCAGATCCTTTAGACATTGCAGCTTTGTATCAACTGGCAAGTACGGCATAGGGAACAGGCCTTGCCTTAAAATATCTGGGTTGAGCCTCAGAGCCAACATAAATATGAGACTTCACTACCTTTATCCTGCTCAGAACATCCTGGAATACTTCAGGTTATTTGCCCAGGACATTATATAAGTTCCTGATGCCTATCCGGAACATTTATTGCCAGTCAAAACGGAGGACTTGTAACCAGTCATGCCCCAGCAGATTGAGTCCCGGTCCCTGTAGCATGACCAAAGGAAGCCTGATCTATTACTATCCGTGTGTGCCCGGAGTCAAGGTGGTCCTTAGGATGCTCAGCTGTTCACCAGTATAGATTGCCAACCTCTCCTTGGTGTCTCACAATATTAGCGGTAAGATCCCTGCACAAAGCTGGCAAAAGATCTGTTTGTTCACAATGGAGGCAGCAGCACCTGTGTCCATTTTCATCGACAAAGGATGCCCGTTCACTTGCAATTTGACCCACTTTGCGGTCGTGATGCAGTTCAGCTGCATCATACAGCCTTCTTCTGTGGGGGAAGTCTCTGGCTCAGGGTGACCTCGACAGCTGCCCTGGGCAGTGTTCTCATCGCCAGTTCTGACCACCACGTACTCTCCATCCGCACGTCTGGCAATGTGGTCGGCCCACCCTTTCATCCTCTGGGTAGGTATCCCCCAGGTCTGCAGTGACTCCTGTGTACCGGGCCTGACTGCAGAATTATGCCTTGGCTACCTCTTGGGGGGATGATCGGCCAGTCTGGCACTGCCCGGTGATGCTGCAGGTGTTCAATACAGAGAGCGGGTCAAACTATGGATCCTTAGTCCATGGACTCTTGAATCTCATCTTTCCTTTTCTCTGCATTTTCACGGGATAGAGACAACTCAATGGCCCGTTTCAAGTCTAATGTGTGCTCTGCCAACAGCTTCCTATGTGGCCTTGTTATTTAATCCACAAATGAGCCTTTCCCTTAGCATCTGTGAAAGGGAAGGCCCGAGCACACAGTGCTCTGCCAGCCGCCTAAGGCAGGTCAAACTGACTCACCTGGAGACCGCACAATCATGTTTAACCTATAACATTGCATTATAACGGAAGGTTTTGGATCATATTGTTCAGCCACTAGGACAACCAACTCACTGAACAATTTGGAGTATAGTGCAGCTGGGTAAGTAAAACTCTTTATAATTTCAAAAGTCAGGACCTCAAAGGCTATCAGTAGGATCAAATTTTGACAGTCTTCCCCCAAGATACCAATTAGCCTGAAAGAAGTACCTCATACATTCTGCGTATTGACTCCAATATTTGAGGCCTGCATCGAAGGCACTTACCAATCAGCAATATTTTCAAAATTTATATCCATGGGGTGGCTGGGTGTTTATAAAAAACGAGTCCAGAATCCCCTTTTTCCTCATCGCCAGTTTAATGACCAAGTAAGCCAGCGGTCGGAGGAAAAAATTAATTACTGTTAACAATAATCTGCCCACAGCAGGAACTATCTACAATCACAGTCCCCGTTAGGACACCAACATTCCGGTCCCTGCTCAGGCCGGCTTTCAAGCTCAGTTCTAACGAGCCCCAGCTGGGAAGCTCATACTCCACGAGACCCGGGGAAGATCGATAATGGTTACCCCGTGGGCCTCGTGGGAGTTATGACAAATATGTATTCGAGAGTTGCCGGGTTGTGGGCGGTCACAAGAAAAAGTTAAGTCATTTTAGAATTCAGATATCGGTCAAACAGTCCTGCCCCAATTATCCGCCCGTTTGGTTTTTCTGTTGTTGGTGGGTTGGTTTTAGAACAATCCCCACATCTGGCCATTTGACTTTGCCTACTGCCATTTTCTCCTCATTCATGATGCAGGACAGCGTGAATGCCAGAAAATGACTTTTCATTGTCTTCCCACTGCTAAAGGGAAATCTAGTTCTGGCGTTGTAGTTAATAAAAGGGCAACATTCCATCTCAGTAAGATGGCAGAATGACCTTGGAGATATCACTAGATGGAATTTCTAAGGTGTCTTTAGAGATTCTGCTGGTGGAGGTGAAGGTCAGGATGGTCCGCTGATCACTGAGGGCAGGAAGTCCCATAAGAGACTCATGTCTGGAGAGGGGTGGAAAAAGCGGTCAAGCAACCCCCATCACCTCAAGAGCTACACTCAGGACTGGAAGAGGTTCAATTACCTCACAAGGATGATGGATACATCAAGGCTCTGGTGCCAAAACATATCGAAGAAAATAACATCTGCTACGGATAATCTATGAAAACACTCAACTCTTTCTTTACTCAAAGCCATTGCATAAACTGACTTTTTCTTCATCTGGCTAATTTTCAAGGTTATTCCTTTTAAAGCTATAAATGTCTTGACCTCTCTTCATCATGGCAAGCATGACCTCATATGGTGCAATTCTCCATGAAAATCAGAGGGCTACTGAATTGCCTTTTCTTCCTGAAAAAGCTATAAAGGACATAGTTGAGAAGTCATGTAGTGCAGAAACACATCTGCTGAAGACAATAACAAATTGTACATATTGTTACAACACCTGGCTAGTGTGTGGTCACTTCCAGCCCCACTTGACCCAGAGTCACAAGTGAATTAACCAATAATGCTTAGAAAAATACCCAATGTCTTTGGCCCTTGGCTGCCCAAAAATTACAGTCACTAGGCTTGTAAATGTAAACACAATTACTGTTTATTTATAACGAACTACAATGGAATATGGAGCAAATTCAATGGGCGAACTATTATATAATTCCTAATTCCCACTTTTTTAATAGTTACAAATTTTTTTTTAGAGCACCCAATTCATATTTTTTCCAATTAAGGGGCAATTTAGCGTGGCCAATCCACCTACCCTGCACATCTTTTGGTTGTGGGGGGGGGGGGACACTCATGCAAACACGGGGAGAATGTGCAAACACCACACGGACAGTGATCCAGAGCTGGGATCGAACCTGGGACCTCGGCGCCGTGAGGCAGCAGGTCTAACCCACTGCGCCACCGTGCTGCCCTCCTAATCCCCACTTTAACTTCCCCCCCTCCCCCACCCTCTGCACAGACACACAAAACAGACAAACACAGAGGGTAAAAACGAGTAAAAGTCATAAATAAAAGGAAAAAAGGGTTGTTGTTTCAGTTGGTGGTTTCCAGCATCTTGCTCTTCTTCAAACTTTGCTTTCAGTTCGTGGTTTTTGTTATAGATTCATTCAGGTCTCTGTAGTTTCAGAAATACAGCACTCACAGCCTTTCTGGAGAGAGAGAAGGTTCTTGTCTTTGTTTTCAGCCTGTAATGGTTTTCCCATTGATCCATTCATTCAGGTTCTCTGCAGGCCTGGGAATATAGTCTTTCTGGAGAAAACACAGAGGAGAGAGAGTAGGACCTTATTATCCCTGTGCTGCCAGGAGTCAAACTGAAATCCTTTGGACTCTGAAAATCATTCTACTGGGATAGGATCCAATCACCACCTGTTACCGGGCAGAGTACAGCCTTCTGGGTCAATTCATTGGCAACCAGCTAATCAATCAAACCAAGTCCTACCCCATCTCTCTCTCTGGTATTGAAAAGTCTGAAGCTCCTGTTCAAACCAGCAGAGTGTTCTCTGCTGTAATGTCTGAATTCTGCTGCTTGGCTTAAAAATACATTTCCATTAATAATCCAAGGGTCAAAAATAATAATGACAAAATAAAGAAAGGGCAAATAATGGAAGATACAGGAAGGACCCTTACATTATGTAATATTCTCAATGTGCTTCACAGGAGAATTATCAAAAATATTTTGACATCAAGCCCCACACGCAGAAATTAGGATAGATGACCAATAGCTTTGACAAAGAGATAGGTTTTATGGAGCATCTTCAAGGAGGAAAGGGAAGTAGTGAATCAGGGAGGCTTAAGGATGGAATAGCAGAACTGAGATTCAAGGCAACTGAGAATATGGCCATCTAAGGTGGAGCAATTAAAATCAAGATTGTGCAAGAGGCCAGACTGAAAGAGCGTAGAGAGCATGGCGGGTTGTAGGACTGATGGAAGCTATAGAGAGAGGCAGTGGCAAAGCCATGGAGAGATTTGAAAACAAGGATGAGAATGTTTAAATTGAGTCACAGCTGGAGTGTGAGCAAATGTAAGTCAGCAACCATAGGGGTGATGGATGAACAGGACTTGCTGAGTGTTAGGATACAGGCAGCAGGGTTTTGGATGAGCTCAAGTTTATTGAGTGTGAAAGATGGGAGACTGGTGAGGAGGACATAGGAATAGTCAAGTTTACAGCTTACAATGACACGAATGAGGGATTTGGCAAAACATTAACTGAGGCAGAGGCAGGCGATGTGGCAGAGGAGACGTAGGCTGTCTCGGAGCAGATATGTGGCCAGAAGCTCTGATGATATACAAGATAATCTTACCATGTTGGAGTTTTAATAGTCACCAGACCGACTTATATTAATTTTAGATTTATTAAGATTCTTCCATGTGGAATATGTCTAATGTCTATATTTCTCGAGACATCCAACATATTTGAAATGATTGTCATCTTAATATATCTTTCAGAAACAAAACACTGCACTATAGCAATTAATAAATTAATTTAGGGGAACTGCTTTATATATATTTATTGTATCAATATCTATCTAATGTTATGGTTTAGTGATATTCCATTACCAGGTACCACTAGATAAGCTTCATTGTTGGATCTGCTGTCGTTGCTGCCGTCACAAATCTGCTGAGTTGTGATGACATTTAGTGGGTAATTTCAGTCACATTTCACTATTTAGATTTCCTTAAATTCCATCACAATTATGGAGAGTCAGAAGAATTTGAATTGAACATTTGGATTTTTGGCGAGTTTGGATTTAGCATACATTGGGCTGGATTCTCCGCAGCCCGACGGCAAAATTGCAGGCAGCGCCGGTGCGGAAAATCCAGTTTGACGCCGTAATTGGACCCGGCGCCGGTCCGGTGATTCTCCGGGCACCGAAAATCGGCATCACCGTAGAGTATGCCGCGCCGCCGGGGGCCCATTGTCAGAGGCCCGCTCAGCAAACCTTCGCTCTCCAACGGCCGAGTTCCCGACAGCGTGGAACTAACCACCTATTGCTAGTCGGGGTGCTCGCATGGCGGCTGCGGACTCAGTCCCCGGCCGCCCTGGTCGGGGGCTGGCGCATCGGAGACCATGGGGGGCTTTATAGGTGGCTGGGGATTAGATGTTGGCTATTGAGGCTCAGGCGCGCAGCCGATCAGGGGGTCTCCTTCTTCGGTATCGCTCCGCGGTCCGAGTCCGCCATGGAGCGTGGGGCGGTCACTGGAGGTCGCCGCCGTGCGCATGCACGGCCTCCGAGCCAGAAGTGCGGGGGCCCATATCTGCAGCAAAAGCTGCAAGGTTCACTCCGGGTCCCTGCTAGCCCCCTGCAGGACTATGAATTTGTTCAACTTTTTTCTCGGAATTTCGGGAGTAAAACTCCACTGTTTTTACGCCGGCTGGGGACATAGTCTCATTTTGGGAGAATCCAGCCCATTATATTTCCAACTGTTGACGAAGATTAAATAAGTAACCTTTCTGCAGATGGAAAGATGTTGCTCTTCTTAGAAGTACTGGACTGGAGTATAGCAGATGCTGCTGTCACTTGTCAGTAAAAGCAAGTGGCTCATAGAATCATACAGTACAGAAGAGGACCTTTGGCCTATCAAGCCTGCACCGACAAAGAACAACTATTCTGATCTGCACTAATGCCACTTCTCAGCACTTGACCCATAGCCTTGAATGTTATAACATTGTGAGGGCTCATCCAAGTACGTTTTAAAGATTGTGAAGTCTCTGCCTCAACTACCCTCCAGCCAGTGCATTCCAGATTCCCACCACCCTCTGAGTGAAATAATTTATTTCAAATCCCCTTTAAACCTCCTGCCTAAAAATTATGCCCCCTTATTATTGACCCATCAATTAAGAGGAACAGCTATTTTCTATCTATCCTGTCCATGCCCTTCATAATCTTATACACCCCAATTAGGTACTTTCTCAGCCTTCACTGGTCCGAAGAAACCAATTGAGCTTATCCAGCCTCTCTTCATAGCTAAAATGCTCCTTCACAGGCAACATCCTGGTGAATCTCCTCTGCACCCTCTCTAGTGTAATCACATCTTTTCTATAGTGCGATGACCTGAACCGAACACAGTACTCCAGTTGTGACCTAACCAAGGTCCTTACAGCTCTAACATAATCTCTCTGCGCTTATAATCTATGTCATGATTGACAAAGGCAAGTGTCCCATATGCCTTCCTAACTACCCTATTAACCTGTCCTGCCACCTTCAGGGATCTGTGAACAATCACCCCAAGATCCCTCTTTTCCTCTGAGCTTCCTAGTGTCCTGCCATTCATTGTGTACACCCTTGTTGTGTTACTCCTTCCAAAGTGCATCACCTCACACTTTTCAGGGTTAAATTCCATCTACCACTGATCTACTCATCTGACCAATCCATCTATAACATTCTGTAGTCTAAGACCTCTTCTTCACTGTCAACCATTGGGCCAATCTTCATGCAAACTTACTTACCATTCTCCCCACATTGTCTTCTATATTGTTTATGTCACAAATAATAAGGGACTCAGCACTGATCATGTGGTACACCACTGGACACCAGCCTCCAGTCACACAGCTTTCTTCCACCACCCTCTGTCTCCTAGCACCAAGCCAATTTTGGATCCAATTTGCCATGTTACCTGGATCTCATATGCTTTTACCTTCTTCAGCAGTCTCTGATGTGGGACCGAGGCAAAGGTTTTGCTGAAATCCGTATAATTACTTCAATTGCACTGCCCTCATCTACACACCAGGTCACTTCCTCAAAAGCCCCTCCAGTGTTCCAATCAATCGCACATAAAGTCAAGGAACTGCGCATTATCTTTTGGGTGAGGCGATTTACAGCTTTTCAGATTCAACACTAAGTTCAACAATTTCAGATCATAACCTGTGATCAACTCTTCTCTCTTTGTGTGTTTTAGATGGCTGCTATTAGGGATGATTCTGCTTTTCCCACGCGCATCTTTCCTATAATAATGTAATAATAATCTTTATTGTCACAAGTAGGCTTACATTAACACTGCAATGAAGTTACTGTGAAAATCCCCTAGTCGCCACATTCCAGCACCTGTTCGGATACACAGAAAGAATTCAGAATGTCCAATTCACCTAACAAGCAGGTCTTTCGGGACTTGTGGGAGGAAACCGGAGCACCCGGAGGAAACTCGCGCAGGCACAGGGAGAACGAGCAGACTCCGCACAGACAGCAACCAAAGGCGGGAATCGAACCTGGGATCCTGGCGCCGTGAAGCAACAGTGCTACCAGGCCGCCCCACCCATCTTTTCCTCCTTGTCTCATTTCCACCTCCCACTGCTATCCCATTTGTCAATTAAGCTCTCCTGCTTGTCGGGGACCTTCACTGGACTTGTTTAAAACTCACTAACTCTCTATCTTCTACCAGTTCTCCACCAGATCCCCGTGACTTTTGCTGCCCTTATGTTAATGGAACAAATAACCCGAAAGACAGAAAGCAGGATTCCTTCTAAAGTTTATTCAATGCAGTTGAGTAAAATCATAAAGCACTGGATACATGTAAGGGTTAATAAAATCACAATTACAAATGTGAGGCTCTTTAGCTCTAGATGTGTAGTTCGGTCTAGGTTTGAAGATGCAGTCAGATCACAGAACAATCCAAAAATAATCATATTCTAACGTGTTTCAGTGCATGGTGATTGCAAATAACCGGAATCTCGCCTGGTCCTCTCTGGATGGTCAAGTATCTGAATGCAGAAGTTCTCAGACCCCACCACCCACAGTCTTGTCTTATTCTGAGGCCTCAGTCCATGTGCAGGGAGGGGAATTTCCAATTTTCCAACGACAGGTTCTGAGGTTTGCAGGAGATAAGCGGTTTTCTCTATTTCAAAATCTTCCGGACTCCAAATGTTAAGACGGTCAGTGAGTGAACTTGCCTCCAATCACAGGGGTGCCGACTTGTCCTGGTCCCCTTTCCGGAGTTCGAGCAGGACAGAGGTGAATTCGGAGCTGCACATCACCCCCTGGAGGCTGCACCTCCGGCGGGCAGTGTCCAGGGAGAGGGGGCTTCCGACAGCAGAGGGCAAGTCTCTGCCTGGACAGCCGGCAGAGGCGTCTTCCCCCCGGGCAGGAGCCTGACCGCTGCACTCGGGATGATCCCCCTTCTTCAGGATGGGTTTGGGGAGCAGGAGGATTGCCTCTTGCGGGACCGAGTACCTCCTGCTGACGTCCTTTGAGTGAAGGTTGAAGCTGACGATGGATCTCCTTGGAGACTGAGTAGCTCCTGGAGGGTGTGTTTTTAGGGGAGAGCAGCCGGCCTCCTCCCCTCTGGCACAGGCTCCAATGGAAGCTGAGCGACCTCGGCAGTTCCCTGTGGGTTGAAGTTTGGTCTGCAGCGAGCTCTCGGTGCAGTGGATAGGTTTGGACCAAGTCCTAATGCCTGTACCCTTCTTCTGGGTCTGAACTTCCGGCTCCTGGTTCTCCTTCAGTGGCAGAGGAGGGAAACGTGTCCCCTTCTTCGGGCCCTCACTAACCATAACTGTACTGCAGTGAGTAACAGATTACAGAGGCCCACACAGTCAGAGAGTTCCACAGTGTCTGTGATTCCTTTTCCACGCGTTTCTTTATGTGGCACTCTTATTTAAATACTCAAAGTTGACATTAAGCCAAAATAAACAATGATGCAGCTCGTGTCAGCATTAATTAATAAACCGCATTCTAGTAATATATTAACCAGAGGGGGGACTAATAAACTGACAGCTCAATCTAATCCATCATTCACTCCGCCTGTTTTTGATATGGTTACATTTGGAGTAACTCACTCTGCGACATTCAGCTGTGGTTCGCCTTCCTGTTTAACTGCTGTATAATGAGTCCATAGAATATAACAACAAATATGCACATGGCTGGGGAATACGAATGATCGTATCTACACAATGGAAGAGTTTCAGGCCCATTAATGTCCCACTTTTTGCCTGTAATATGCCCAATGTCACATTCCAATGGACTCAGAAAGTTCCATTTTATTTCAAATAGATCTGTAATTTTCAACCAAATCTTCTAAGTAGTTTGATATGCCAATACCTTATCAATTACATTGTTACGGTGTGTTAATGCCAGTTACATTATTATGGTTAAGAGAAACAGATGATTGTTGTTGATCACACATAAATAGGGGATGCAGGGCCTAGAGAGGCATCATCACCCTCGGTAATGACAATTTGGTCTAATTAGTTAGAACATAGAACATAGAACAGTACAGGCCCCTTGGCCCTCGATGTTGCGCCGACCTGTGAAGCCACTCCAAAGCCCATCTACACTATTCCCTTATCGTCCATATGTCTATCCAATGACCATTTGAATGCCCTTAGTGTTGGCGAGTCCACTACTGTTGCAGGCAGGGCATTCCACGCCCTTACTACTCTCTGAGTAAAGAACCTACCTCTGACATCTGTCCTATATCTATCTCCCCTCAATTTAACGCTATGTCCCCTCGTGCTAGACATCACCATCCGAGGAAAAAGGCTCTCACTGTCCACCCTATCCAATCCTCTGATCATCTTGTATGCCTCAATTAAGTCACCTCTTAACCTTCTCTCTAACGAAAACAGCCTCAAGTCCCTCAGCCTTTCCTCATTAGATCTTCCCTCCATACCAGGCAACATTCTGGTAAATCTCCTCTGCACCCTTTCCAATGCTTCCATATCCTTCCTATAATGAGGCGACCAGAATTGCACGCAATACTCCAAATTGTACAGCTGCAACATGACCTCATCGCTCGAAACTCAATCCCTCTACCAATAAAAGCTAACACACCGTACGCCTTCTTAACAACCCTCTCAGCCTGGGTGGCAACTTTCACGGATCTATGTACATGGACACCGAGATCTCTCTGCTCATCCACACTGCCAAGAAGCTTACCATTAGCCCAGTACTCTGTCTTCCTGTTATTCCTTCCAAAATGAATCACCTCACATTTTTCTGCATTAAATCCCATTTGCCACCTCTCAGCCCAGCGCTGCAGCTTATCTATGTCCCTCTGTAACTTGTAACATCCTTCCGCACTGTCCACAACTCCACCAACTTTAGTGTCATCTGCAAATTTACTCACCCATCCTTCTACGCCCTCCTCCAGGTCATTTATAAAAATGACAAACAGCAGTGGCCCCAAAACAGATCCTTGTGGTACACCACTAGTAACTGGACTCCAATCTGAACATTTCCCACCAAACACCACCCTTTGTCTTCTTCCAGCTAGCCAATTTCTGATCCAAACTGCTAAATCACTCTGAATCCCATGCCTCCGTATTTTCTGCAGTAGCCTACCGTGGGGAACCTTATCAAACGCTTTACTGAAATCCATATACACCACATCAACTGCTTTACCCTCATCCACCTGTTTGGTCACCTTCTCAAAGAACTCATTAAGGTTCGTGAGGCACGACCTACCCTTCACAAAACCATGTTGACTTTCTCTAATCAAATTATTCCTTTCCAGATGATTATACATCCTATCTCTTATAAACCTTTCCAAGATTTTGCCCACAACAGAAGTAAGGCTCACTGTTCTATAGTTACTGGAGTTGTCTCTACTCCCCTTTTTGAACAAGGGAACAACATTTGCTATCCTCCAGTCTTCTGGTACTATTCCTGTTGACAAAGATGACGTAAAGATCAAAGCCAAAGGCTCAGCAATCTCCCTAGCTTCCCAGAGAATCCTAGGATAAATCCCATCCAGCCCAGGGGACTTATCTATTTTCACACTTTCCAGAATTGCTAACACCTCCTCCTTATGAACCTCAAGCCCTACTTGTCTAGTAGCCTGAATCTCAGTATTCTCCTCGACAACATTGTCTTTTCCTGTCTGAATACTGTCGAAAAATATTCATTTAGCTCCTCTCCTATCTCCTCGGACTCCACGCACAACTTCCCACTACTGTCCTTGACTGGCCCTACTCTTACCCTTGTCATTCTTTTATTCCTGATATATCTACAGAAAGCCTTAGGGTTATCCTTGATCCTACCTGCCAAAGACATGCCCCCTCCTGGATCTTCTTAGCTCTCTCTTTAGGTCCTTCCTAGCTAACTTGTAACTCTCGAGCGCCCTAACTGATCCTTCATGTCTCATCTTTATATAAGCCTCCTTCTTCCTCTTGACAAGTGTTTTGACTGCTTTAGTAAACCACGGTTCCCTTGCTCGACCACTTCCTCCCTGTCTGACAGGTACATACTTATCAAGGACACGCAGTAGCTGTTCCTTGAACAAGCTCCACATTTCCATTGTGCCCATCCCCTGCAGTTTTCCTCTCCATCCGTTGCATCCTAAGTCTTGCCTCATCGCATCATAATTGCCTTTCCCCCAGATATAACTCTTGCCCTGCGGTATATACCTATCCCTTTCCATCACTAAAGTAAACATAATCGAATTGTGGTCACTATCACCAAAGTGCTTACCTATCTCCAAATCTAACACCTGTCTTGGCTCATTACCAAATCCAATATGGCCTCGCCTCTCGTTGGCCTATCTACATACTGTGTCAGGAAACCCTCCTGCACACATTGGACAAAAACAGACCCATTTAAAGTACTCGAACTATAGCATTTCCAGTCAATATTTGGAAAGTTAAAGTCCCCCATAACAACTACCCTGTTGCTTTCGCTCCTACCCAGAATCACCTTTGTAATCCTTTCCTCTACATCTCTGGAACTTTTCAGAGGCCTATAGAAAACCCCTAACAGTATGACCTCTCCTTTCCTGTTTCTAACCTCAGCCCATACTACCTCAGTAGATGAGTCCTCATCAAAAGTCCTTTCTGCCACCGTAATACTGTCCTTGACTAACAATGCAACCCCTCCCCCTCTTTTACCACCTTCCCTGAGCTTACTGAAATATCTAAACCTGCAACAACCATTCCTGTCCCTGCTCTATCCATGTCTCCGAAATGGCCACAACATCGACATTGAAATCCCAGGTACCAACCCATGCCGCAAGTTCACCCACCTTACTCTTGGCATTGAAGAAGACACACTTTAAACCACCTTCCTGCCTGCCGGTACACTCCTGCAACTTTGAAACCTTACTCATGACCTCACTACTCTCAACCTCCTGTATACTGGAGCTACAATTCAGGTTCCCAAGCCCCTGCTGAACTAGTTTAAATCCTCCCGAAGAGCATTAGCAAATTTCCCCCCCAGGATATTGGTATCCCTCTGGTCCAGGTGTAGACCATCCCGTTGTAGAGGTCCCACCGACCCCAGAATGAGCCCCAATTATCCAGAAATCTGAAACCCTCCCTCCTGCACCATCCCTGTAGCCATGTGTTCAACTTCTCTCTCTCCCTATTCCTCGTCTCGCTATCACGTGGCACGGGTAACAACCCAGAGATAATAACTCTGTTTGTCCTAGATCAAAGTTTCCACCCTAGCTCCCTGAATTCCTGCCTTACATCCCTATCCCTACCTCTGTCATTGGCACCTATGTGGACCACGACTTGGGGCTGCTCCCCCTCCCCCTTAAAGATCCCGAAAACACGATCCGAGACATCATGCACCCTGGCACCTGGGAGGCAACACACCAACCGCGAGTCTCTCTCGTTCCCACAGAATCTCCTATCTATCCCCCTGACTATGGAGTCTCCAATGACTAATGCTCTACTCCTCTCCCCCCTTCCCTTCTGAGCAACAGGGACAGACTCTGTTAAGTTTCCTTTTGACGTTTTGTTTTAGTTGCAGTGCCCGACCGGAGCTGTCACCCCCTCCCATGTTGTTTTAATTTACAGATTTCTTTGCTTTACTTAAAATAGTATAAATAGGGGATAGCTGGGAAACTGGATTGTGTGAGGGGAAAGCTGTGAGACTGACCAAGTCAATAAACTCTCTCAACAAAGAAAAGTTCTGGGTCTTGGTTTCAACTTCATTAACCAGCTTGGATTCTGTTAACATTTAAGAGTTATGGTAAGTTTAATCAACAAAGATAGTTTTGACAATAGTACTTTAATTTTATGAAGTGTTAAGTGACCATAATGTTTCTGACCCGTTCGCCTTGGATATTTCAACAAAGAACCTTTTTTGAAACATCTGGTTGGGTTAAGCTGGCTGTTGACTCTTGCCAGATGGGAGAAATTGCATTGGGCATTATTTTGAGTTAGTTTGTAAAATATTGAATCATTTGCAAAGAATAATCCTTGTCTTTGATAGAAAGAAAGGTGTTATCTATACCAGTAAACAATGAGAACTAGATAGTAGCAATAGAGATGTTGGCTGGCTATCTGTTGGGGAAGAGTCTATGGTGTTAATGGATCCACATTTAAGGAAAAATGTGTCAGATTAAAAGTTGCTGTAATTTGAGAACAATGATTGCTTAGCTGTTGTTCTAGAAGAATGTCACATTTCACGATTTTTTACTACTTTTTCAGAGAGGATTTTTTAAAAATTACTTTTTAACGTTCTATTTTAAAGCAATGTATATTCTGTTTAAGTTTAAGAAAAATGCATCTTGGCAAAAAATGATTAATGGGCTACATTTTGCTGCAGAAATAACTAGAAGGCTACCAATCAGAAATCAGACAGCAACTTCTGATGGCTGCATATGTGCAGCATGAGGAGCAAGCATTAGACAGAGCTAAGCAATTTCAAGACAAATGGATCAGGTCTATGCTCCACAGTCCTGCCACATCCAGTTGTGAATGGTGGTGTGGTGACAATTAAACAACTCACTGGAGAAGGAGGTTCCCCAATATCCCATCCTCAATGATGAAGGAGCCCAGCACATCTGTGTCAGAGATAAGGCTGAAGCACTTACACCAATCTTCAGCCAGAGCGTTAAGTTGATGATCCACCTTGGCCTCCTCCAGAGCTCTCCAGTATCACAGTGGACGGCACGGTGGCACAGTGGTTCGCACTGCTGCCTCACAGCGCCAGGGATCCGGGTTCGATTCTGGCCTTGAGGTACTGACTGTGTGGAGTTTGCATGTTCTCCCCGTGTCTGCGTGGGTTTCCTCCGGGTGCTTCAGTTTCCTCCCACAGTCCAAAAGTGTGCAGGTCAGGTGGCTTGGGCATGCAAAATTGCCCCTTACTGTCCAAAGATGTGCAGGTTAGGTGGGGTTATGGGGATAGGGTGGGGGAGTGGACCGAGTTAGGATGCTCTTTCAGAGGGTTGGTGCAGACCCGATGGGCCAAATGGCCTCCTTCTGCACTGTAGAGTTTCTATGGATGACAGATGCCAGTCTTCAGCCAATTTAATTCACTATACGTGATATCAAGAAACAGCTGAAGGCATTGGATACTGCAAAGGCTATGGGTCCTGACATTAGTCCAGCAATAGTACTGAAGACAGATGTACACTGCAGAACTTTCCACACTCCTAACCAAGCTGTTCCAGTGCAGCTACAGCATTGACTTCTCCCAAGTAATGTGGAAAATTGCCTAGGTATATCCTGTGCCCAGAAAGCAGGACAAATCCAACCCGGCCAATTACTGCCCCATTAATCTCCACTCAATCATCAGCAAAATGATGGAAGAGGTTGTCAACAGCACTATCACTTGCTTAGCCATAACCTGCTCACAGATGCTCGGTTTGGGTTACACCAGGGCACTCAGCTCCTGGCCTAAACATGGACAAAAGAGCTGAATAACCAACGTACAGCAAGAGTGATTGCTTTTGACATCAAGGCAGCATTCAACCAGTGTGACATCAAGGCAGCCCTAGCAAAACTGGCATCAATGGGAATCAGGGAGAAAACTCTCTGCTGGTTGGAGTCATACCTAGCACAAAGTATGATGGTTGTGGTTGTTAGAAGTCAATCATCTCAGTTCCAGGACATCATTGCAGGAATTTCTTGGGGTAGTGTCCTAGGGCCAATCGTTTTCAGCTGCTTCATCAATGACCTTTCTTCCATCATAAGTTCAGAAGTGGGGATGTTCTCTGATGATTGCACAATTTTCAGCACAATTCATGACTCAATAAATATTGAAACAGTCCACATGCAAATGAAGCAAGACCTGGAAAATATCCAGGTTTGGGCTGACATGTGGCAAGTAACATTCGTTCCACACAAGTGTTAGAGAGGTCTGAGGCTGGGAATCCTGTGGCGACCAGCTCACCTCCTGACTCCCCAAAGCCTGTCCATCTACGAGGCACAGTTAGGAGCGTGTTGGAATACTCTCCACATGCCTGGAGGAGTGCAGCTCGAACAACACTCGGGAACCTCAACACCATCAGGACAAAGCAGCCCACTTGTTTGGCACAGCGTCCACAAACATTCAAACCCTCTACCGGGACGAACAGTGCCAGCAGTGAGCACCATCTACAAGTGCACTTCAGGAACTCACCAAGTCTCCTTCGAGACAGCACCTTCCAAACCCATGACTGCCACCATCTAGAAGGACAAGGTCAGCAGACACATGGGATGACTACCATCTTGCAGGCTCCCTCCAACTCACTCACCATCCTGACTTGGAAATATTTTGTCGTTCCTTCACTGTCGTTGGGTCAAAATCCTGGAACTCCCTCCCTAACAGCACTGTGGGTGTACCTACACCACATGGACAGCAGTGGTTCAAGTAGGTAGCTCACCCCCACCTTCTCAAGGGAAATTAGGTATGGGCAATGAATGCTGGCCTAGCCAGCAAAACGCACATCCCAAAAATGAATTGAAAACGAGTAATTGCTACATTAAGAATTCTGTTATTTTCCAAATACATAAACGGTAGAGTGATTAAGTCCCATAAAAATATTTTTTTTTCTATTCCTTCATGTGATGTTGCCTCCAAGGCCAGCATTTAAACATAGAACATAGAAAATACTGCACAGAACAGGCCCTTCGGCCCACGATGTTGTGCCGAACCTTTGTCCTAGATTAATCATAGATTATCATTGAATTTACAGTGCAGAAGGAGGCCATTCGGCCCTTTGAGTCTGCACCGGCTCTTGGAAAG
Organism: Scyliorhinus torazame; assembly: GCF_047496885.1. Classification (NCBI taxonomy): domain Eukaryota; kingdom Metazoa; phylum Chordata; class Chondrichthyes; order Carcharhiniformes; family Scyliorhinidae; genus Scyliorhinus; species Scyliorhinus torazame. The sequence goes on along the minus strand of NC_092719.1, from coordinate 195,967,388 downwards.
AGCACCCTACCCAAACTCAACACCTCCACCCAACACCAAGGGCAATTTGGACATTAAGGGCAATTTATCATTGGCCAATTCACCTAACCCTCACATCTTTGCACTGTGGGAGGAAACCGGAGCACCCGGAGGAAACCCACGCAGACACGGGGAGGACGTGCAGACTCCGCACAAACAGTGACCCAAGCCGGAATCGAACCTGGGACCCTGGAGCTGTGAAGCAATTGTACTATCCACAATGCTACCGTGCTGCCCTTGAGAACAAATAAATCTACACTATATCATTTTACCGTAATCCATGTACCTATCCAATAGCTGCTTGAAGGTCCCTAATGTTTCCGACTCAACTACTTCCACAGGCAGTGCATTCCATGCCCCCACTACTCTCTGGGTAAAGAACCTACCTCTGATATCCCTCCTATATCTTCCACCTTTCACCTTAAATTTATGTCCCCTTGTAATGGTTTGTTCCACCCGGGGAAAAATTCTCTGACTGTCTACTCTATCTATTCCCCTGATCATCTTATAAACCTCTATCAAGTCGCCCCTCATCCTTCTCCGTTCTAATGAGAAAAGGCCTAGCACCCTCAACCTTTCCTCATAAGACCTACTCTCCATTCCAGGCAACATCCTGGTAAATCTTCTTTGCACCTTTTCCAAAGCTTCCACATCCTTCCTAAAATGAGGCGACCAGAACTGTACACAGTACTCCAAATGTGGCCTTACCAAAGTTTTGTACAGCTGCATCATCACCTCACGGCCCTTAAATTCAATCCCTCTGTTAATGAACACGAGCACACCATAAGCCTTCTTCACAGCTCTATCCACTTGAGTGGCAACTTTCAAAGATGTATGAACATTGATCCCAAGATCGCTCTGCTCCTCCACATTGCCAAGAACTCTACCGTTAACCCTGTATTCCGCATTCATATTTGTCCTTCCAAAATGGACAACCTCACACTTTTCAGGGTTAAACTCCATCTGCCACTTCTCAGCCCAGCTCTGCATCCTATCTATGTCTCTTTGCAGCCGACAACAGCCCTCCTTACTATCCACAACTCCACCAATCTTCGTATCGTCTGCAAATTTACTGACCCACCCTTCAACTCCCTCATCCAAGTCATTAATGAAAATCACAAACAGCAGAGGACCCAGAACTGATCCCTGCGGTACGCCACTGGTAACTGGGATCCAGGCTGAATATTTGCCATCCACCACCACTCTCTGACTTCTATCGGTTAGCCAGTTCGTTATCCAACTGGCCAAATTTCCCACTATCCCATGCCTCCTTACTTTCTGCATAAGCCTACCATGGGGAACTTTATCAAACGCCTTACTAAAATCCATGTACACTACATCCACTGCTTTACCTTCAACAACATGCTTGGTCACCTCCTCAAAGAATTCAATAAGATTTGTAAGGCAAGACCTATCCCTCACAAATCCGTGCTGACTATCCCTAATCAAGCAGTGTCTTTCCAGATGCTCAGAAATCCTATCCTTCAGTACCCTTTCCATTACTTTGCCTACCACCGAAGTAAGACTAACTGGCCTGTAATTCCCAGGGTTATCCCTAGTCCCTTTTTTGAACAGGGGCACGACATTCGCCACTCTCCAATCCCCTGGTACCACCCCTGTTGACAGTGAGGACGAAAAGATCATTGCCAACGGCTCTGCAATTTCATCTCTTGCTTCCCATAGAATCCTTGGATATACCCCATCAGGCCCGGGGGACTTGTCTATCCTCAAGTTTTTCAAAATGCCCAACACATCTTCCTTCCTAACAAGTATTTCCTCGAGCTTACCAATCTGTTTCACACTGTCCTCTCCAACAATATCACCCCTCTCATTTGTAAATACAGAAGAAAAGTACTCATTCAAGACCTCTCCTATCTCTTCAGACTCAATACACAATCTCCCGCTACTGTCCTTGATCGGACCTACCCTCGCTCTAGTCATTCTCATATTTCTCACATATGTGTAAAAGGCCTTGGGGTTTTCCTTGATCCTACCCGCCAAAGATTGTTCATGCCCTTTCTTAGCTCTCCTAATCCCTTTCTTCAGTTCCCTCCTGGCTATCTTGTATCCCTCCAATGCCCTGTCTGAACCTTGTTTCCTCAGCCTTACATAAGTCACCTTTTTCCTATTATTAAGACATTCAACCTCTCTTGTCAACCATGGTTCCCTCACTCGACCATCTCTTCCCTGCCTGACAGGGACATACATATCAAGGACACGTAGCACCTGTTCCTTGAACAAGTTCCACATTTCACTTGTGTCCTTCCCTGCCAGCCTATGTTCCCAACTTATGCACTTCAATTCTTGTCTGACAACATCGTATTTACCCTTCCCCCAATTGTAAACCTTGCCCTGTTGCACGTCCCGCTCCATTACTAAAGTGAAAGTCACAGAATTGTGGTCACTATCTCCAAAATGCTCCCCCACTAACAAATCTATCACTTGCCCTGGCTCATTACCCAGTACTAAATCCAATATTGCCCCTCCTCTGGTCGGACAATCTACATACTGTATTAGAAAAGCTTCCTGGACACACTGCACAAACACCACCCCATCCAAACTATTTGATCTAAAGAGTTTCCACTCAATATTTGGGAAGTTAAAGTCGCCCATGACTACTACCCTATGACTTCTGCACCTTTCCAAAATCTGTTTCCCAATCTGTTCCTCCACATCTCTGCTACTATTGGGGGGCCTATAGAAAACTCCTAACAAGGTGACTGCCTGCTTATTATTGCCCTTTCCTAATTCCCCTGAAGAAGGCGGTCATGAGGTGCCTTCTTTATAACTGAGTGACTTACCAGACCATTTCTGAGGGCAGTAAAGAGTCAATCACATTATTGTGGAGTCGCAAATAGGCCTAACCAGGCAGAATTCATTCCCTTAAGGGCAATAATAAGCCAGGTGGATTTTTAATCAAATCAGTCGTTACGTGGACATCATTCCTGATCCTGGGGTTCCTCAAAATGAGATGGGTAATTAGTGCTGAAGTAGGAATAACTTTGAGCCTTAGGCCTATTCCCCATGAGAACTGCCCAATTCTCCATCATGTTGGACTTATGCCCATACAGGAAAATCTCATCCCATCAATCTGGCCTCCCAGAAGGGAGAATCAGTTCAGACCAGTATTTCTATTACCCCGGTTTACTGATGTTCCATTTTAAAGTACACAAGACCAGTTCAGCTCTATTATTTTTTCCCCGTTTTACTGTTTTTTTCCTTCTGGACTGTATTTGACCACAAGAACCACTGCACCATTCCCTTCCTTTAAATATGGGTCTACCTGACTTGACCTTGATAAATGAGAGATAATGAAACTGTTAGTTTCTGTCCCAAAACATCTGGATTCTGCTGCAGTAAAATAAATATTCAGCCGGTATTCTGACTCTCTCATGTTTATCATCATTAGCAGTGATGACTCCAATGTCTTCTGCGGACCAATCTGTCAGTCGGTTTTATTCCACTCTGTTCTATTTAGGGTATGTGTAGTAATCAGTCAGCGTTCTGCTTCCAACTGCCTAGAATAACAGTGGGAGGGTATTTTTGGTAGATTCAAAATAAAGGAGATAAAATAATGATTTTTAAAATTCCGCAATTGCTTCCTGTTCCCTCAGGGAAAGATTCAGTAATAATAGCAATTTTTAAAGAGCCTATTATACATACAAACGGACAAATTAGGAGCGGGTGCGGGTCCCTCAGCCCTTTGAGCCTGCTCCACCATTCACTGTGGTCATGGCTGATCATTTCGTAACCTCAACTCCACATTCCCCCCCTCTCCCCAATGACCTTTCACCCCCTTGCTTTTCAAGAATCTATCTAATCTTAACAATGTTCTCAGAGAATTTCCGGCGTGGCTATGAAGGAGTAAGTCGCACATTTGGTGGCTCCCGCTCAGGTCGGACTTTTGGACCATTTCCCCCCATTTTCTACTGGGCTTGAACTGTAAAACTGAAGACAGAGGCTGAATTCCCACATCGGTGCATGGAGAGAAGGACTAGAAGTGCTTGTAAAGCAGAAACAGAAAGACAGAGAAGGCTGGGGCTGAAGCTGCAGCAGGAGACAGCATGGCGGAGGACCGGACCTCTGGTTTGTCGACCCAGCGGTCAATGGAGCAGCTGATGCTAGTTATTCAGGAAGGCTTTGCTCAGCAGAAACGGGACTGCTTGGACCCGATAAAAGAGTCGATTGAGCGGCTGGAGCTTAGGTTGGGCGCTCAAGATCAGGCGATCCAGAAGGGAGAGAAGGCGCTGGCTGAGCAGGAGGAACATCAATCTGCGATGGAGTTGGAGGTGGGGCTACTGAGAGACCAGCAGAAGAAGCTCCTGGAGAAGATGGAGGACCTAGAGAATAGGTGCCGCCGGCAGAACCTAAGAATCGTTGGGCTCCCGGAGGGGTCCGAAGGAGCGGATGCTGGGGCATACATCGCAGGTATGTTTGAGAAGCTGCTGGGGGATGGGGCATTCTCCCGGACCTTGGAGGTGGACAGGGCTCACAGAACACTCGCCTGGAAGCCGCAAACGGGAGACCCCCCGAGGACAATGGTGGTGAGATTCCACAGGTACTTGGATAAGGAAAGCATTCTGAAAATGAAATGAAAAATGAAAATCGCTTATTGTCACAAGTAGGCTTCAATGAAGTTACTGTGAAAAGCCCCTAGTCGCCACATTCCGCGCCTGTTCAGGGAGGCTGGGACGGGAATTGAACCGTGCTGCTGGCCTGCTTGGTCTGCTTTAAAAGCCAGCGATTTAGCCCAGTGTGCTAAATCAGCCCCTAAAATGAAAATCGCTTATTGTCACAAGTAGGCTTCAATGAAGTTACTGTGAAAAGCCCCTAGTCGCCACATTCCGGCGCCTGTTACGGGAATTGAACCGTGCTGCTGGCCTACCTTGGTCTGCTTTCAAAGCCAGCGATTTAGCCCAGTGTGCTAAACATGGGGTGATGGGGTCCTTCTACAGTGGGCCAAGCAGACACGGAGCAGTAAGTGGGACAATAGCATCCTGCGGGTCTACCAAGACCTGAGTGTGGAGGTGGCCAGGAGAAGAGCAGGCTTCAACCAGATTAGGTCGATCCTTTTTGAGAAAAAGGTGAAGTTTGGACTGTTGTATCCGGCCCGTCTCTGGGTCACGTACGAGGAACAGCACTTTTATTTTGAGTCGCCTGAGGACGTGCTGGACTTCGTGCAAAGGAAAGGACTGGTGGTGGCCTGAGAACTTTTGAACTTTGCTGCAACGTTCATGTTTTTTTTCTTTTTGTTTCTCTGTTCTTCAAAAAAAAAGTTTCTCGTTTTTCGTTTTGTGGAAGCTGTTTGCAATGCCTTCTGTATTGATTTGGGACCAGTGGCAGAGCTGGGTGAGTTAAGGTTTTCATTTACACTGTTGGGGGATGGAAGTGTGCTTGTTTAGATTTTGGTGTTTTTCTGTTGTCGGGCAATTGTGTGGGGATTGTTTGATGTTGGAATATGTTTGTATGAGCGGGGGGGGGGATCAGTAGGTGGGAGACTATCCGGCGCCAGGGATGGGGGCCATTAAAAAGGCTGGGCGGGCTAGCTCATGGAAACGCAGTGGGGGGTGTGCATATGTTTGGTTTATCAAAGGGGTTGGGTTACAGAGTTACTAGGGGGGGGGGGGGGGGGAAATGTTCTGCTGACGAGGGAGGGATTTGGGCCAAGGGACAGTGAGGAGGTTGGGGGCGGAGGCTGCCTGGGGGCGGCCGGAGGAGGCGCAGAGCATGGGCTGGAGGCGGGCCCAAAAAAGGGGATGGCTGATCGGCGAAGGGGGGGGGGGGTGCAATGAGCCCCCCAACTAGGCTGATCACCTGGAATGTTCGAAGGTTAAATGGGTCGGTCAAGAGGGCACGTGTGTTCGCGCATCTTAGGGGACTGAAGGTGGACGTGGTAATGTTGCAGGAGACGCACCTTAGAGTAACTGACCAGATTGGATGAGGAAAGACTGAATCAGTCAGGTCTTTCACTCGGTACTGGAATCAAAGACTAGAGGGGTCGCGACCCTGATCAATAAGCGGGTGATATTTGAGGTGGGTAGAATAGTTTCGGATGTGGGAGGTCGGTACATTATGGTCAGTGGGAAATTGGACCGGTCAAGCTCAAAAACGGACAATGTGCCAGCAATGGCAAAGGAACTAATAGGGTTCATGGAGCAGATGGGGGATTTGGGCAGCCGAGGGTGAAGGAGTTCTCCTTCTACTCACACATGCATATAGTGTACTCCCGGATCGATTTCCTCATTTTGAGCAGGGCCTTACTGGCAAAGGTGGTGGACACGGGGTACTCGGCGATCACAATCTCAGACCATGCTCCGCACTGGGTTGACCTGCAGGTTAGTAAAGACAGTAACTAGCGCCCGCATTGGAGGTTAGATGTGGCACTTTTGGCTGATGAAGGGATGTGCGAGCGACTGAGGAAATGTATTCAGAACTACCTGCAGGTCAACGACACGGGGGAAATTTCAGCAGCGGTGGTCTGGGAAGCACTGAAGGCAATGGTCAGAGGGGAGCTGATCTCGATACAGGCCCACAGGGAGAAGGTGGACAGGGCAGAGACAGACGACTGGTAAAGGAGATACTATAGATCGATAGGAGGTATGCGGAGACCCCAGAGGCAGGGCTTTTAAGGGAACGGCGGAGGTTACAGGTGGAGTTCGGCTTGTTAACCACAGGGAGGGCGGCGGACAGCTGAGAAAGGCAAGGGGGGGGCGATCTATGAGTATGGAGAGAAGGCCAGCAGATGCACAGCAGCTTAGAAAGAGGGAGGCACCTAGGGAGAGAGGGAAAGTAAATGACGTAGATGGGAACCTGGTTGGAGATTCAGCAGGGATGAATAAGGCGTTTAGGGATTTCTACAGTAGGCTGTATAGGTCGGAGCCCCCTACGGGGCCGAAGAGGATGGTGCACTTCTTGGGAGGGGTAATTTCCCAAAGGTGGACGGGGAGCTGGCAGAAAGGCTGGAGGCCCCAATCAGGTTGGAAGAGATAGTGGACGGTCTGAAGGCCATGCAGGCGGGTGAAGCCCCGGGGCCGGACGGGTACCCAGTGGAGTTTTATAAAAAGTTCTCTGGGATGTTGGGGCCGGTGTTAATGAGGATGTTCAATGAGGCAAGGGAAAGAGGGGTGTTGCCCCGACGATATCACAGGCCACGATTTCACTGATTCTGAAGCGGAACTAGAACCCGGAGCTGTGTGGGTCCTACAGGCCGATATCCCTGTTGAATGTGGACGCCAAACTGCTGGCCAAAGTTTTGTCATCCAGGATTGAGGATTGTGTTCCAGACGTTATTGGGGAGGACCAGATGGGGTTTGTTAAAGGTAGGCAGTTGGTGGCCAATGTAAGAAGGTTGTTAAATGTGATCATGATGCCCCCGGAAGGTAGGGAGGTGGAGGTAGTGATCGCAATGGATGCAGAAAAGGCTTTTGATCGGGTAGAATGGGATTATCTGTGGGAGGTACTGGGACGGTTTGGATTTGGGCGGGGCTTTATTGACTGGGTCAGGTTGCTATATCAGGCTCCTGTGGCAAGTGTGCGGATGAATAGGACAATATCGGACTATTTTAGACTGCACTGGAAGACAAGACAGGGATGCCCACTCTCCCCACTGTTGTTTGCGCTAGCTATAGAGCCTTTGGCAATTGCTCTGAGAGCCTCAAGGGGCTGGTCCGAGGGTGGCGGGGTGGGGGGGGGAGGGGGGGTGGAACACAGAGCCTCGCTCTATGCAGATGACCTGCTTCTGTAAGTATCGGACCCATTAGAGGGGATGGAAGAAATCATGAGGATTCCAGGGGAATTCGGCCGGTTTTCGGGTATAAGCTAAATATGGGGAAAAGTGAGATGTTTGCGGTCCAGGCGAGGGGACAAGAGAGACGATTGGGGGAGGTGCCGTTTAGATTAGTGGGGGGAAGCTTCAGCTACCTAGGCATTCAATTGGCGCAGGAATGGGACCGGCTGCATAAATTAAATCTGGACTGACTAGTAGACCAAATGAAGGACGATGTTCGGAGATGGGATGCGCTCTCGTTGTCACTAGCTGGGAGGGTGCAGACGGTGAAGATGACGGTCCTCCCGAGATTCCTGTTCAATGTCTCCCCATCTTTATTCCGCGGTCCTTTTTTAAACGGGTCAACAAAGTGATCTCTGGCTTCATTTGGGCGGGCAAGACCCCGCGAGTAAGGAAGGTAATGCTTGAGCAGAGTTGGGAGAGGGCGGGCTGGCGCTGCCAAATTTTAGCAACGATTACTGGGCGCCAAATGTAGCCATGATCAGGAAGTGTGTGGTGGGGGTGGGGTCGGCATGGGAGCGTATGGAGACGGCTTCATGCAAGGGCACCAGTTTGGGGGCGTTGGTAACGTCGCGTCTGCCGTTCCCGCCGTCACGGTACTCCACCAGGTGTTGGCGGCCCTGAGAGTCTGGGGGCAATGGAGGAGCCATGTGGGAGCAGAGGGAGCATCGTTCTGGTTCCCAATCTGTAATAATCACCGATTTGCCCCGGGAAGTATGGATGGGGGGTTCCGGATATGGCGGAGAGCAGGGAATGAGAGGATGGGGGATATGTTTATAGAGGGGAGCTTTCCGAGTATGAGGGCGCTGGAGGAGAAATTTGGGTTGGCGAGGGAACAAATTCAGGTATCTGTAGGTGCGGGACTTCCTATGTAAACAGGTGTCAACCTTCCCGCTCCTACCGCTAAGGGGGATTCAGGACAGGGTAGTTTCCAGAGGGTGCATAGGAGAAAGGAGCGTCTCGGACATTTACAAGGAACTTATGGGATCAGAGGAGACGCAGACTGAGGAGCTGAAGCGCAAGTGGGAGGAGGAGCTGGGAGGAGAGATAGAGGATGGTCTATGGGCGGACGCATTGAGTAGAGTCAGCACGTCCGCAACATGTGCCAGACTCAGCCTGATACAATTTAAGGTCGTTCACCGGGCTCGCATGACAGTGGCCCGGATGACTAGATTCTTTGGGGTGGAAGACAAGTGTGCAAAATGTGCGGGAAGACCAGCGAACCATGTCCACATGTTCTGGGCATGTCCGAAACTTAGGGGATTTTGGCAGGGGTTTGCAGATGTCATGTTTTTCCTTTAAAAAAGTTAGTTACATGGGCAGGGTGGGTATAGAGGGTTTTGGGCCAAATGTGGGCAAGTGGGACAAGCTTAGTGATAGAAATTGGGCGGCATGGACAAGCTGGGCCAAAGGGCCTGTTTCCATGCTGTAAACATCTATGGCTCTATGACTCTATGTCCATGGTGTTAAAAACAAGTATGGTGCTGAGTCCAGAGGTGGCGATTTCCGGGGTGTCGGAAGACCGGGGAATCCAGGAGGAGAAAGAGGCAGACGTTCTGGCCTTTGCTTCCCTGGTAGCCCGGAGACGGATACTATTAGCTTGGAGGGACTCAAAGCCCTCGAATTCGGAGACCTGGCTATCGGACATGGCTAGCTTTCTCTGTTTGGAGAAAATCAAGTTCGCCTTGAGAGGGTCACTGTTAGGGTTCGCCCGGAGGTGGCAACCGTTCGTCGACTTCTTCGCGGAAAATTAATCGTCAGCAGAAGGGGGAGGGTTAGTTTAGCTTAGAGTAGGGGGTTAATAAAGGTGTGACCTGTAAGGGAGGGAGATGGCTTTTGCACTATGTTTATAGTTTCATGTAAAATTGTTTATTGTGTTGTTGTTATAATACCAATAAATACCTCAATAAAATGTTTATTAAAAAAAAAACAATATTCTCAGACTCTCTTCTGAGGTGTGGAGATGCCGGCATTGGACTGGGGTGAGCACAGTAAGAAGTCTTACAACACCAGGTTAAAGTCCAACAGGTTTGTTTCGATGTCACTAGCTTTCGAAGCGCTGCTCCTTCCTCAGGTGAATGAAGAGGGATGTTCCAGAAACATATATATAGACAGATTCAAAGATGCCAGACAATGCTTGGAATGCGAGCATTCGCAGGTGATTAAATCTGTACAGATCCAGTTCTGAGGAAGAGAGTTCCAACTCTGAGGAAAAAAAAAATCTCATCTTTCCCCTCATCTGAGTTCTAAATGATTGCACAATGACATGTGGGAAAATAAGAAACCGATAGCTAACATTGGCCTTATAAAATAAAAGTGGTGGATCAGTGAGTGAATATTGATATGAAGAGAGATCTGTCTGAATGGGTCTGAGAGTGGTTAGAATATGTTTGCTATAGATGATTATTTATAGAGTACTTGTGTACATATATCAGGCTTTAATTTAATTATAAATTGGATCTTATGGAGTTGTTTACAGTGTAATTTGAATTTGATTGTGTGCCTTAGATAGGGCTGGTAAATGTATAGATTGATCATTTAAAGGGCCACGCCGACTTTGGCAGTTCATCAGCACTGAACATACTGCAGGAATCCCCCTTTTGTAAGGTAAGTATTCCTCCCTCCGTAGGCCTGTCTTAGCACCCTTTACACCTGGCTTGAATCAATCATTGGTCTGCTGTCAGACCTCTCAGAATTTTGCATTGCAAACATGATAGCATGGCACAATTTCCCGTCCCATTTTACAAGGTGAAAGCACCGTTGAACTTGACTGATACTGGGAACTTACTATGAGGAGAGGTTGAATAGACTGGGCCTATATTCCCTAGATTTTACAAATTTAAGAGGCGGTATAACTGAAACATCTAAATATCTCAAGTGGCTCGAGAGGGTAGATGTTGAGGTAACCTTTCCTCCAGCTGGGGTATCTAGAACATGGGGTAACAGTCTCAGAACAAGAGTTGGCCAGTAGGGACTGAGATGAAGAGAAATTTCTGTATTCAAAAGGTTGTGAATCTTTGGAATTCTTGACCCAGATTGCTTAATCATATATTCAAGGCTGAGGTCTTTAAGTGCTAAGGGAATTAATGAATAATGGGTATTGCGGGCAGGTGGAGTTGAGGGAAAAGATCTTGTTGAATGGCAGAGAAGGCCCGAAGGGTCAAATGGCCTACTCCAGCTCCTATTTCTTATGCTCCAATGGCAACATTGTCCTGTCACTGCCACCAATGAGAAAAACCACGGAAATGGGCAGGAAACTGGAGCAGCATCAGCTACAAATATCTTTACTGTTCCCAATGTTCTGCCCTGTCAAAACAGGACAAGTTTACAATTGTTCACTGGGTGTTCAGTCTGCGCCCACTGCTTATGAACATGAATGGAAGGTTGTTGTAGAATCCTCACACTGATTGGTGTTATTCCTCGTTTGGAGAAATAATAAATCCTGCTATGGTGTACAGCTCTCAGCAACTAACCAGGAAGTACTTCTCCAAAGCTTTCAGTAATGGATTTGGGATTTCATTTTAAAATTGATTTTAACATCATTCGTGGCTACCTCAATTCCAGTATATTTATGGGAGATAAATCTTTGAGTAACTGTTAACCTGATAGAAAATGGCATTTTCATGTCCATCCCAAGAATAGTTAAAGCATTTAGCACAGGTATTTTGGAGCTGGTCATTGTACATTAATTTCAGGGGCATGTGCAGCTTTAATTATGGTCCCAAAATGAGCCAATATGTGTCCTCTACAGCTAACCTTACAGTATTTAACTAAGGAATGAACATCACTTACAGGAACCAATGTCATATCCAATGTAACTTTAATACAGTCAAAGAATTGCATGGTCTACGATATAATTTTCAATTCTGGAACAGAAATAGTGCACTAGTGTTAATCCAATGAATAATCATTATCAAGTAATGTATCCATGTCTCACGATGGTAACCCATAAAGTGTAATCATGAAAACAACTTCAGCTGAAGGAAAGGCTCCAGCCTGGTTGAATAACTTTAGGAGGCGGACAGGCCCATTAACCCAGCTGGTCGGAAACTGAACAGAGAGTAGAATGAAACCTGGTCAGATGTCTTTCATGCGTCAGTGCAGAATCGATGGGCTGAAGGGCCTCTTCTTCACTGTACTATCCTGTGACGCTGCACTTGGTCACCTTCTTGATGCAGATTTGGTCAAGGGTGAGGTAAAACACTGTTGAAAAACTGATATTTGTATTCGGCACTGAAAGGGTAAATGTCATAATGTTCTTTCTCGAAGAACAAATCTACAAATAATAAATAATTTCAACTTCCAATAATAACTTCAAACTTACAGGACTGTGGAGAAGGAGCAGGGGAGTGGGACTAATTGGATAACTCTTTCCAGGAACTGACATGGGTACAATTGTTATCAAATGACCTCCCACTGAGATGTATGACTCTATCACTATACAATTAATTTCCCACTAGATTGCGTAACCTATTACCACCAATAAGTCAATAGCAGTTGGTCAGAATGTTCAGCTTAAATACGTTTGTATTAATCCAGCTTGGTCAACAACCTTTAACTGAAGTGCCCAAAAGTCAGATTATCTGCTCCTTGCTGCTTTACCACCATTATGTCTAATGATGTTGATGCTCCTTACGAATTCCATTTGATTATTTATTATATGTAGTCAGCTAACAATCTAAATGGATTCATCTTAATTAACTGTCTTGTACTGTGTACTCTGCCAGTTCTTTCACAGCTGGCTCCCTGAGTTCAGACTGTAAGTGTAGGTACACATTACTAGACTGGATGGTTTATTCTTAGAGGACACTTTTTATTTGCTTCTTATCGGGCGCAAATTTCAAACTAGTCATCAGTGTGTTCTACATAGTGTTCTCCTTGAATCACACGCGTTATGCAGATTACGGTGCATCTAAATTAAATGCAGTGAAGGTTGAAATCTGCCTCCAGACATCAAATGTGTCTAATTGTTGCATAATAGCATCCTGCGCAAGTACCACATTGAGCTGTTGACCTGAAGGCATTGATTAGCTGGTATTGATCATCAGAATCTGATGTAGCGAAGATCATCATCTAATTCTTTTAGCCAATATTTTGCCTTCTTCTCTTTCATGAAGGTAGACATTGGCCAAGATTATGTTATTTCACTCCAACCACCTTCATATGTGAGCTTAGATGGTGGAGAACCTCTGTCCATACAGCAAAGACATCACAGCCCAAGTCCTATTCTGAAGTCAAAAAATGTCCATATGTTTCTATTCAATAGTGGTCATTGGAAAGTGACCATGAACAGGAACCAGAGATGATTTTCTCATCCGTAATCCAGGAAAAGCTAAGGTCAATTATAGGGTCATCCACCTGAGGCCAGGTAACAGCACGGAGCGAGGGATTTTAAAAACAATATTCAAATATTCCCATTTTGTACATAATACAAAACAATGGAACAGAATAAAACACAAATAGACACATACAACCCCCAAAAACATAACCTAACCCTTCACAAAACTTAACCCCCCTTCCTCTCTCCCCCGCCCCCACCCCCTTTTAGCAACCAACAGCGTCCATCTGCTTGAAATACACAATTACAGCTGCCATCTTTGGTAAAACCCCTCAATTGCTCACCTCATGGTGTACTTGACTTTCTCGAGGTATAGGAACTCCATCAGATCTCCCAGCCACACTGAGGCACTGGGCAGAGAAGCTGACCTCCACCCCAGCAGCACTTGCCTCTCAATCAGCGAGGCGAAGGCCAAGATATCGGCCCTGGGCCCATCTGCAGCTCTGGCGAGTCTGACACCCCAAATATGCCAACTAAAGGACAGGGCTCCAGGTCAACTTTAAGAATCGCTCAACATGTTGCTAACGAAAGAGACCCAGAAGACATAGGAGCAGAATTAGGCCACTCGGCCCATCGGGTTTGCTCCGTCATTCAATCATGGCTGATATTTTCTCATCCCCATTCTCCTGCCTTCTCCTCATAACCCCTGATACCCTTATTAATTGAAAACCTATCTATCTCTGTCTTAAAGACACTCAGTGATTTGGCCTCTACAACCTTCTGCGGCAAAGAGTTCCACAGATTCACCACCCTCTGGCTGAAGAAATTCCTCCTCATCTCCTCGTCCCTTTAGTCGGAGATGGTGTGATCTAGTTCTAGTTTTTTCCACAAGTGGAAACATCCTCTCCACGTTCACTCTATCCATGCCTTGCAGTATCCTGTAGGTTTCAATAAGATCCCCCCTCATTCTTCTAAACTCCAACGAGTACAGACCCAGAGTCCTCAACCGTTCCTCATGCGACAAGTTCTTCATTCAAGGGATTATTCTTGTGAACCTCCTCTGGACCCTTTCCAAGGCCAGCACATCCTTCCTTCCGTGGCCATAAACTGCTCACAATACTCCAAATGGGTTCTTATCAGAGTCTTGTACAGCCTCAGAAGTACCTCCCTGGTCTTGTATTCTAGCCCTTTTGACATGAATGCTAGCATTGCATTTGCCTTCTTAACTGCCGACTGAACCTGCATGTTAACCTTAAGGGAATCATGAACAAGGATCCTAAGGCACTTTGTGCTTCTGACTTCCTAAGCATTTCCCCATTTAGAAAACAGTCTATGCCTAAATTCCTCCTTCCAAAGTGCATAACCTCACAATTTTCCACATTGAATTTCATTTGCCACTTCATTGCTCATTCACCTAGCTTGTCCAAATTCTTCTCCAGCCCCCTTGCTTCCTCAATACTACCTGTCCCTCTACCGATCTTTGTATCATCTGCTAACTTAGCAACAGTGCCTTCAGTTCCTTCTTCCAGATCATTAATGTATATCGTGAAAAGTTGTGGTCCCAGCACAGACCCCTGAGGCATACCACGAGTCACCGGCTGCCATCCTGAAAAATACCCCTTTACCCCCACTCTCTGCCTTCTGCCAGTCAGCCAATCCTCTATCCATGTCAGAATCATACCCATGGGCTTTGCGATCTCACCTTTAATAACAGACTCTAAAATCTTACCAATGACCGAAGTCAGGCTAACCGGACTATAATTTCCCGTCTTCTGCCTCCCTCCCTTCTTAAACAGTAGTGTTACATTAGCCACTTTCCAGTCCTCTGGGACCCTTCCTGCATCCAGTGATTCTTGAAAGATCATCACGAATGCCTCCACAATTTCCTCAGCTATCTCTCTTAGGACCCTGGGGTGTAGTCCATCCGGTCCAGGTGACTTATCCACCTTCAGACCTTTCAGTTTCCCCAGAACCTTCTCCTTAGTAATGGTCACTGCACTCACCTCTGCTCCCTGGTTCTCCTGGAGCTCTGACATCCCACTGGTGTCTTCCACCGTGAAGACTGCTGCAAAGTAACTATTCAGCTCATCTGCCATTTCTTTGTTTCCTATCATTACTTCTCCAGCCACATTTTACAGTGGTCCAATGTCTAATTTTGCCTCTCTCGCACCTTTTATATATTGGAAAAAACTCTTCCTGGTTTCCATTATATTACTAGCTAGCTTGCACTCATACTTCATCTTCGCCCCCCTTATTGCTTTTTTAGTTGTCCATTGCTCACTTTTAAAGGCGTCCGAATCCTCTGGCTTCCCACTAATTCTCACCAGTTTGTATGTTTTTTCTTTAGCTTTTATGCTGTCCTTGACATCCCTCGTCAGCCATGGATGCCTTGTCCTCCCCTTAGCATGTTTCCTCCTCCTTGGGATGAATTTCTGTTGTGCCTCCCTAATAACCCCCAAAAACCCCTGCCATTGCCGTTCCACTGTCTTCCCTGCTAGGCTCCTTTTCCAATCAACTCTGGCCAGCTCCTCCCTCATGTCTTTGTAGTTACCCTTATTTAATTGTAATACCGTTACATCTGAATACAACTTCTCCCTCTCAAACTGGAGGATAAATTCTATCGTATTGTGGTCACTGCTCCCTAAGGGTTCCTTCACCTTAAGTTCCCTAATCAAGTCTGCCTCATTACACATCACCAAATCCAGAATTGCCTGTTCCCGAGTAGGGTCTGACACAAGCTGCTTCAAAAAAACATCTCTGAGACATTCCACAAATTCCTTTTCTTGGGATCCGCTACCAACCTTATTTTTCCAGTCCACCTGCATATTGAAGTCCCCCATGATTATTGTAATATTGTATTTTTCACTTGTCTTTTCTATCTCCTGATTTATTTTTTGCCCCACATCCTGATTACTGCTAGGGGGCCTGTACATAACTCCCATCAGGGTCTTTTTACCTTTGCGATTCCCCAACTCTACCCACAGAGATTCTATGCCTTCTGATCCTATATCGCTTCTTGCTATCGATTTAACTTCATTCCTTACTAACAATACAACCCTGCCCCCTTTACCCTTCTGCCTGTCCTTTCGATAGGACACATATCCTTGGATATTTAGATCCCAACCCTGATCCCCTTGCAGCCACGTCTGTGTGATGCCCACAACATCGTCCTGGCCAATTTCAATGTGCGCAACAAGCTCATTTACTTTGTTCCGTATACTGCGCGCATTTAGGTACAACAGCCTCAATCCTGCATTGACCACCTCCCCTTTCACACTCTCCTCAGTCCCTGTATCCTGTACTGTGGCCCTTTTTGATTTTTGACTATGGCTTCTCTGCCGTACACATTCCCCCTTACTGCTTTTCGTTTCTGGCCACGTTTTATGTCCCTCCGACTTCCTGCATTGGTTCCCATCCCCCTGCCACATTAGTTTAAACCCTCCCCAACAGCTCTAGCAAACATCCCCCCATGGACATCAGTTCCAGTCCTGCCCAGGTGCAGACCGTCTGGTTTGTACTGGTCCCACCTCCCCCAGAACCGGTTCCAATGTCCAGGAATTTGATTTCCTCCCTCTTGCACCATCTCTCAAGCCACACATTCATCCTATCTATCCTGACATTCCTACTCTGACTAGCTCGTGGCACAGGTAGCAATCCTGAGATTACTACCTTTGAGGTGCTACTTTTTAGTTTAACTCCTAACTCCCTGAATTCAGCTTGTAGGACCTCCTCCCGTTTTTGACCTATATTGTTGGTGCCTATGTGCACCACAACAGCTGGCTGTTCACCCCCCCCCCCAGAATGTCCTGCAGCCGCTCCGAGACATCCTTGACCCTTGCACCGGGGAGGCAACATACCATCCTGGAGTCTCGATTGCATCCGTAGAACCGCCTGTCTATTCCCCTTATGATTGAGTCCCCTATCACTATAGCCCTGCCATTCTTCTTCCTGCCCTCCTGCACAGCAGAGCCAGCCACGGTGCCATGAACCTGGCTGCTGCTGCCTTCCCCTGGTGAGCCATCTCCCTCAAAAGTATCCAAAGCGATATATCTTTTTTGGAGGGAGAGGACCAAAAACCCACAAGCCTGGAGCAAGACCAGAACATGTGCACATGGTTGGCCGAACCCCTGAGCAGCGCTCACACTTATCTTCCACCCTGCAAAGAAACAACTCATTCTGGACCCAGTCATGTGTGCCCTATAAACTACTTGGCATTGGATTAGACAAAGCCTCGCACATGAGGATGTGGAGTGGACATGGACTCTGCAAAAGTATCTCGTCGGGCCAACTCGGTCTTTGACCAACAGGCCGGGCCTCTATGGCTTTCTGTCCGGGGTGGGTGTCTGTCTTGGGGAGGGCGGGGAGGGGCCGAATATCTTGCGCAACCTGGACAAAACCTCGGTTATTGACTCTCCAGGGGTCCTTTCTGCAGTATTGAAACAGTATCTCTGCACAATTACGGATGGTGTAGGGTTAAATTGCTATCCCACCAGTGTCACCAACTGTTCAAAAGTGTTAGTGTCCGGAGCTACAGGATATGTGAGGCTTCGTATCACACCATAGGTATGTGCACCACAGGCAGTTAGCAAAATTATTGTCTGATTCTCATTCTCGGTGATATAGTTCTCCCGGGAAAAGTAACGCATGCGTTCTGCGTACTGTCTAAGTTTGTGTCGAGCACGTCTCATCTTCCAAACAGAGCATATTCAAAAAAAGTCCAACCTTAAAAAAACTTGGTTCATTAACACATAATAGTATTTACAATATACACCAGATCCCAACCACGTCTGAACTGTCGGTACCTTACCTTTGCTTTGGACAGAACATAACTATGGATGATTTAGGGTTCCCCACCCTATTAGCCGGGGTGTTCGATTTCAACGAGAAAGGTTAGAAACAGAAACCTCGCCATTAATTTGCATAAAATATTAATAGCTTAGTGCAAAGGTTTCTGTTGTTAACAACCTTTTTGTTTGAAAAATTCAATGAGCAATGAGTTAAATATGTTGAACTGGGGTAAGTTATCTCCTTTCAGCTATGTAACCAACTAATATCAATTTGAGCAAATAAAATATGTGAAACCAGAAGGGTTTAAAGTAGTCTGAGATAGTTTGAGATACATTCCAGTTCTTATCCCACTGCGTACCAACAGTATTAGTTCTTTGTTGTTGCATGAGATTTCCAAAGTTGCATTTTCTACATTGGATATTTTATCTTCTGCGATTGAGGGATAAAAATGAATCTGCTTCAGCTTGGATCTTTAGACTAACTCCACAAATGTTCCCATTACTTATGCAGGTAAGTTTCCAATTTTAACCACCTCAGTTTTTATTTGTCTTGACTAACCTTGGTGCCTCTGCTTTGTTGCAACTCCCTTGCACCCTGGCACGGCTCCCGGCAACCTGTTGCTCCTCCCTTCAGCTTTGTTGCTAATCCCTCCCACTTTTATTTGCTGTCACTCCTCGCAGCCGTGTGTTCAGTTGATAGCCTTGTAACCGCTCTGAGCATTGTTGGAATCGCTGGCAGCTTTGTTACTGCACGAATCAGCCTTGAGGCCTGAAAACCTTTTGTCGTGTTATTCACCCTGGGGTAACACGGACTGCAACACAATGCAGGTAGACTACAAAGCATACACCAAACATAGGCATCGGTTCAATACGATTTATTGAACTTCTGTAACAATGCACACAGCTGGCTGTGAGTTGACTCTCTACTACTCTAAGTAAACTAACTCTAACTATCTAGATCAGGCTAGCTCTGATCCACGTGTAGAAGGTGCTGTCTGCTATGTACACCCTGACTGTCACTACAGTTGTCACCAGTGGAAAGAGGTGGAGTGCTGATGCATCGTGTGTTTTATAGTTGGAAGCCCCCCTCTGGTGTTCTGTCTGGTGATTGGTTGTGTTCTGTCCTGTATGTTGATTGGCTCACCTGGGTGTCTGTCACTGCCTGCTTTTACCTCATGATGTGTATGGATGCATATTATGACATCCCCCGTTTTAAAAAAAAATTGTTGGTTGCTTAGAGCATATACGACATATTTACAGAGATAACTACTTACAGCAATTGGTGAGTGAATGCATATGTACATGTAAGGTGTCTAGCGTGCATATACAGAACAATATATACAAAGGAAATATTTATAAGCCCAGTCGCTGGGGCTGGCATCGGATTCTTGTCGACCGCCTGAAAGGTGGGGGTTGGGATGATGGCGCCTTGACAGGCGGAAATACAGCCAGATTGGTGGCCTCATGGAGCGATGTGTCCGGAGAAGGCATAACGACATCTGGGAATGTGAGATCTGGTGGTGGGCAGGCAAGTTTGTGTAGTGCCCTTCTGTTGCGCCTGACAAAGGATCCATCAGCCATGCGAACTACAAACGACCTGGGAGAAGCCTGTCGAACAACAACAGCTGGAGCTGACCAGCCTCCACCAGGCAACTTGATGCGAACAGCGTCCTTCAGAGAGAGCACGGGCAGATCAGTAGCATGAGCATCGTATGTCAGCTTTTCCCAGCGTCTGATTTGTTGCATCTTCTGCAGCACTGGAAGGTGATCCAGGTTAGGTAAATGAATGGCCAGAACAGTCGTCCACAGGTTACGATTCATAAGGAGCTGTGCCAGAGACAGACCGTTGGACAGAGGGGTTGCCCTGTACAGCAGGCGAGCAAGGTTAAAGTCCGAAGCTGAGTCTGCAGCCTTGCAAAGCAGTTGTTTCACGATATGGACCCCTTTTTCGACCTTCCCGTTAGATTGCGGGTAGTGCGGGCTCAAGGTGATGTGCTGGAACTGGTATAGCTTTGCGAAGTTGGACCATTCTTGGCTATAGAAACGGGGACCATTGTCGCTCATGACTGTGAGTGGAATTCCATGCCTGGCAAATGTCTCCTTGCAAGCCTTGATGACAGTCCTTGATGTTAAGTCGGACAGTTTCACCACTTCGGGGTAACTCGAGAAGTAGTCAATTGTAAGGACGTAGTCACGCTCATTGGCGTGAAAAAGGTCGATCCCCACCATAGACCACGGAGAGGTCACGATCTCGTGCTGCTGGAGCGTTTCTTTGGGCTGAGCAGGCTGGAAGCGCTGGCAGGTCGCACAATTGAGGACCATGTTGGATATGTCCTGGTTGATTCCAGGCCAATAGACAGCCTGCTGGGCTCTGCGCCTGCACTTCTCAGTACCGAGGTGTCCCTCGTTAATCTGCGCGAGCACTAAGCTCTGGAGGCTGCGAGGAATGACGATGCGATCCAACTTGAGGAGGATCCCCTCAACAACTGTTAGGTCATCCTTTACATTAAAGAACTGGGGGAATTGCCCTTTCTGCCAGCCATTCGTAAGGTGATGTATGACCCGCTGCAGAAGAGGGTCCTTGGCGGTCTCTTCTCGAATGTTGACGAGTCGTTCGTCGGATGCCGGGAGCCTGGTGGCTCACAGTTGCACCTGTGCCTCAATTTGGCAGATGAAGTCGACCTGTTCACAGGGCGAGGTGATGGCACGAGACAGGACATCCGCAATGATTAGCTCCTTTCCAGGTGTGTAAACCAGTTTGAAATCATACCTGCGGATTCGAAGGAGAATGCGCTGAAGCCTGGGCGTCTTGTCATTCAAGTCCTTGTGAATGATATGGACTCGGGGTCTGTGGTCAATCTCTACTGTGAAGGTTGGCAGACCATATACATAATCGTGGAATTCACAATACCGGTGCGAAGGCCCAGGCATTCTTTCTCTATCTGATCATACCGTTGCTCAGTGGGGGTCATGGCCCTTGAAGCATAGGCCACTGGAGCCCAGGATGAGGAGTCGTCCTTCTGGAGGAGAAACGGGGAAACGAGGAGAAATGCCGTCCAGGGTGGCATCTGTGGAGATTTTAGTCTCCCGCTCAGGGTTAAAAACAACTAGAACAGGAGCAGTGGTTAGCTTCGCTTTCAACTCAAGCCACTCAGCCTGATGTGCAGGTAGCCACTGCACTTCTTCACCAGATGCCTGAGAGCCGTGGTGTGTGACGCGGGGTTGGGAATGAACTTTCCCAAAACATTTACCATACCCAGGAATCGGAGTACCGCCTTTTTGTCTTCCGGGGTCTTCATTGTGTTGATGGCCTTGACTTTGTCCAAACTCGGTTGCACACCCTGCTAGGATATTTGATCACCCAAAAACTTGATTGATGACATGCCAAAGGAGCATTTGGCTTTGTTCAACTTAAGGCCGTTGGCATGTATGCGTCTGAAGACCTGTTGCAGACGAAAATATGTTCCTCCGGGGTCGTGGACCATATAATGACGTCATCCACAGAAACCCGCACACCCTCAATGCCCTCTGGCATTTGTTCCATTATCCTATGAAAGATTTCAGAGGCCGAAACAATACCAAATGGCATGCGGTTGTAACAGAACCTTCCGAAAGGTGTATTAAACATGCAGAGCTTCCTGCTGGACTCGTCCAGTTGTATCTGTCAGAAGCCACGCGATGCATCGAGCTTTGTAAAGAATTTGGCATGTGCCATCTCACTTGTCAGCTCCTCCCGCTTCGGGATCGGGTAGTGTTTCCGCATTATGTTCCGGTTAAGATCCTTGGGATCTATACAAATGCGCAGTTCTCCAGAAGGCTTCTTCACACATCATGCTGACCCAGTCAGTTGGTTCCGTCACTTTAGATATTATACCCTGGTCTTGGAGCTCCTGCAGATGTGCCTTTAAACGGTCCTTCGGAGGAGCCGGCACCTGGCGTGGTGCATGGATCACAGGCGTGGCATTAGGCCTGAGCAAGATTTTGTAGGACTGAACACGTCCGGATATTGCAATAGTAGCTCGTCAATGTCGGCCTGAAGATTCATGTTGGCAGAAGACATGGCATGTACGCGCTGGATGGGATTGAGTAGCTTGCATGCATGGGCACCAAGCAGGAAGCCTTGTCGGGCTTGATGATTTCAAACCGCAATGTGGCCTTGATCGCCTTGTTGGAGACATGCAGGTGACAGGACCCTAACGCAGTGATGGCATTGCCATTATAGTCAAGCAGCTGGCAGGTCGGCGGAAGAATTGTTGGCTGCCTTTGGATGCGAGCAAGATCTGCTGGAGATATGAGATTGGCTGAAGCACCAGTGTCCAGTTTGAACCGGATGCTGCAGTGGTTGACTTGTACGATTGCACTCCACAATCCGCAGAATCCACCTTGAGGATGGGTATGTGTGTTGCTGAACGTGAGGAGGCCTTGTCATACATGGTAATGATGCCCACTCGATATGGGGATTCCGGGCAGTCGTCCTCTGGATCCGTGGCGGTATCAGGTTCCGAATCCAGCAGCCCTTGCTGCACACTTCGAACGCGTTTGCGTTGGAACTGGGATCGCTGGCCCACAATCGGAGGTGCAGACCTGCAGAAGGCGGCATAATGGCCAGGCTTCCTACAATTCAGACATCGCCTGCCTCTTGCAGGGCATTGCCGCTTTAAATGGGCGGTGCCGCAGTTCGGGCACGTCATCATGTTGACATCGTAACATTCCGTGCGTCGTCGCACCTGCGCGGTGCGGTCAACCGCCGCTCGCACCTGCGCAGTGTGATCTTCGGCCACTTCGTTCTCCCGTCCCTGGTGCGCATGCGTGGGACCCCGGGAAAAGCACGCAAAATGGCCGCCTTCATCGATGCTAAGGCTCCGCATTCGGGCGATGGCCTGTACACACTCTGCCTTGTGGGAGGCAAGTTGGTCCTGCTGTGCCGATTTAAGACGGGAATAGCGACTTTTCGCCTTTTCATGGACTTTACACGTCTCGATGGCTACTGGCAGGGTCATATTTTTTATTTTTAGGAGCTGCTCCAACAGGGTGTCGGAGTGGATGCCAAACATGATCTGGTCCCTGATGAGGGAATCAGCGGTGTCACTGTAGTTGCAGGATTGCGCTAGAATGCGGAGATGAGTGAGAAAAGATTGGAAAGGCTCATCCTTACCCTGAAGGCGTTGCTGGAAGACATAGCGCTCGAAGCTCTCTTTCGTTTCGGCTTCACAGTGACTGTCGAATTTGGCTAACACGGTCTGGAATTTGGTCTTGTCCTCACCGTCAGCAATAGTGAGCGAATTGAAGATTTGGATGGCTTGGTCCCCCACAGTCGATAGGAGCAGTGCAATTTTTCTGACATTGGACGCATTTTCGAGGCCTGCGGCCTCAAGTATAGACTGAATTTCTGCTTGAAGACCCGCCAGTTGGCATCAAGGTTTCTGGAGATCTGGAGCTGTGGAGGTGCCTGGATCTTCTCCATGCCGCTGGAAGGCACTTGCTGGTCGTCAGTGAGTTCTTGAACGTAAGTACTTAGACGAAGTAGCCACTCCTGGTATCATGTTGTGTTATTCACCCTGGGGTAACACGGACTGCAACACGATGCAGATAGACTACAAAGCATACACCAAACATAGGCGTTGGTTCAATACCATAAGACCATAAGACATAGGAGTGGAAGTAAGGCCATTCGGCCCATCGAGTCCACTCCACCATTCAATCATGGTTGATTTCAACTCCATTTACCCGCTCTCTCTCCATAGCCCTTAATTGCTCGAGAAATCAAGAATTTATCAACTTCTGTCTTAAAGACACTCAATGTCCCGGCCTCCACCGCCCTCTGTGGCAATGAATTCCACAGACCCACCACTCTCTGGCTGAAGAAATGTCTCCTCATCTCTGTTCTAAAGTGACTCCCTTTTATTCTAAGGCTGTGCCCCCGGGTCCTAGTCTCCCCTGCTAATGGAAACAACTTCCCTACGTCCACCCTATCTAAGCCATTCATTATCTTGTACGTTTCTATTAGATCTCCCCTCAACCTCCTAAACTCCAATGAATATAATCCCAGGATCCTCAGATGTTCATCGTATGTTAGTCCTACCATTCCTGGGATCATCCGTGTGAATCTCCGCTGGACCCGCTCCAGTGCCAGTATGTCCTTCCTGAGGTGTGGGGCCCAAAATTGCTCACAGTATTCTAAATGGGGCCTAACTAGTGCTTTATAAAGCTTCAGAAGTACATCCCTGCTTTTATATTCCAAGCCTCTTGAGATAAATGACAACATTGCATTTGCTTTCTTAATTACGGACTCAACCTGCAAGTTTACCTTTAGAGAATCCTGGACGAGGACTCCCAATTCCCTTTGCACTTCAGCTTATGAATTTTGTCACCGTTTAGAAAATAGTCCATGCCTCTATTCTTTTTTCCAAAGTGCAAGACCTCGCACTTGCCCACGTTGAATTTCATCAGCCAATTCTTGGACCACTCTCCTAAACTGTCTAAATCATTCTGCAGCCTCCCCACCTCCTCAATACTACCTGCCCCTCCACCTATCTTTGTATCATCGGCAAACTTAGCCAGAATGCCCCCAGTCCCGTCATCTAGATCGCTAATATATAAAGAGAACAGCTGTGGCCCCAACACTGAACCCTGCGGGACACCACTCGTCACCGGTTGCCATTCCGAAAAAGAACCTTTTATCCCAACTCTCTGCCTTCTGCCTGACAGCCAATCGTCAATCCATGTTAGTACCTTGCCTCGAATACCATGGGCCCTTATTTTACTCAGCAGTCTCCCGTGAGGCACCTTATCAAAGGCCTTTTGGAAGTCAAGATAGATAACATCCATTGGCTCTCCTTGGTCGAACCTATTTGTTATCTCTTCAAAGAACTCTAACAGTTTTGTCAGGCACGACCTCCCCTTACTAAATCCATGCTGACTTGTCCTAATCCGACCCTGCACTTCCAAGAATTTAGAAATCTCATCCTTAACAATGGATTCTAGAATCTTGCCAACAACCGAGGTTAGGCTAATTGGCCTATAATTTTCCATCTTTTCCTTGTTCCCATCTTGAACAGGGGGGTTACAACAGCGATTTTCCAATCCTCTGGGACTTTCCCTGACTCCAGTGACTTTTGAAAGATCATAACTAACGCCTCCACTATTTCTTCAGCTATCTCCTTTAGAACTCTAGGATGTAGCCCATCTGGGCCCGGAGATTTATCAATTTTTAGACCTCTTAGTTTCTCTAGCACTTTCTCCTTTGTGATGGCTACCATATTCAACTCTGCCCCCTGACTCTCCTGAATTGTTGGGATATTACTCATGTCTTCTATTGTGAAGACTGACGCAAAGTACTTATTTAGTTCCTCAGCTATTTCCCTGTCTCCCATCACAAAATTACCAGCGTCATTTTGGAGCGGCCCAATGTCAACTTTTGCCTCCCGTTTGTTTTTAATGTATTTAAAGAAACTTTTACTATCATTCCTAATGTTACTGGCTAGCCTACCTTCATATTTGATCCTCTCCTTCCTTATTTCTCTCTTTGTTATCCTCTGTTTGTTTTTGTAGCCTTCCCAATCCTCTGACTTCCCATTACTCTTTGCCACATTATAGGCTTTCTCTTTTGCTTTGATGCATTCCCTGACTTCCTTTGTCAGCCATGGCTGCCTAATCCCCCCTCTGATAACCTTTCTTTTCTTTGGGATGAACCTCTGTACTGTGTACTAATTTACTCCCAGAAACTCCTGCCATTGCTGTTCTACTGTCTTTCCCACTAGGCTCTGCTCCCAGTCGATTTTCATCAGTTCCTCCCTCATGCCCCTGTAGTTACCTTTATTTAACTGTAACACCTTTACATCTGATTCTACCTTCTTTCTTTCAAATTGCAGACTGAATTCTACCATATTATGATCACTGCCTCCTAAGTGTTCCCTTACTTTAAGATATTTTATCAAAGTCTGGCTCATTACATAACACTAAGTCCAGAATGGCCTGTTCCCTCGTGGGCTCCATCACAAGCTGTTCCAAAAAGCCCTCCTGTAAACATTCAATGAATTCCCTTTCTTTGGGTCCATTGGCAACATTATTTACCCAGTCCACCTGCATATTAAAGGCCCCCATGATCACTGACCTTGCCTTTCTGACATGCCCTTTCTATTTCGTTGTGCATTTTGTGCCCCTGGTCCTGACCACTGTCATAACTCCCATTATGGTTTAAATACGATTTATTGAACTTCTGTAACAATGCACACAGCTGGCTGTGAGTTGACTCCCTACTACTCTAAGTAAACTAACTCTAACTATCTAGATCAGGCTAGCTCTGCTCCATGTGTAGAAGGTGCTGTCTGCGATGTACACCCTGACTGTCACTACAGTTGTCACCAGTGGAAAGAGGCGGAGTGCTGATGCCTCGTGTGTTTTATAGTTGGAAGCCCCCCTCTGGTGTTCTGTCTGGTGATTGGTTGTGTTCTGTCCTGTATGTTGATTGGCTCACCTGGGTGTCTGTCACTGCCTGCTTTTACCTCATGATGTGCATGGGTGCATATTATGACACCTTTAATGCAAAAGCAAAATACCGTAGATGCTGGAAATCTGAAATCAAAAGAGGAAATGCTGGAAATACTCAGAAGATCTGACAGCATCTGCAGGGAGAGAGAGTGAGACAGGCAGACAGACAGAGTGACCCTTAATTAAAACTGAGGAAAGTTAGAAATTTAATGACCGGGATTCTCCAAACTCATGCCGGTTCGGAGAATCGCCGGGGGCGGGGGGTGGGGGGGGGCAATTCCCGCCATGCCGCTCCGACGCCAGGCCGCAGATTCTCAAGCGACTGGAGAATCGGCGGCAATCACGCCGGCGCGATCGTCACACCACCGGTCAGGGACCGTTGAAAGCGGCCCCCGCGGCAATTCTACCCGCTCGACGGGCCGAGTCCCCGCCGAGTTCTGCCGAGTCCCGCCGGCGTAATTTGCGTATGGTCCTACCCGCCGGGACCTCGGCGTTCTGGCGGGGGGGGGGGGGGAGGGGGCGGGGGGAGCCGACTCCGGGGGGGCCTCCTCGGTGGCCAGGCCCGCGATCGGGGGCAAATGATCGACGGGCGCGCTAATTCCGGGTGGGGCCTACGTTCCTCCGCGCCAGGCCCCTGCAGGGTTCCGACATATTGCCCGGGAGCCGGCGCGGAGACGGCCGTGGCACGCAGGCGCGGACCCGCGCCGGTCATGTAGGGCTGGCTTTTGCCGCCGGAGCTGCGAGCAGTAGTCCGGCACCATTCCCGCCCCCAAAGAAGGGTGAATGACTGGGCCTGGAGGCCCATTGATGCCGGCGTCGCTGGGCCGGTTTTGACACTGGTGTCAACACTTGGCCCGGATTTCGAAGAATCCCGGCCATTAAGTTTGAGCAATTGGAAGCGGGGAGGGTGGGAAAAATAACAAAAGGGAAGTTTTGTAAGGGCCCCGAAGAATCCAGCATGAGTTTTAAGGATACAAAATAATAAAGTTTATTTACTATAACAATATATACATAACAGTAGCAGTAACTTCCCTTGCTACCTTCTCCTTCCTCCTGGTTCCTGGACTGGTCAGCTTATTTATAGTAGGAGTTTCTCCGCCCCCCTCATTGGGGAAGTTCATACTCCCATAGGATTGTGGGATAGTCATTAGTCCCCAGCCAATCGTCAGTAGGCAGGCTATAACATCCCTCCCCCCCAAAGTCCAAGGAATCCACCGTAGGCCCTGGCGAAGGAAAGCGTCGAACTCGTTTGGCCGCAGGCCGGACGCCATTTGCACGCAGCGCTGAATCAGGCGGCGTATAACGAGACGGAGACCGGCGCTTCCGTGATGAACGGCGCGGTTGTACATCCACGGCCTGTGGACCCAAGGATTCCCCCTCTGATTCATCCTGTGTCTCCATCTCGGAGTCAGAGTCTGCTGCCTCCATCATGTCAGCGTCTCTATCCCCATTCGGTCCCGTCACGACCTGCGCAGGCTTCGAGTGAGGCACCAGTGGAAGATTTGGAGGACTACCTTCCCTTGTTTCTGGTCTTTGCCGCTGTTGAACTGAGCTCCGGGGGCGGGGAATCTTTTGCGGGGATGATCTTCTAGACCGGACGTGGTCTACATGTTTTCGCTGGAGACGACCCTGGGCTTGCACTTGGTACGATATAGGGCCCGTTTGGCGAAAGATTACACCAGGAACCCATTGGGCACCACCAGCAAAATTTCGCACAAATACTGGGTCACCGGGCGCAAACTGCCGAATCGGATGATGCCGAGACAATCCCGGTCCCTGCCGTTCTTGTGTGCGGCGTACTTTTGCGCCAATGTCCGGGAAGACCATACTAAGGCGGGTGCGAAGTCTCCGGCCCATTAGGCGTTCTGCGGGAGCTACCCCAGTCACTGTATGGGGGGGTGGTCCTGTAAGTAAACAAAAACCGAGCCAGTCTCGTGTCCATTAATCCGGAAGACTGCTTCTTTAGGCCTCTTTTGAATGTTTGCACTGCACGCTCTGCCAACCCATTTGAAGCCGGGTGGTAAGGGGCAGTGCGGATATGGCGGATGCCGTTCGTCTTTGTAAACCTAGCAAACTCCTCACTCGTGAATGGAGTGCCATTATCCGTGACCAGCACCTCGGGGAGGCCATGCGTGCTAAATGATAAACGCATTTTTTCAATTGTTGCGCAGGACGTTGTCCCCTGCATCTTATGCACCTCCAGCCATTTGGACTGGGCGTCAATTAGTAGAAGGAACATGGATCCCTGAAAAGGGCCTGCGAAATCTGCATGTAAGCGTGCCCAAGGCCGCCCTGGCCATTCCCAGTGATGTAGGGGCGCGGCCGGCGGAAGCTTCTGATGCTCCTGGCAAATGGAGCAGTTTTGGGCCACCTTCTCAATGTCGGTGTCGAGGCCTGGCCACCAGACATAACTCCGGGCCAACATTTTCATCTTGGTCACGCCCGGATGCCCATTGTGCAAGTCTGATAATATCAGCTCCTGGCCTTTTTCCGGGACAATCACACGCGCCCCCCACAAGAGGATGCCGTCTTCCACGCTGAACTTTGACAGCTTGGAGGAAAATGCCCGCAACTCGCCTGGGAGCTGTCTATGCTGCCCACCATACAGGACTATGTGCCGAACCTTTGACAGGACTGGCTCCGTCTGGGTCCACTCACGGATCTGTGATGCCGTGACAGGCAAGGTGTCCATAAAATTTAGGGTTGCGACCACCTCACCGGTCGTGGGGGCCGACATGGGCCGGTTGATAAAGGCAATCGGCTCAGTGCGTCGGCATTTGCTATCTGCGTACCTGGTTTGTGCTCCAGAGAATACTCATATGCAGCAAGCAACAAAGCCCAGCGCTGGATCCGTGCAGAAGCAATGGGCGGTATTGGCTTATCCTCTCTGAAGAGTCCCAGCAGGGGCTTATGATCAGTCACGATAGTGAAATGGCGGCCGTACACATACTGGTTGAAGCGTTTCACCGCGAAACCCACTGCCAGGCCCTCCTCTCGATCTGCGCGTACTTTTTCTCCGCTGCAGTCAATGTGCGGGAGGCGAAAGCTATTGGTCGCTCGGCCCCGTTCTGCATCTTGTGGGACAGGACAGCCCCAGTACCATACGGGGATGCATCACATGTGACGAGCAAAGGCTTTCCCGGATCATAGTGGGTTAGTAACCCAGACGACGACAATTGTTGCTTTACCCGCTGGAAAGCGGTTTCTTGCGGCTGACCCCAAACCCAGGTGTGATTTTTCTTTAGCAGCAGGTGTAAGGAGGCCAGCGTAGTTGCCAGATTGGGGAGGAACTTCCCGTAATAGTTTACGAGACCGAGAAAATAACGAAGATGCGAAGTGTCAGTCGGGGTGGGGGCATGTTGAATTGCACGCACCTTCTCTGCGACGGGGTGCAGACCCTCGCGGTCCACCCGATAGCCTAGGTAGACTACTTCTTTTGCCTGAAATACGCACTTTGTGTGACGTAAACGGACTCCAGCCTCCGAAAGGCATTTAAGGACAGCCTCCAGATTTTCCAAATGCTCTTGCTCCGACGTCCCTGTAATCAACACGTCATCTAGGTAGACAGCCACACGTGGTAAACCTCTCAAAATGCCCTCCATAACACGTTGAAAAATTGTGCAGGCAGAGGATACTCCAAAGGGCAACCGTGTATATTCATACAGGCCCCGGTGTGTGTTAATCGTTACATATGGTCGGGAGGCAGGGTCCAGCTCCAACTGCAGGTAGGCGTGACTCATATCTAATTTTGTGAATGAGAGTCCGCCTGCAAGTTTCGCGTAGAGATCCTCTATGCGAGGCATTGGGTATCGGTCGAGTCGGGAAACTGTATTCACTGTAAGTTTATAGTCGCCACACAAGCGAACTGTGGCATCTGGCTTCATTACTGGTACAACTGGTGCTGCCCAGTCAGCAAAACGGACGGGCCTGATAATACCCAAACTCTCCAAACGAGTGAGCTCCCCTTCTACCTTCTCGAGCAAAGCGTAAGGCACTGGGCGCACCCGGAAATAGCGCGGCGTGGCTCCTGGTTCAACTTGGATACGGGCTACGGCCCCTTTTATTTTCCCCAAACCAGGCTGGAATACCTCTGGGTATCGTCCTAGCACCTCAGTCAACCCTCCAGAAACTGTTTGGAGGATGTGCTGCCATTGCAACCGCAAATGGCGCAACCAGTCCTGACCCAACAGGCTGGGCCCATGGCCACGCACTACGATAAGTGGGAAACGCCCCTCCTGGCGTCCATAGACAACAGGGGTCATTGTAGTTCCTGCAATGTCCAGTGGTTCCCCCGTGTAGGTGGCCAACCTGGCCTGTGAGTCAGTTAATGTAAGGGTCTGTATACCCTGCTTGATGCGGTCGAATGTCCTCTGGGCGATCACGGAGACCGCTGCGCCAGTATCCAACACCATCTCCAGCGGGTGGCTATTGACCCGTACTGTCACCTTAATGGGGGCCACACGGGGAGCTGCCACACAATGCAGCTGCAGGCAGTCGTCCTCCGTCTCCACGTCCTCAGGAGTGGTCACCGCAGGTTCATCCACATGGAAGGTACGGCCTCTGGGCTGGTCCCAGTTACGGCCCCTGGGCTGGTCCCAGTTTCGGTCGGAACGACGGCGCCTCTGGCGTCCCCAGGACCGCCGTCCGCGACGGGGTCGGCGCCTACAAGTCTGACACGGACATGGCTCCTCATCCATTGGCTCTGGAGAAGGCTCCCTTCGGGGAGGAATGTCCGATGGCCACTGGCGTCGGTCTGGTCGTTGCCTCGCCCAAGGTACCGCAGGAGTGCGGGGGGACGTTTTTGGGCGGAATGGGTTGCGCCCCAAGGCATGCACTTCCATTCCATGTAGCTCCTGTACTCCTCGCTCTGCGCTCTCTCGGGACAGGACTATTTGTATTGCCTGTTGAAAAGTCAATGTTGGCTCCGCTAACAACTTTCTCTGGGTGGCCGCATTGTTAATACCACAAACCAAACGGTCGCGTAACATTTCTGACAAGGTCTCACCATAGTCACAGTATTCCGCAATCCCGCGTAGCCTGGATAAAAAAATCGGCAAGGGATTCTCCAGGGGTCCTCTCAGCGGTATTAAACCGGTAACGCTGGACTATCGTGGACAGGGTTGGGTTAAAGTGTTGCCCCACTATAGTCACAAGTTCGTCAAACGTTTTGGTGTCCGGCGCAGCTGGGTACGTAAGGCTCCTAATCACCCCAAACGTATGCGGCCCGCAGGCGGTGAGCAATATGACCACCTGGCGCTCGTTTTCAGTGATATTGTTTGCCCGGAAATAGTAACGCATCCGTTGTGTGTACTGGTTCCAGCTTTCCAGCGCCGCATCAAAAACATCCAAACGTCCGTACAGAGGCATGGTGTAATAGAAAACAACTTCCAACCTGTATCCAACAAAAATCCAGGGAGGTGGCTTCAGCAGTGTAGACAGCTATTCACTTTTACCTTCGTCGCCAGTTTTGTAAGGGCCCCGAAGAATCCAGCACGAGTTTTAAGGATACAAAATAATAGCGTTTATTTACTATAACAATATATACATAACAGTAGCAGTAACTTCCCTTGCTACCTTCTCCTTCCTCCTGGTTCCTGGACTGGTCAGCTTATTTATAGTAGGAGTTTCTCCGCCCCCCTCATTGGGGAAGTTCATACTCCCATAGGATTGTGGGATAGTCATTAGTCCCCAGCCAATCGTCAGTAGGCAGGTTATAACAGGAAGGTGATAGGGTGAAGGGCGAGAGAGATTAAATGACAAAACAGTTTATGATTCAAGGCCAAAAGGACTGATGATAAGATAACTTAGGATAAATAAGCAATGTGCTGAGAGGAGGTGTGCATGGCCAGCTCCAGGAAAGCAGATATTTTGAAAACAAAGGGAAAAAGAGAAACAAGAGAGAGAGAGAGGAAAACAAACAACAAAGAACAAGGAAGTAAAATGGGGGCAAGGGTTATTAAACTCGATGTTGAGCTCAGAAGACAGCTAAGTGCCAAGTCAAAAGATGATGTGCTGTTCCTCGAGCTTGCATTGAGCTTCACTGGAGGATACCGAGAACAAGATCAGAGTGGGGGAAAGGTGGAGAATTAAAATGACAGGTCAAGGTCCTGCTTGCGATGGAATGGAGCTTTTCCACAAGGTGTTTTCCCAGTCTGCTTTTGGTCTCCCCAAAGGAGAGGAGACACACCATGACCAGCGAACACACGTACTAATTTATAAGAAGTACACATGCTGCTTCATCTAAAAGGAATGTTTGGGACCTTGGACAGTGAGAAGGGAGGAGGTAAAAAGACAGGTACTGCATTTTCTCTGCTTGTATAAAAAAGTGCTGTCGGAAGAGCAGGAATGTTAGAGGTGTTTGAGGATATTGAGGAGGGAATGATCCTATTGGAATGCTGAAAGGGGAGCGGAGGATGCTTTATCATGATTCAAGGAGGGAGGAGGAGGGGTGAGAGCAGAAGTGTGTGAAATGGTCAAGGGCCCTGTCAATCATGGTGGGACGGTGGAGGTTGAGGAAAAGGGGAAACATTTCAGGTGCTGTTCTGGAAGGTTGCATCTTCGGAGCACATGTGACAGAGCCAAAGAAAAAGAGAGAACGTAATAGAGTCCTTTTAGCTAGTGGGGAGTGAGAAAGTGTAGGCAAGCTAGCTTTGGGAGCCAGTCAGCCTATAGTGGATATTGGTGAACAGCCTTTACTGAGAAATGGAAATGGAAAAGTCAAGGAAGGTCTCACCCCTTCCCTCCCACTAAACAAGTCTTTTGATTCATTACTCATCCATTACTGCTCCCTTTCACTGCACCCTTTTGTTAACAAACCCAATAATTATTTAATATCTCCTGCTGTGACAGAGATTCCCTTTCGTTCTTTCTTTCTGTCCTCCTCCCTTTCACTTGCTCAAAATCTATTGTATTTATAACTTCTCCCAGGCAGTGGTTAGCACAGCTGCCTTATGGCACCGAGGTCCCAGGTTCGGTCCCAGCCCCGGGTCACTGTGTGGAGTTTGCACATTCTCCTGTGTCTGCATGGGACTCAAACTCACAACCCAAAGATGTGCAGGGTAGGTGGATTGGCCACGTTAAAATTGCCCCTTAATTGGAAAAAATGAATTGGGTACTCTAAATTTTTTTTAAAAAAAATAATTTATAACTTTTCCCAAAACCACAGACCTGAAAAGCTAACTCTGCCAGATCTGTTGAATATTCTACCATTTCCTGTTTTGTTTACAATGTCCCAAGGTTATAAGGTGGCAACGTGTTCTTAGTTTCAAGGTGGAATATTAGAGTTTGCTTGAAAATTGCTCTGGAGAGAGTGTAGAGGAGACTTATGAGAATGTTGCCAGGGTTTGAAAACTGCAGCTATGAGGAGAGACTGGGTAGGCTAGCGTCTTCCTTAGAACAGAGGATGCTAAAGGAGGCCTAATTCAGGTATACAAAATTATGAGGGGCCTGGACAGGTGAGACAGGAAAAGCTTGTTTCCCCTAACTGTGGAGTCAATTACCAGATGGCATAGATTTAAGGTGATTGGTAGAAGGATTAGAGGGGACATGAGGAAAATCCTTTTCACCCAGAGACTAGTGGGCATCTGCAATTCACTGCATAAGTTGGTGGCAGAGGCTGAAATGCTCAACTCATTTAGCAGGATCTGCATCTGAACTGCTGTAACTCCCAGCAAGGCTACAGACCAGGTGGAAAGTGGGATTAAAATAAGCCGTAAGTTTTTTTTTCTTCTCTTTCTCGGCCGCAGACACGATGAGCTGAATGGCCTCTTTCCGCTCCGTTGCGTTTCTCTTGTTCTATTAGAGTTTGGCTGAGGTTTAGAGTTGGATTCACATATATTAAGGATGGTTGGACTTTAGGTTAAAGTGAATTTAATTCAGAGATTATTTCATTCTTCTGAAGGAGCATGCTTATTTAGATCGGGGAAGTGGTTATACTAAATGAATTCATTATAGAATGAAGTGGAAACTGTTACAAAGCCAATACATTTAATGGAAATCATCCCTTCATGTTGTCCTGCCAGCCATACTATTACTGTTATCTTCCTTGTTAACAGCCAAGCTGTTCCTGCTCTTCCATATCAAAGATTTAATCGGTTTGAGGTTCGGGGGTGGGGGGAGGTGGGGGAACCGGGGTGGGGTTACGATATTGTCACAATTTGCAGGGGTGTGGGGACAACTTTCCGCTGAGCCAATTGTGCAGATACAGCAGAAAGGGCCACAGTGAATATCCCTCCCGAACAAATTCCATTCTGATAATTGGTAATCATAGTTTTCATGCTGTACATCATATCATGAGCATGAATTGTCATGTGGATCTTCTTCAGAATCCACAGAATTTCTGCAGTGCAGAAGGAGGCCATCCTGCCCATCGAATCTGCACCGACCCTCTGGAAGAGCACCCTACTTTCCCCTAGCCCCCATTCCTATAACCCCACCTGAGCTGCATATCTTTGGACACTTAAGGGACAATTTAGCCTGGCCAATCCACCTGGCCTGCACAGCTTTGGACTGTAGGAGGAAACCTGAGCACTCGGAGGAAACACACGCAGACACGGGGAGAATGGCAACCGAGGTTCGAATCGAACCAGGGTACCTGGCTCTGTGAGGCAGCAGTGCTAACCACTGTGCCACTGTTCCGCCCTTGTAACTTGTAACAAACAATACTTTATTCACTAGCTGAGCAGATACTTCATGCTTGTATTCTGCCCATGCTCCGCTAAGAGCTCCCTCTCTCCCAACACATAACCTTTTTTGTAGCCATGCCATCACGTGACTGTTCGGTCTATATTGTGGACAGTATGGTTGTTCGAATGCTACATTATGAAATACCACTATGTCCTTTTACTTCTCTGAATAAAAATGGAAAATATAAGTGTTTTTTCAGTGGACATTCAGGTCTGGGATCCTCATGAGAAACTGGCCTCAGTGGCCGTAATAAAGATAAAAAACAACATGGGTGGGCCATTCAGCCCCTTGAACCTGTCCAGCATTTATCATTCAATTACAGAATGTTAGTTCTGTCCCTTAACTCCATTTACTTGCCTTTATTCCACATCCCCTGATATACATAACTTTAACAATTCCTTGTCTACTTTGACACAACAGCATCAAAACTACATGCAATCAGATCCTATCGGGGAAATTTGGTGTCCCTTAGGATTATTTTGAATCTTCTAAGATACTTGTGATTGAGGTTTCCTTTCAACATAGTAATGCTTAGCTTTAATTTTGGAGCTGATCATTTACTCTTGCTTTGTGGTCCCAAAACATGCCAAGGCACGTCTGGATTTAATAGTGTAGCAAGTAATTACAGCCACCAAGGATCAGACGAGTTATATTTCTTTCTCATCTGGCCTTGTGCTATTATTTCAAATGATAAAACCATTTCTTTCCCTGCAGTTTCATTTCACTTTTTGTTAGTAAACTTCATGCCCAAAGGCTGAAAGCTGTTTTCCTTCATTAATTTGCCGTTACAAAATTGTACCCTTTCATTACAGGTTAAATTCTCATCTTTAATGCTCAGTGGTTGGAAATTCTTGAGGGAAATTAGGTGAAAATTGTACACCCACAATTCCTGATAAGGGAGTTTTGAGCTGACTTGTGGTGCTGAGGACAAAACTTTCTCCCCATATCTCATGATATGTCTATGACCACAGGTGAAGTGGTCATAGACATCTCCCTCTGTTACTGAGAGATACATGGATATATTGTTTGAGGGTCATCAATCTGCATCAAGGCAGAGCTAGGAGAGGAGACAGCCTGCCACGGACTACAACAGCCAGTACAGGAATTGAACCCATGCTGTTGCTATCAGTCTGTATGGTGTACAGTACACCATACTCTCGCCGTCCAGCCAACTGAGCTAACCGACCCTCACACTGCAGCAGGATAAACATTCAAGATGCAGCTCACAGCAGAAAGTCTCACCATGCTCATATTTTCTCAGGGTTTTGAACACCAAATCATTGCAGCACGTCATAGCTATGTGATTCATTGTGACTTATTGACAGTCAAGGTGGCCTCTAGGATGACTGTCACCGTGTGTACTCTCATCTGAATACATCGCGTGGTTACTCTGTTTGCATAAGAGGGCACATAATCGAGACTCTGGAGAGAATGGAGAAAACTGATGCAGTGGATCTACCCATCAAATCCTGCTCTATGCCTTGCACCCGTTCTCACTCAGAACAACACAGGCACACCCCAGCCATATATAATACACAATATCTTACACCATTAGCTCTGTTTGAAGATGTGCCATGGGCTCGGCATTTGTTCTTTTCTGGATGTAGCTGTTACAAGGTGGCATAACTATAAGGTTCAGGGTGGGAGATATAGGAGGGATGTCCGAGGTAGGTTCTTTACTCAGAGAGTGTTTAGGGTGTGGAATGGACTGCCTGCTGTGATAGTGGAGTCGGACACTTTAGGAACTTTCAAGCGGTTATTGGATAGGCACATGGAGCACACCAGAATGACAGGGAGTGGGATAACATGATCTTGGTTTTGGACAATGCTCGGCACAACATCGAGGGCCGAAGGGCCTGTTCTGTGCTGTACTGTTCTATGTTCTATGTTCTATGTCACTGTGGATCTGAAGTAACAATCTACTAGCATTCCCTGTGGTCCAGAACAAGACAGCGACACACAGCATCCTACCTCTCACTGAAGTTCGCAAGCACCAGTCCAGCTACACACATCTCTGGGGATAAAGTTAGTGAGCTTGAAAAAGTGCACAGATGAGGATGAGAAATTATGATGGCACAGATGGATCAGGAATCTACTGGCTAGATGGTCATATGGATGGCATTAATGATGTCTTGTACTCTGAAGTACCTGCTGATATCCTTCATTTTGTGCTGCATTAACCATGCAATACTTTATTCGAAGCACAACTAAACCAATCCCAATCACTTTAGCTTCACTTGCTGCTTACCACAGGGCTCCCCAGGTTGCACCTAAACAGCTTCTGGAGTTTCTCTGGAAGCTGACACTGAAAGAACTCCTTTTTTATGTGACCTCTTTTTTTCTCTTCCCTCTTCTGCTTATCTCCTGTAAATGCTTCAATAATAGTCCACTTTCCGGTGACTTGATTGGCAATAATGTAGTATTTTAGAGACGTGTTCAAATAGGCTTATTGTAATTCGTAAAATGATTGCAAAAATTATTCAAAAGTAATTTTTTATATTTTTGAAATCATTACAAAAAGGCCTACACTAATGGAAAATCTAAAACCATGACAGTTCCATCACTAAGAAAGATTTCCTTACGTACATCGTAAGTAAGCTTTGAACAAAAAAAAACACAATCCAGGTGCAAAAGCTGTGAAATTGTTCTTGGCATTCAGCTAAATATCTCTGCTGCCGATCTCTGGTACACAATGTTTATGCATACAAAATGCATCTGGTTGGAAAATTGCATGCAAATTGCAGATAAAGCAATGCCTCAAGTCCACTTAACTACTTTCATAATCACATTTGAGTCCTAGGGTCATTATAGCACAGAAGTTGGCCATTCAGCCCATGGAGTCCATGCCAGCTCTCTGTAGAACAATCCAATCAGTTCCATTTCCCGCTCTCTTGCTGTAGAGCTGCAAGTTTATTTCCCTTAAATGCCCATTCAATTTCCTTTTGAAATCATTGATCGCTTCCACCACCCTCACAGACAGAGAGTTCCAGATCACCCCCACCTGCTGACGAAAAAAACTTCCTCCTCACATTCCCCCTGTATCTCTTGACCAAAACTAACCGAGTAGCTTTTCTTTTGTCATGTAATCTCCTCAGCCTTCTTCCCCATCACGGAAATTCCCTTTTGATTATTTCCTCCCGCCTCCTTTCTGTACCTTCATATTTGCTTAAAAATTTTTTAGTGTAAGTTTTAAATTGAGGAAAGGCCCATTTTGCCAAGTTGAAATGTGGTTTGGCAAAGGTTGGAGCAGCTACTTGAAGGCAAATCAGTGTCAGAGCAATAGGAGGCATTCAAAGAGGAGATTGAGAGGGTGCAGAACAAACAGGTTCCCGCAAAGCGGCATCGGTCTACAGCCAACATAACTGGCCCCGTGCCATGCTATCAAACTCGGTTGAGAAGTGTCCTGGCATGAGGGATTGTGTGGTGGGCCTGGAATCAGCGAAGGTTTCCACCTGAGAGTTAAGGAATGGTATCATTGGCTCATTGCATTATGGGAGACACGGCATCAATTCCTATACTTTCAGATCTGTGGTGAACCACTGTAATAGGAGATGTAAAGTAGGACCTGCACTACAGGTTTGCCGGTAGTTCCTGCTGGCTGGCTCCGCCCACGGAGAACTGAATAAATATGCATGACCTCCAGTGCCCTGCCATTTCGCCAGCTGCAGCAGGAGGCCACGCATCTGACTGTAATAAAGCCACAGTTGTACCCAACTTTAGTCTTTGTGCAATTGATCGTACATCAATTTATTACAGTCAGATTTTCCACAGAATGGATATCAGAATTAAGCCCAATCGCCTGCAACTGGATCCGCACTCGCCCGACTCCAGAAAAGACTTTACTCACTGGCTAGCATGTTCTGAGGCCTACATCAAGGCTGCGGACCCCAAGCCAACGAGGTTCAGACGATAAACGTCCTGCACTCCAGACTAAGCTCCAGCATCTTCCCGTTGATCCAAGACG
Organism: Scyliorhinus torazame; assembly: GCF_047496885.1. Classification (NCBI taxonomy): domain Eukaryota; kingdom Metazoa; phylum Chordata; class Chondrichthyes; order Carcharhiniformes; family Scyliorhinidae; genus Scyliorhinus; species Scyliorhinus torazame. Next base: position 195,928,380 of record NC_092719.1, on the reverse strand, counting down.
CCACGAATTACGCAAAAGCAATGGAACTCCTTAAGGAACACTACGCGCAGAAGGTGAACACGCTCTTCACAAGGCATGTACTCGCCACCCGCTCGCAACTACCTGGTGAGTCCATCGAAGACTTCTGGCGGGCCCTAATTCCACTCGTCCGGGACTGTGACTGTCAGGCCGTTACGGCCGCCGAACACACGAATCTCCTCATGCACGATGCCTTCGTGACGGGGATTGCGTCGGACCGCATCCGAGAACGATTACTGGGAGGGGCCACGCTCGAACTGGCGGAGACGAAAACCTTGGTGCTCTCCATGACGGTCGCATCCCGTAACGTACAATCGTACCCCTCCCGCCGTGCTGCCCACCCTTCTACTCCTTCCTACCTGTCCTGCACCCCGCCGACGACCTCCTCAGCCGGGGCCCTGCCTTCTCAATATGCCTGCGCCGTACGCCGATCCGTGCAACCCGGGGGTCTCCGCTGCTACCTCTGTGGCCAGCAGAAGCACCCCCGCCAACACTGTCCGGCCCGCACTGCAGTTTGTAAAGCCTGCAGGAAAAAGGGCCACTTCGCGGCTGTGTGCCAGGCCTGCGCGATCGCTGCGATCGCACCCGCTATCGTGCCCTCCCCCACGCCAGACACACAATGGGAGCTGCCATCTTCTCCTCCCGGGTCCATGATCGACCAATGGGCGCCGCCATCTTGTCCTCCTTCGGCCATGTGCGGCCCATGAGTGCCGCCATCTTGTCCCGACCCCGCAATGTGCGCACCATGAGCGCCGCCATCTTGTCCCCCACAGGGTCTCCGGACATCCTGACATCGGAACCGCACTCGCTTGCCACCCAAAGCATCCGATGGCTCCCCGCAGCTCGCTTCGATGACGCTGGACCAATCTCGCTCGCACAACCTGGCCACCGCGTCAACGACGGTTAAAATCAACGGCCACACGACCTCGTGCCTGCTGGATTCCGGGAGTACCGAAAGCTTTGTTCATCCAGATACGGTAAGGCGCTGCTCCCTTGCGGTCCACCCTGCCAATCAAAGGATCTCCCTAGCATCCTTATCCCACTCCATCCCGATCCGAGGTTTTTGTACAGTCACCCTCACGGTCCAGGGCGTAGAATTTAGTAACTTCCGCCTTTATGTCCTTCCTAATCTCTGCGCTGCACTCCTGTTGGGCCTGGACTTTCAGTGCAACCTCCAGAGCCTCACCCTCAAATTCGGCAGGCCCTTACCCCCCCTTACCGTTTGCGGCCTCGCGACCCTCAAGGTCGATCCCCCTCCCGTTTTGCCAATCTAACTGCGGATTGCAAGCCCGTTGCCATTAGGAGCAGACGCTGCAGCACCCAGGACAAGACCTTTATCAGGTCCGAAGTCCAGCGGCTGCTTAAGGAGGGTATTATCGAGGCCAGCAACAGCCCCCGGAGAGCCCAAGTGGTAGTGGTTAAAACTGGGGAGAAACACAGGATGGTCGTGGACTACAGCCAGACCATCAATCGGTACATGCAGCTCGACGCGTACCCACTCCCACGCATATCTGATATGGTCAATCAGATTGTGCAGTACCGGGTCTTCTCAACAATTGACCTGAAATCCGCCTACCACCAACTCCCCATCCAGAAGTCGCACCGGCCATACACTGCCTTTGAGGCGGACGGTCGCCTCTACCACTTCCTTAGGGTCCCTTACGGTGTCACAAATGGGGTCTCGGTCTTCCAAAGAGAGTTGGACCGAATGGTCGACCAGTACGGTTTGCGGGCCACCTTTCCGTACTTAGATAATGTCACCGTCTGCGGCCATGACCAGCAGGACCACGATGCCAACCTCGATAAATTCCTCCGCACTGCCACTCTTCTCAAGCTGACCTACAACAAAGAGAAGTGTGTGTTCAGCACGACCCGTTTTGCCATTCTCAGCTACATAGTCCAAAACGGACCTCTCGGGCCCGACCCCAACCGCATGCGCCCCCTCATGGAACTTCCCCTCCCCCACTGCCCCAAGGCCCTCAAACGCTGCCTGGGGTTCTTTTCCTACTAAGCTCAGTGGGTCCTATACTATGCGGACAAGGCCCGCCCACTCATTCAGTCCACCGAATTCCCCCTCGCGGCCAAGGCGCAACACGCTTTCGCCCGCATCAGAGCAGACATCGCCAAGGCCTGGATTCGTGCAGTGGACGAGTCACTACCTTTCCAAGTAGAAAGCGACGCTTCAGACGTCGCCCTTGCCGCCACTCTAAACCAGCCAGGCAGACCCGTGGTATTCTTTTCCCGCACCCTTCATGCCTCTGAAATTCGACACTCATCCGTCGAAAAGGAGGCCCAAGCTATCGTTGAAGCTGTGCGGCATTGGAGGCATTACCTGGCCGGTAAGAGATTCACTCTCCTTACGGACCAACGGTCGGTAGCCTTCATGTTCAATAACACACAGCGGGGCAAGGTCAAAAATAATAAAAATCTTGCGGTGGAGAAGCGAGCTCTCCACCTATAATTACGAGATCTTGTATCTCCCCGGTAAACTGAGCGAGCCCCCAGACGCCCTCTCCCGAGGTACATGTGCCAGCGCACAAGTGGACCAACTCTGGGCTCTACATGACAGCCTTTGTCACCTGGGGGTCACTCGATTGTACCATCTGGTCAAAGCTCGCAATCTGCCCTACTCCGTCGAGGAAGTAAGGACAGTCACCAGGGACTGCCAGGTCTGTGCGGAGTGCAAGCCGCACTTCTACCGGCCAGACCGTGTGCGCCTGGTGAAGGCTTCCCGCCCCTTTGAACGCCTCAGCGTGGATTTCAAAGGGCCCCTCGTCTCCACCGACCGTAACACATACATTCTCAGTGTGGTTGATGAGTAATCCAGATTCCCCTTCGCCATCCAATGTCCTGAAATTACGTCTGCCACCGTCATCAAGGCCCTCAGCACCATCTTCGCTCTGTTCGGTTTCCCCGCCTACATCCACAGTGACAGGGGATCCTCCTTCATGAGCGATGAGCTGCGTGCACCGGACCGGCTGAACCTTTGACGGACTCCAGACCGTCAACATGGACTTTTCTTTCCCTACCACTGGACATACGAAAACGAAACGAAAATCGCTTATTGTCACGAGTAGGCTTCAATGAAGTTACTGTGAAAAGCCCCTAGTCGCCACATTCCGGCGCCTGTTCGGGGAGGCTGGTACAGGAATTGAACCGCGCTGCTGGTCTGCCTAGGTCTGCTTTAAAAGCCAGCGATTTAGCCCAGTGAGCTAAACCATAATTGCACTAATTGTATATAGTTTCACGTCACCCCCGCCAGACTCATTTTTAACAGGGGGTGAATGTGGTGATCCACTGTAATAGGAGTTGTAAGGTAGGACCTGCACTACAGGTTCGCCAGTAGCTCCTGCCGGCTCGCTCTGCCCACGGAGAACTGTACAAATATGCATGACCTCCAGTGCCCTGCCATTTCGCCAGCTGCAGCAGGAGGCCACGCATCTGACTGTAATAAAGCCACAGTTGTATCCAACTTTAGTCTTTGTGCAATTGATCGTGCATCAAGATCCAAGACACATTGTAATGTTAGTCCACGCCTTTTAAATTCATATTTTGAAAAAGGGTCAGCCACAGAATCGTTACGGCACAAAATGAGGCCATTCAGCCCATTGTGTCTGGACTAGCTCTCGGAATGAGCATTTCACCTAGTGCCATTCCCCGCCTTCTCCTGTAATCCTGCACATTTTTCTTTTCAGCTAATAGTCTAATTCGAGTTAGAATGCTTTAATTGAAACTGCCTCCACCGCACACTCAGGCAGTGTATTCCAAACCCTGCTTGCCATGAAAAAAGGTTCTCACCATAATTCACCTAAATCAGTGCCCTCTCGTTCATGATCCTTTCATGAATAGTCAGAGTTTCGCCTCATCTTCTCTGTCCAGAATCTTCATGATTTTGAGTACCTCTGTCAAATCTCCTTTCAACCTTCTTTTCTCTCAGGTAAGCAGTCCTAACTTTTCCAGTCGATCTACATAACTGATGTTCCTCATCCCTGGAATCAGTCTTGTGAATCTTTCCGCACTCTCTCTAATTCCTTCACATCCTTCCAAAGGTGTGGCACACAGAACTGGATGCAATACTCTAGCTGAGGCCGAACTAGTGACTTATACAAGTTCAATCTAACCTTCTTACTCTTGCACTGCATGCCGCTTTTAATAAAGCTTTATTAACTGCTCTCAACCTGTCTTGCCAGCATCAATAATTTATATACACATGCATCCAGTTCTCTCTGAATCTGCACCCTCTTTACATTGTGCCCTCTATTTCCTATTATCTCTGCGTGTTCTTCCTGCCAAAGTGAATCACTTCACATTTCTCTGCTTTGAACTTCATCTACCAACTTTCCACCGATTCCACCAACTTGTCTAGGTCCCTTTGAAGTTCTACAATGTCCTTCTCGTAGTTCCCAGTCAGACCAAAACAAAAATTAGTTAACTTTAAACAAAATGCATAAGTATTGCAATTTTTCCAGTTCTTGATTTTCTATTAAAAAGAGGCTGTACTGTTGTGGCAGAATGCACTATTCACTTACACCAAGTGCAATACATGATTTGAGTTTACATATTAGATGGTGCAAGGGATACTTATTGAATTGATGAAGTGGTGAAAAGAGAGCCTGTAATTTCTGGGAAGCTGACAGTCTCAGGAGTAGAAAGCCAATAATTACAAGTGTCTAAGAAATTGCATTTATTGTTCAAGCACAATGTATCATGGGCTCACACACTCATGAGTCGGGTTGTGGAGTATTCCTCATGTCTCCCACGCATAATGACATACTTTGTGCGTTTCCCATACCCGGAGGACCTGAAGTCAAATCTTTCTCCTGCGCGTAGAGAGGATAAGGAAAGCCACATTTCTTCCTGCACCCACCAAGACTGAGGTGAGCTGATTCAAAATTTAACAATTCAACACCACCTCATTATAGCCACCAGGACAGTGGCTTTTTTCTAATGCTGCAAACTGAGACTGACAGACATCAGACCCATTGAGAGTTACTTCTGCATCCTAGGAGCATGGACCATCTCAGGTTACTTGAAGTGAGACTTGAATTCAGAGTGGCACAAACAAAGGTGAACGGTAATGAAAAACAGCTGTGCTCTGCTGTCAACTGTTTCCTGTCCATGAGCCGTGGCTGGGTAATGTAGAGTACCCAGCAGAGAGAAACGAGGCTTGGAGAAGCAGGAAGCTCAGTAATGTAGCAGGAAATGGAAGAATGGAAAATACAGTGAGTGTCAGTCAACACCATAAGCTTGACAGAGGCTAGCATGGGATATAGTTCCAACGGTAATGAAGTTTTTTTTTTTTCTCTGACACCCATTACATCCAGGATACCATACCTTGAAATGTGTTACGCATTGGATAATGTATTGAATAATATGTTTACATAGAAAATACCAGACAATCTGAAGCGTATTATGTTGATATATGAGATGGCTAAAGAAAAGGGAGCACAAGACCCTTGGCCAAGCACCAAAATAAGTATTTGTGACCCACAAAATCTAATATTGTAACAACACAACATGTTGAATAGATCATCTTCAATGTAAGCCTAAAGGTAGCTCTCAGTCCAGGGCCAACTTGCTAAACCTGGGCTTCCCCGAAATGAGACCTTACCCACCTGCAGCATGTAACAGGACATTGTGAGCGCCGTGTCCAAGATTTTCTATCCCATTAACCTTCATGGATAGAAAATTATGGGGAGTGTTCCTGTGGTTTCTTGAAATATGCTTGAAGCAGTAACACTGTACATCAGAAGCACACATTCAGAAAATTAACCAGCTTGTTTTAACTTCCGGTTTTCTTCCATTTCCATCTCTGATGAAGATATTGACTCCGAGCACCTGGATTTGGTTATATTGGTCGCAATATCTTTACAACATCTTGTGCACATAGCCATTATTCCTATGAGACTTGATGGTGAATCTCAGCAGGCGCTTGAATGTGACAAGAATTACAGTTCAGCCTATCTATTTTTCACCTTACATCCTCAAAAGCCACCAATATTCCACTCTCCATAGACCTGAACTCATCCAAGCATCTGTTCCATGTCCTAACTCACACCAAGTCCCATTCACCCATCACTACTGTGCGCACTGGACCTATATTAGCTCCTATTTTAGCCAGTATGTCTCATTCTTCTTATTGCTTTTGTTCTGGTTTTCAAATCGTTTCCCTCCTACCGGCATACCCACAACACCTAAGTCCCCCCCCCCCTTTCAACCCCCCCCCCCCCCCCCCCCCCCCCCCCCAGGGCATCTCCTACCCGCTCCTCCCCAGGACCCCTGGTACTTATCTGAACTGTGGCCCCAGGACTCAGCCATGGCACTGCAGTACCTCCTCTGGCCACTGCACCGCCGTGCCTGGATTGGCTGGAGAGCTGTCAGCCAACCTAATTGGCAACAGCTCTTTGAGGTGGGATTTTTGTCCAAGTGCACTCGGAAGTCCCACCTGCTGCCAATCGACACTCAATTGAGCATGTAATGACAGCAGACCACCCACTCTCTGGATGACGGACACGGAGCGTCGCCATCCTGAAAATCCCAACCCAAGTGTTTGATCACCTGTCCTAATATTTCTTTCTGTGACTCAGTGGCAAATCATGTTTGATAGTACTCCTGTGAGGCATCTTAGGATAGTTGCGGATGTTCAAGGCACTATATAAATGCAGGTTGTTGCCATTGCAGCTGCGCCAACAGACCCTGATAATGTCACTATGTTATACAAATGCGTGGCCACCCATATGCTGGATGGTTTTCCAGATGTATCCTAATCATAGTATGTCATGCTTTACATGGTATTGCATCCACAAAGCTAGTGCAGGATGGTCAAGAGTCAGAATTGACTGACTGGCTGCACTTAACATAATGGCATTGACCATTTAGACTTGAATTTTCAGGTTCAGCAGGGGGCACATTCAGAACACACCATCTGTTCCGAGGGCACATACAGCTCCGTACAGCATAGGACCGGCACATATAGTTACAAAAATGATTAATTATGGCCTCGATTCTGGTTAAACCTCCTTGCAGACATGATGAAATGTTGACCAATGAGGATGGTACAATGGAAAGTCAAAGAGGACCACCCCCCTCACAAGTGGCCCATGTAACACTACCTTGTCTTAAACCCACATCAAACTGGATTGGGTACTGGCTGCTGTGATGATATGAATAAAGAAATTCTGTACATAATGTTGTGCACGACCTCCAACCACTAGATGGCAGTGACCCTGTGGCTGGGGAGTTGGGATTAGATCGTGCTGAGGGATAGGCGTATTTTGGAGTAGCTCTACAATAGTAAATTAGTGTTAGTAGTTTATTATTTTATTTATTCTAGTTATCTTTATTAAATAGTTGTTTAATAATAAATTATTTAAATTGGATGTTCTGTAGTTCATCATTTACTTCGGCCAGTCTACAGAATGTGACAGCTGCTCTATCACATGTTGGCAGACTCATGTCGCGCCTCTTCTCTACTTTTCAATTTCCCACATCTAAACTCTGTCTCTGCAGTTTTGACAACCCTTCAAAGCAGTTTTTATTTCAAAACATCGAATGTAAACATTGAACTTTGTTATAAATGTCAAATCAAAAATAAAACTTTTGTGATTCATATTCAGATTTTTTTTCTGAATGAAACAAAAGCAAATGTTTCATTATTGTATTTATTTACCATACTTTTGATCAATGACAAATGTGTGTGTGTGCGGGGGGGTGGAAGGGTTCTGTAAAGTACATATGTTCTATGGGGATACCCTTTTAAATATCAGCTTGTGCATAGCCCCAAGTGCCCGGTGCTGAAGTGAATGGAAACATTGTTCAGCCAACAAAATGGCCAACTTTAAGATTCAAGCGATGTAGCTACACAGAGAGTGTAAGACTGCTTAATTTACTGGAAATCTCTGCCACCCATTCCCACTTTCTAATGGAGAAAGCTTTCTTCTGACTCATTCCCATTTAACATTTTTAACAGTTATAATGCTGCATGTCCTGGAGTTGCTATGCTGTCAACTGCTTCATTTTTGTAAAGTATTTAGTAATGACTTTTGTAACATGAAAAATGCATTTTTGCAAAAACAACCTAAGAAAATACTAGCAGCTTGGTGGGGACACAATGGGTCAATTCTCCACAGTGATGCATCATGGACACATTAGAGAGAAATGCTGGTTGTATGGTTTCCCCAGGAAAAATCAAAGGCTAATAGATCTTTGCCAACCCTTGTGTGCCTCTGAGCAAATAGATTTCGACTTTCCAAAAGAAAAATAAATGGTTCTCAGTCCATGTTCTCAGACAGTGTGTGTTGTATGAGGGCCTTCAGGTCATTTGCCCACTGCTGTGTCACCAATACATTTTTCAGAGTCACGATGAATTAAGAAAGAAGGGAAGAGCTGGTATTTGCTTTTCACTTTTCAGGACGTCAAGATGCCTCAAACAACCGAAAACGTATGTTTTAAAGTACTTCAGCTATTCTTCAATTAGTACCATGGAATTATAGAATGGTTACAGCACTGAGGAGGCCATTCAGCACTATCTATGCTAGCTCTCTGCAAGAGCAATTTAGCTAGTTCAAATCCCTATCCTTTCCCCGTGGTCCTGAAATGTATCCAGTTCTCTTTTGAAAGCCGTGATTGAAACTGCCTCCACCACAATCCCCAGCACTGCATTCCAGACCCTAACTACTTGCTGCATAAAAATATTTTTCTTATGTCATCATTACTTCTTTTACCATTCACCTTGAATTGGTCTCCTCCAGTTCTCGACGATTTTACCAATCGGAACAATTTCTCCCTTTCTAATCTGTTCAAACCCGTCTTGGTGTTGAACACCTCTATCAAATCTCCTGATCTTCTCTTCGCTAAAGGAGGACAATCCTAGTTTCTCTCATCTATCCACGTAATTGAAGTTCCTGATCCCCGGATCCATTCTCATGAATCTTTTCTGCACTCACTCCAATGCCTCCACATCCTTCCCAAAGTGTGGTGCGTATAATTGGACACAGTACTCCAGCTGAGGTCTGTTACATCCTTCTCTTCACTGAAAACATATAAATCATCTGACACAGATTGGTAAAACAATAATGCGGGTTATTGGAATATAAGACTATATGCAAATAAATTTAACTGGGAGACTAAGGGTGCAAGCTATCAGCCTCGTCACGCCTCTAATGAGATCTCATGAGGCATCGCAATCTGGATCCTGTCCATTGAGGTTAGTTACATATTCAAGTGAGCATATTTAGTCTCACTTGAATATGTCTACTCCGGATATACCCAGCGCCCGTAATCGAATGGCCCCGAGCGGGCGCGGTTTAGCACTGGTTTCCACAAACGTGGACAGGTGTACGGCATTTGGGGGGGGGGGATCTCCCAGGCTATTGGGAGTCCCTGGGTGGTCGGGCTCTGGGAAGGGTGGTACTCTTGATGCCACCAGGGCCCTGTGGCACTGCCAAGGTGGCTGGGGCATTGCCAGGCTGCCAATGCCAAGTTCCCAGGTGGCATCGTGCCCTTGTCGGTGATTGGGCCCTGGGGTGCCATGGGCCTATGGGGTGGGGTGCGGGGAGCTTGATGATCGCCTTATTGGTGAGTTGGGGGGGGGTCCAGAGGGTGCAGGAGGGGGTCTAGAGATTGGGACACCATTTTTAAATGCCTAAGCGGAGCCCGCTTGTGCAGGAAATGGGACTAAGTGCGGCCTCTATAGGGCGTTCCTCATCTCCTTTAAAATGGTTCCCTTTATTTTATATTGCCTCTCCTCGATCTTCCTATACTTTTATATCTTTAATAATCTTTTATATTCACCTGAAAAGTTAGAAAAGCAGCAGTTTAACATCTCATCTGAAAGGTGGTCTCTCAACAGCCCATCTTGCTACTGTAACAAACTGTCAGCCGAGATTATGTTCGCAAGTCTCCCGAGGGTCTAGAACCCATGAGGTTCCAACAATAGCAAAAGTGCGACCTTGAGGCCAAGGTTGATATTAGTCAATCAGGATACTTGTCACCTAGAAGGAGTCCCTCCTGACTAGCCCCCCACCTAACCCTCCGAAGATTGCAGCGGGAGGAGTATCTTGTGCAATTGAAAGAAGAGGCAGAACAACTTTTGAAGGTCAAGGAGGGATGTGCAGTTTTCATGCCTCAAATTGACTTGAGGCTAGAAGGATTGGCATCTAATGGGAATGATGCCGACTGCTGGGCTCGCTCCCTCCAAATGTGGCATTGGTAGGCCTTCATCCTATGCTCAAGGAATTACCACCATTCCTCTCTGATATTGAGGGAATCAGCTACAGAAGGCAGTGAAATGGAGGAAATTACCCACAGGTAGACAAGGGAGGGGGAGGCAGTGGGAAATCAGCAGAGGAACAAGACAATGGGCCTCAAAATTCAATTTCCTGTTTAGTCACACAATTTCAGGATAGTAGAGGAAAATCAAGACCGAAGAATCTTAAGTTGTGAGATCTTTTAATTGGGGTTAAAAAAATAACTAAAGCCAATTCAGAAAGTGCCTTGCAAAAGCACAGAACTTGCTTCCTTCAAGTCAAATTTCTTTGATTTGAATTCAAATTGTCAAAAAAGTTGGCAAATTTTCCACGGTGCTCAATGTACCCAAAACTTTGATGACCAAAAGGCTAAGAAGTGCTGGTGTGGGAGCTGTTTGTAAAGTGAAGAATCCTGTCACCAAGGTGCTGTGAAACTTGTGATATACAGTGGGAAGAATAAAACAAGAGATTTGAGGTCACCAGCAACAAAGGGAAGGGTTAGCTGGAGCTGGCAGAGTGATTTAGTTAACTCCCAGCTGTTGCGTGCTCGGTTTCTTTACTCCATCAAAGCAATATGTTCAGTCTGCTAAAGAGAAGCGTTTATAAACTTTACCTTCTTCTCCAGAATAAAAAGCACATTTAAAACTTGAAAAAATGTTGACTGTAAGCTAAAACGCAAGAAAACAGAGCCCTTCTGAGTGGGCTCTTTATTCCGCTTCTGTGGTGATATTTGTTACCAGTATTGGAAAAGTCAGAGGCAGAAATCTTTCCATTGCTCTTTAGAATGAGATTCGACTTCATGCAGTAGATCAGATGGGCAGGAGAGCTAACATGCCAACTGCATGAGGACTAATTATATCCGCCACTCACTCCATTGCTGCTTCTGCTTGCTACAAGACTGACAGTCCCAGTAGTGATTGTGAGCTTCGAAAAACCTTGGGATGCAATCTCAGTAATTACGTTTGATTGCTCTCACCTGCGACCTCTGCTGCTGAGTATGCAAGTTCAATGGGAGGTCAAGTAATCTGCATTCAGAGGGGATGTTCGACCCTGTCACTAGAATCGTACAGCACAGAAGGAGGATATTCAGCCGTCGCATCTGTACGGGTTCTTTGTAAGCAATTAGCCACACTCCACCGTGCTTTCTCCGTAGCCTTACTTTGGTGTGCTATTTAAGCACATATCCAATTCCCTTTTCAAAATTACTATTGAATCTTCTTCTAGCAGTGAATTCCAACTTTTAACAACTTGCTGGTGTCATAATATACACCAGTATATCATGGTGCAGACACACACACACACACTGATGGACATGCAGTGGGACCAATCAGCATACACAACACCGCAGCCAATCACCAGTTAGAGCACACACATTATAAAGACAGAGGGCATCAGTTTTCCCGCTCATTCGGGATGCAGCCTCTCAGAAGCACAGAGCTTACAGCTTACAGCACAGATCTTCACCATGTGCTGAGTGCACAGACTGGTTAATTCATAGAATTTACAGTGCAGAAGGAGGGCATTCGGTCCATCAAGTCTGCACCGGCTCTTGGAAAGAGCACCCTACCCAAGGTCAACACCTCCACCCTATCCCCATAACTCAGTAACCCCACCCAACACTAAAGGCAATTTTGGACACTAAGGGCAATTTATCATGGCCAATCCCCCTAACCTGCACATCTTTGGACTGTGGGAGGAAACCGGAGCACCCGGAGGAAACCCACGCACACACGGGGAGGATGTGCAGACTCCGCACAGACAGTGACCCAAGCCGGAATCGAACCTGGGACCCTGGAGCTGTGAAGCAATTGTGCTATCCACAATGCTACTGTGCTTAGGACAGGCATAGGTATTTAGTTTAATCTAACATCGTGTTAACCCACAGTGAAAGTATGTTCAACAGTTTCTAGCTTAATAAAATAGTGTTGTACTATTTTATGTGTTGGTGGCCTGTATGTGTTCCACGGATCCAGAGCACCCAACACATCACGGTACCAGTAGTTGAGGGATGTTAGAACTTCTTAGACCTACCTGCAAGTGATCTGCCTTCCACCAGCACACAGCCATCCTGCAAAATGGACAGCGTCCGCCCACCGCCGCCGCTCCGCATCACGGGTAACCTAGGGGCCAACTGGAAGATATTCAAACAAGGCTTCCAGCTCTACGTTGAAGCCACAGACCGGGAAGCTGCCTCAGACACCAGGAAGATCGCTCTCTTCCTATCCACAGCCGGGGACCATGCCATCCACATCTTCAATTGTCTCACCTTTGCTGATGGTGAAGATAAATTATAATTCAAGACGGTCCTCCTTAAGTTTGACAGTCACTGCAACATCGAGGTGAATGAAAGTTTCAAGCGCTACATATTCCAACAGTGTTTGCAGGGTAAGGATGAACCTTTCCAGTCCTTTCTCACCCACCTCCGCATCCTTGCGCAGTCCTGTAATTACGGGTCCACCCCCGACTCCATGATACGTGACCAGATCGTTTTTGGTGTTCAGTCGGACCCCCTACGCCAGCAACTCCTCAAGGTAAAGCAACTCACCCAAGCGATTGCCATCGAGAACTGCGTGCTACACGAACATGCCACTAGTCGGTATTCCCACATCCAAGCGGCTGAAACGGCGCGGCAAAGTCCCCACGAGGCAGAACGGGTCCAAGCAATCGAGCAATTCCAGGGCCTCAGCCTGGATGAGGGCGGCCATTTCGCGCGCTTTTCGCAGACTCCCGCGCTTGTGCGCACTGAACGAGGGGACGGCGACGTCGACGAACGTACTGCGCAGGCGCGCACCATGTACGACCGCACCACGCATGCGCGGTGGCGCAGCGAGCGTACTGACGCTACACCGTGCGGCAACTGTGGCTCCGCCCATTTAAAGCGGCAATGTCCTGCCAGATCCCAACGAAGCCTGCAATGTGGCAAACTTGGCCACTATGCTGCTTCATGCAGATCAGCTCAGCTTGCCAACTCTTGTCGCTCCAGCCAGCCTCGCAGGAATGTCCGGGCCATTCAACCCACGGTCACCGAGCCTGATTTGGACCTGCTACCCGATATTGACACCGAGGACCCGAAGGCGCCTTTTCAAGTCGGTATCATTACAAAAAACAGGGTATCCCCGAAGCAAAGAATCCAGCCTCTACAGGTATACAGCATCGATCCGGGTGATGAGTGGTGTGCCACCCTTACGGTCAACCGGTCCCAAATACGATTCCGCCTGGACACCAGTGCCTCCGCCAATTTCATTGTGCGGTCTGACCTCCAAAGCCTTCGTGTCAAACCAGCCACCCTGCCATCAGCCTGCCAGCTATTAGATTAGAATGGCAATGCCATTGCTGCCAGCGACTCATGCCAACGTGAAGTGACGCACAGGTCACTCAAAGCCATCCTTCCCTTTGAAATCGTGGGTTCCTCGAAAGCCTCCCTGCTTGGGGCGCAGGCATGCAAGCTATTGAACCTAGTTCAGAGAGTTCACTGTTTCTCTCCTGCTGACGTGTCTGCCTTTCAGGACACTGACTTCAGGGCGCAGCTCGACGCCATTATCAACCAGTACCACAACGTCTTCGAGGGCATGGGCACGCTCCCGTACACCTACAAGATTTTATTAAAACCGAATGCCACGCCTCTGGTGCATGCACCTCGCAGGGTCCCAGCACCCCTTAGAGACCGCCTCAAGCAGCAGCTGCAGGACCTCCAGGTCCAAGGAGTGATTTCCAAAGTCACGGAACCGACCGACTGGGTCAGTTCCATGGTATGTGTAAAAAAGCCTTCCGGCGAATTGAGACTTTGTATTGATCCCAAGGATCTCAATCGCAATATTATGAGAGAGCACTATCCAATTCCCAAGCGCGAAGAGCTCACATGTGAGATGGCTCGCGCCAAGCTCTTTACCAAACTCAACGCCTCAAAAGGATTCTGGCAAATCCAGCTCGATGAATCCAGCAGGAAACTCTGCACGTTTAACACCCCCTTTGGAAGATATTGTTACAACAGGATGCCGTTTGGGATCATATCTGCATCAGAAGTGTTCCATAGGATTATGGAATAAATGATGGAAGGTATTGAAGGTATTCGCGTCTCTGTCGATGACAATCATTTGGTCCACCACCTCGCAGGAGCATGTTCGTCACCTTCAGCGCGTATTCAGACGTATACATGAGCATGGCCTCCGCCTCAACAGGGCCAAATGCTCTTTTGGTCAGACAGAACTTAAGTTTCTCGGGGACCACATCTCCCAATTGGGTGTGCTGCCGGATGCGGACAATGTAGCTGCCATCACAACTATCAAAACACCAGAGGACAAGAAGGCGGTCCTCCGATTTCTGGGCATGGTCAATTTTTTAGGTAAATTCATCCCTAACCTCGCCTCTCATACCACGGCTCTCAGGAACCTGGTCAGGAAGACGACAGACTTCCAATGGCTCCCTGCCCACGAGCACGAATGGAGGGAACTCAAAGCAAAACTGACCATGGCCCCGGTCTTAGCCTTCTTTGATCCAGCAAAGGAGACCAAAATTTCGACCGATGCCAGTCAATCCGGCATTGGGGCAGTGCTCCTTCAACGTGATGAGGCCTCACCATGGGCCCCCGTTGCATATGCATCACCCCCACGGAACAGCGCTACGCGCAGATAGAAAAGGAGTGCCTGGGCCTTCTGACCAGTGTTGTTAAGTTTCACGATTATGTCTACGGACTTCCTCAATTCACCGTTGAGACCGACCATCGCCCGCTGGTCAATATAATACAGAAAGACTTGAACAACATGACGTCTCGCCTCCAGCGTATTCTTCTCAAGCTCCGGCGATACGACTTCCAGGACCTCATCATTGCTGATGCTCTCTCCAGATCAGTCAACACTCCATGTGACCCTGCGGGATTTGTCTGCCAGGTTGACGCCCATGTGGCATTCGCGGCCTCCAATCTACCTGCCTCGGATGAACGCCTCGTCCAAATTCGCCATGAGACGGTGGCTGACCCCTTGCTACAGCGTGTCATGCGCCACCTAATGGACGGGTGGCTCAAGGGCCAATGCCCTCAATTCTATAATGTCAGAGATGATCTGGCGGTAGTAGATGGGGTTCTTCTAAAACTGGACCGCATTGTCATCCCGCATAGCATGCGCCAGCTTGTCGTGGAACAACTACACGATGGCCACCTTGGCATGGAAAAGTGCCGCCGATGGGCCTGAGAGGCAGTGTACTGGCCTGGCATTAATGAGGACATAGCCAACACAGTGCTCAACTGCCCCACTTGTCAGCGCTTCCAGCCGGCCAACCACTTGAGACCCTGCAGCACCATGAGTTGCTCACGTCAACATGGACCAAGGTGGGCAACGACCTGTTCCACGCGCTGGGTAGAGACTATGTCCTGATCGTGGACTACTTTTCAAATTACCCGGAGGTGATACGGTTGCACGACCTCACCTCGTCTGCAGTCATTCGTGCATGCAAAGAAACCTTTGCTCGACACGGCATCCCCCTCATGGTTATGTCAGACAATGGCCACTGCTTCGCCAGCCAAGAATGGTCCAACTTTGCCAGGCAGTACAATTTTGCCCATGTGACGTCCAGTCCCCTGTACCCCCAATCCAACGGCAAGCAGAGAAGGGAGTACATATCGTCAAACTACTCGAACGCAGGGCTGCCGATGCTGGGTCTGATTTCCACCTTGCTTTGCTGGCCTATTGCTCCGCCCCACTGTCCACTGGCCAGTCGCCAGCCCAATTACTCATGAGTCGCACCCTGAGGACGATGGTGCCGTCCATCCATGTCCCAGACCTCGACCACGTTCCGGTCCTTCGCCGGATGCAGCTGTCTCGTGCACAGCACAAAGCGGCTCATGACTCCCGTGCAGCTGATCTCCCTGCTCTGGCTCCAGATGACAACGTCCGCGTCCATCTTCCGGATGGTGGCTTGTCTGCAACCGCTGTTGTCCTTCGGCAGGTGCCCCCCCCCCCGCTCGTTCCTGGTTCGTCTACCGGATGGCTCTATTCTGCGCCGCAATCGACACGCCCTTCGTCTCGTTCTACTCTCGCCACGTGATCCTCCAGTATCGCCTCACCCTCCTGCTGACCCTGCCACGGACTATGCAGAGCTCCCTGTCACTCTGCCTCCCCCTGACTTTGACGCAGTCCAGCCCGCTCCTGAACCGGCAGCTCTTGACCCACCCTTGAAGCGGTCAACCAGAATTCGTCGCCCACCTCAGAGACTAAATTTATGAACTTTTCGAATTTATGGACTCTCTGAATTGTTTCGTTGCTTTGTTTGATCGTTTCCCTGGTTTGTATATAGTGTTGATCTCGTTACTCTTGTTGCATACTGCTTCTCTGCACCAGGCACCTTCCCATGTAAATAGATTAGTTCTCATGTACATAGTCCTGTAAATATGTCTTCGCACCCCACACGTAGTTAGGAACATTATCACCACACATTATTTATTGCCACACACATACATTTTTTTATAAAAGGGGGGATGTCATAATATACACCAGTATATCATGGCGCAGGCGCACACACTGATGGACACACAGCAAGACCAATCAACACACACAACACCGCAGCCAATCACCAGTTAGAGCACACTCACTATAAAGACAGAAGGCATCAGTATTCCCGTTCATTCGGGTTGTAGCCTCTCAGAAGGACAGAGCTTACAGCTTACAGCACAGATCTTCACCGTGTGCTGAGTGCATAGACTGGTTAGGATAGGCATAGGTCTTTAGTTTAATCTAACATCGTGTTAACCCACAGTGAAAGTATGTTCAACAGTTTCTAGCTTAATAAAATAGTGTTGCACTATTTTAAGTGTTGGTGGCCTGTATGTGTTCCATGGATCCAGAGCACCCAACACATCAGCTGTGTAAAAGAATATATATATTTATCATCTACCCTCTAGCTCTTTTACCACTAGGGTCTTAGGCGCTAACATGTTCCAGTTTGCTGTGAAATCTGGTATCATTTGGTAGTTCTTAGCAAGATGCCAGGGTACTGCAGGAGGCAATAGGCTTTGAGGCTGCACGTAACCTTTTTCCAAAGTTAACCTAACGTTCAAAAGGCTAGGCTGTTCCCCTGGCTTGGACTCTAACAGCGACCCACATGTCCTATACTTCATTGGGCCAGCTTTCAAATAAGCCCCAACTCTCTTCAAGGCCATGGGATGTCTCAATGTAGCAAGTCCTTGCCCCAGTCCTCCACCTACATGTCCTTGAGGAGTTACAAAACTCCTTGCCTTGTAAGGCCAGGTGGGAAATTCAATGTTAGACCAGATGGGCTGACGATTTTCAGCAGACTATTCTAACTGATCTGACTTTGTCAGTTATATGAAACAGGGTGAACGGTTCCTGGCTATGTGTATAATGGGGCGACGAGTCACAGTAACAAGTAAGTTTATCTCTCAGAACTAACTATGGTCGCAGAATGACTGGCTGTATCTGCACAAACCATATCCAGGGTTAGCGGCAAGTACTGTCAGTGATAATGCCAGTGTTTGAATAAAATCTAAAGTCTCAAACTTTAGTATCACTATAAACATCAGAGTTGGGATCAGTATCTGGGTCAAAGTTGAAGTATCAGCGCAAGTTAGGGTCACTCCACAGTGCTTGGGTTAGGGTCAGTAACAGGGTTGAAGTGTCAGGTCCAAGTCTAGGATTTAGGGGTAGGTTCAGTGTTAAATTGACACGATCACTCTGTAGCCTTAGGGCTATTACCCTCATTATGAATGTCTCCAGCTACCTGTTTCTAATATGACGTTTATTTTCAGTCTTGCCTCTTTTCATCTATAGCGGAATGTAAATCTTGTCACACATCATTCCACAGATTCCTTCAGGACTTTAGTATCTCATTCCAAAGACAATTCCTCACACACAGGCCCTGGGCAGTGAATATTGTCTTGTTGTTCAGCCATACGAGACACAGCAGCCAGTTTAGATCTTGTTCTCATAGTTTCCAAACATGCACTTTACAGAAAGTGTCACTTCCATCTGTCCCTTCCCAACTGTAATATTCGCTAGTGGTGCTGGATGTGTCACATCTTTTTGGTGTGTTTAGCTCAATGACACAATGTGCACATTTATCCATTGAGTTAATTGTGGAGCTATACCACCCATCTGTAGAGAAGCAGTAATGTGTAAATCTCTTACAATGAAATGTTCATACATTCTGTACAGAACAGATGCTGTTGATAGTTGAAGCATCGCTTGTTGAAACTTGTCAGTCTGTATCTCCAGTAATTACAGCTTGTAATATTAGCTGTTTATCAGTAGACACACCAAATATTGTAAAACTGCCATGTCCTGGAGATGAATCTACTAAATCATCTTCCCCTATGAGAAAAACTAAATTAATCTAAAATCCCACTTCAATGTAGGTCACTGAAATTGATCAAATATCCGATCTTGCTGCAGGTGTCGCTGGGTGAAACTGATTCAAAGGAGAAAGATGCACCAAGCCATAGGTAAAGGATTGTCATGGGTAGAAGGGTAACCATCAGGGCTTTGTGTACACGTGGGGAGGAGGCTCTTCAACTTCTGGGTAGACACATCAGGGAGACAGTGGGACAGAGATTCCCAAACCTCTGATGGGGTCGCAGAGGTCACATTTGGGGTTGCAAGATCCGTCATCTCTGGGCAGCAATGGCGTTTGTAGAGAGGAGGCTTCCCAGTCCCGAGGCAATAGGGGGGCTGACCTGGAGCAACTGGATCAATTCTTCCTAAGAGCATGGGGACAGACAGGGAGCTCAAATTGTTCATTAACTTCAGAAACCACTTCGAGCAGTGGGTTTGAATGTGCCAATGTTCTGCAGCTGGAGGCTTGCAAGTGACTGACTGACTGCGGGAAAAGTTGGGAGCTTGTACGGCTGAGACAGGAAAGTGAGTGACATATTCAAACTTTGCTGTATTTACACTCCGGTCTTCCTGTTGTGCAGGCTCCTTACACCTACACATCAACTCTGCTCCATAGGACGGAGTTTGACCTGTTGACCACAGGGAAGGCGGAGGCACAGTGGAGGAAAGCGCAGGGGGCGACCTACGAGTATGGGGAAAAGGCTAGTCGGATGCTGGCACACCAGCTCCGTAAGAGGACGGCATGAGGGAAATAGGTGGAGTCAAAGATGGAAGGGGAGCCACGGCTCGGAGTGCGACGAAAATAAACGAGGTATTCAAGGTCTTTTATGAAGAGCTGTACAGATCCTAGCCCCCAGCGGGGGAAGAGGGGAGGAGACGATTCCTAGATCAGCTGAGATTCCCGAGGGTGGAGGAGCAAGAGGTGGCTGGTTTGGGGGCACCAATTGGGTTGGAGGAGCTGAGCAAGGGTTTGGGGAGCATGCAGGCGGGGAAGGCCCCGGGACCAGACGGATTCCCGGTGGAGTTCTACAGGAAGTACGCAGACCTGTTGGCCCCGCTACTGGTGAGGACCTTTAATGAGGCAAGAGAGGAGGGGACCCTGCCCCCGACAATGTCGGAAGCAACAATTTCTTTGATCCTAAAGCGGGACAAGGACCCACTGCAATATGGATCGTACAGGCCGATCTCGCTCCTCAATGTGGATGCAAAGTTGCTAGCAAAAGTGCTGGCCACGAGGATCGAGGACTGTGTCCCGGGGGTAATCCATGAGGACCAGACGGGATTTGTAAAAGGCAGGCAACTAAACACCAATGTGCGGCGGCTCTTAAACGTGATAATGATGCCATCGGAGGAGGGAGAGGCAGAGATAGTGGCAGCTATGGACGCGGAGAAGGCCTTTGACCGAGTAGAGTGGGAGTACCTCTGGGAGGTGCTGCGTAGGTTTGGGTTCGGGGTAGGGTTTATCAATTGGGTTAAGCTCCTTTACAGAGCCCCGATGGCGAGCGTAGTGACGAACCGGCGGAGGTCGGAGTACTTTCGACTGCACCGAGGGACGAGGCAGGGGTGCCCTCTGTCCCCCCTGTTGTTCGCATTGGCGATCGAACCATTGGCCATGTCATTGAGGGAGTCTAATAAATGGAGGGGGGTGGGTCCGAGGGGGAGAAGAGCATCGGGTGTCGCTATATGCGGATGACCTGTTGCTGTACGTGGCGGATCCAATGGAGGGGATGGTGGAGGTCATGCAGACTCTAAGGGAGTTTGGGGAGTTTTTGGGCTATAAGCTCAATGTAGGGAAGAGTGAGCTCTTTGTATTACAGGCGGGGGACCAAGAAAGAGGGATAGGGGACCTACCGCTGAGGAGGGCGGAGGGGAGCTTTCGGTATCTGGGGATCCAGATAGCCAGGAGTTGGGGGACCCTACATAAACTGAATCTGACGAGGTTGGTGGAGCAAATGGAGGAGGATTTCAAAAGATGGGACATGTTACCGCTCTCACTGGCTGGTAGGGTGCAGTCGGTCAAAATCGTGGTCCTTCCGAGGTTTCTGTTTGTGTTTCAGTGCATTCCCATCGTGATCACTAAGGCCTTTTTTAAGAGAGTAGGCAGGAGTATTATGTAGTTTGTGTGGGCGAATAAGACCCCGAGAGTAAGGAGAGGGTTCCTGGAACGCAGTAGGGACCGAGGAGGGTTGGCGCTGCCAAACCTGGGGAGCTACTACTGGGCAGCAAATGTGGCGATGATCCGCAAGTGGGTTATGGAGGGAGAGGGGGCGGCATGGAAGAGGATGGAGATGGCGTCCTGTAAAGGAACGAGCCTGGGGGCGTTGGTGACGTCCCCTCTCGCCGACAAAGTATACCACGAGCCCGGTGGTGGCCGCAACGCTAAGGATCTGGGGCCAGTGGAGACGGCACCGGGGTGCAATGGGAGCATCGGTGTGGTCCCCGATCAGGGGTAACCACCGGTTTGTCCCGGGGAAGATGGCCGGGGGGTTCCAGAGCTGGCATCGGGCGGGGATTGGAAGAATGGGGGACCTGTTCATCGACGGGACATTTGGGAGCCTAGGGGCACTGGAGGAGACGGTCGAGTTACCCCCGGGAAATGCCTTTAGATATATGCAGGTGAGGGCTTTTGTGAGGCGACAGGTGAGGGAATTCCCGTTGCTCCCGGCACAAGAAGTTCAAGATAGGGTGATCTCGGGTGTATGGGTCGGGGAGGGCAAGGTGTCGGAAATACACCAGGAGTTGAAAGAAGAGGGGGAAGCGCTGGTAGAAGAGTTAAAGGGTAAATGGGAGGAGGAGCTGGGGAGGAGATCAAGGAAGGTCTGTGGGCTGATGCCCTAGGTAGGGTTAATTCCTCCTCCTCGTGTGCCAGGCTCAGCCTGATACAATTTAAGGTGGTCCACAGAGCGCACTTGACGGGGGCGAGGTTGAATAGGTTCTTTGGGGTAGAGGACAGATGTGGAAGGTGCTCAGGGAGCCCGGCGAACCATGTCCATATGTTTTGGTCATGCCCGGCACTGGAGGGGTTCTGGAGCGGCGTGGCGGGAGCAATATCTCAGGTGGTGAAAGTCCGGGTCAAGCCAAGCTGGGGGCTAGCAATATTTGGAGTAGTGGACGAACCAGGAGTGCAGGAGGCGAAAGAGGCCGGCATTCTGGCCTTTGCGTCCCTCGTAGCCCGGCGAAGGATCTTGCTAATGTGGAAGGAGGCGAAGCCCCCTAGCCTGGAGGCATGGATAAACGATATGGCTGGGTTCATAAAATTGGAGAGGATTAAGTTCGCCTTGAGAGGGTCTGCGCAGGGGTTCTACAGGCGGTGGCAACCGTTCCTAGACTATCTCACGGAGCGTTAGAGGAAGGTCGGTCAGCAGCAGCAGCAACCTTGGGGGGGGCAGGGTGGAGGGGACGTCCTGGGAGGGGGGTGGGGGAAGGGGGGACTGCCTGGGAGGGTGGATCAGCAAGAGATAACATGAAGGGTTGGGGAAACTGGCACGTACGGGTGAGGGCCAGTGTACAAAGCTGTGTAAATATATCATTTTGCCATGTATATATCTTGCTCTGCGCGATTTCTCTTTTTTTTTGTTACGAGGGGGGGGGGTTATTGTTTGTAAGGGAGAAAAATTGTGTTAAAAAACTTTAATAAATATATATTTTTTTAAAAACTCTGCTCCATAGGTACAGGCAACTACACCAAAAAGGGGCGTTTGGGAAGAAAGAACTGGTGAGTTCTTTTATTTGTTCATGGGTTCTGGGCTTTGCTGTCTAGTATCTGTGTATGTCCTTAAGAGCATTAACCTGGGCCTCTGGTTTGCTACTTCAGTCACGTTTCCACTACACTGCATGACAGCCTCCCCCATTTGTGCTCATGTAATTGGGAGAGAGTAGATGTGGGGGAGCTGCTGCCGAGTGAGTGTAGGAGCCAGCAGTGCAGAGTCCAATCTCAAGGTAACCAAGGCACGAATGAGGGTTTCAGCAGCAAATAAGCTGAGACGGGACAAAGTCGGGCACAGGTACAGAGGTGGAAATAGATGGTCTTCCTGATGACACGAATAAAAGAGCCGGAATTCTCGGGCAGTTGGGATTCTCTTTTCCCGCTGGCATCGCACCCCGCCCGTGGGTTTCCCGATGGCATGCAGTGGATTCAATGGGAAATCCCATTGACAAGCGGTGGGAAGAGTGACTCCCACCGTCAGTGAATGGCATGCCACCTATAAACACGCGGCTGGGGGACCGGAGAATCCGCCCAAAATCTGAAGCTCACCTAGGGGTCAAACGCAACATCAACAAAACGCAAACTTACACCCCCACAAGCTAAAGATGTGCAGGGTAGGTGAATTGTCCACGCTAAATTGTCTCTTAATTGGAAAAAATGAATTGGGTACTCTAAATTTTAAAAAAGGATGATATGAAGGAGTCTGGAAACTGCATCTACAACATTCCTTGGGTCTTCTTAGAGCAGCTTTCCAGAAATCCCTTTTTCTCCTCGCAACCTCTGCCCATTTTATACTTCAATTTTGGATTTCTATGGCCTTAATTTGTATATTTGTGGAACCTGACACTTTGTTTCAGGCAGCCATCTTGGATGACTATAAGTAGCCCAAGCCAATAGATTTGTGCACAGCAGATCACAGTATGAAATTTGGAGGTCTGATGCCACTTTTACACTGGAAAAATGGTGACCCTGAGCTGAATTCCCCCCAAGGTATCTTCAATGTCATGAGCTGTCCAAATGATCTCCTTTCCAATGCAATGAATCACTGGAGCAGGCCTCCTTCTCAGAACGGTGCGAGTTTCAAAATGCCTCCTTTAAGAACGGAAGACCTATTCTCAGTGCTTCACCAGCTTTCCTGTTGGGCAAGTCACTCGCAGTGTCCAGTGTGAGATTTTACCAATGTTTTTGCCTTCCGAGCGGAGAGGTACCACAGCTTTGCCTGGCGGTCGGTCTCTTCGTTATGATACTGCCACCGTCTTAGTTTATATGCCAGCAGGCAGAAACTTTACACTGCCAAATCGGAAGCATTTTAATTTGCTGGTAAGTGACTAAAACAATGTTTAGCGTAGTCCTAAATTCGGGACAACCTTAAGAGAGTGGGTGTTTCGATAAATTTGAGAATTCAGGGAGGTTTTAGAAGCGGGTATCTAGATTTACATTGACATAAAAGGGAAATACAACGTCTTGTCTTGGGTGTCAGTAATTGCTCAGCGATTGCCATGATTGAAACATCTGCTCTTACCAAATGCCAGCCGGTCGTGTTTCAGTTCACATAATAATAGGTCCCTGTTTCACAGATCCAGTTTCACCCAAAATCTGCTGCTCACACAATCCCTCGCTAAATGCCAACCAACTAATTAAACGCCTGCCACAGGGCCAAGCCAGACAGGGCATTGTTTTGAAAAGTAAAGGACTTTCACAAGTAATTGCTGAGAATATTCAACAGCACTAGCTGCTGTTTAGATCAGGGACTGTGATTTACTTCTGCCCTTTTTACACCCTGCTTCACCACGTTGGTTGGAAGGACGGCCAGTTCAGAAGTCACCACAATACTCAAACTGTTTCCACTAGTCTCAGGCCCTTAATGTTTCCGATAAACAGGAAAACAACTCCTTTTAATTATATAACATTGCGACAGGTTCAGCTGAGTTGCTGAATTCTAATTCATTTGCATAGCAAAGTTATTCGGAGGTGCCAAACTCATTTCAGCTTATGCTCAGCACAAGTGTCTAGTTTATTCATGTTGCTTATGACCATAGGCTTGTGTAGTTTGAGGGGGTCAATTAAGTGAGAAAAGTACATAATTGTGTGTCAACCGCTGAAACAATTCACCATTTTGCTTCCATTTACATTTACTTACCATTGGAGATTGTGGTGCAAGAGGATTGGTTTGTTGGCGCTCAAGTGTTTGTGTGTATCTATTGGCCACAGCTCGGAACAGGAAAGATCTGGAAATCCATGTGGACATCGCATTATGTATTGGAGCGCCAGGATACAGGATTCATCTCCAATGTATTGGGCTTCTGAGGTCATTCATGAAGGTCCCGCCTTCTCAACCTTGCCTGAGGTGTGGTGATCCTCAGGTTAAATCACCACCAGTCATCTCTTCCCCCTCAAAGGAAACGCAGCCTACGGTCATCTGGGACCGTGGCGACTTTACCTCTTAAGCTTCTGACCTCTGTTGTGCTACACAAGGAAACATCAAGCAAAAGCGAGATGTTTCTCCACAAAATCAGAAGGAGAATCGACTTCACGTGGCTGTCGCCACACGTGTAAGTGTAGCTTTGGATGTGTCCTGAGAGCATGCCATCAGCTGTGGATTTAGTTGGTAGCATTCTTGCCTCTGAGTCAGAAGTGCAGTACTGGGGCTGGTTTATCTCAGTGGGCTGGACAACTGGTTTGTGATGCAGCTGCGCGGGTTCAATTCCCGTACCAGCTGGGAATTCTGAATTCTCCCTGTGTGCCTGAACAGGCGCCGGAATGTGGCGACTCGGGGCTTTTCACAGTACTTCATTGCAGTGTCAATATAAGCCTACATGTGACAATAAAAATATAATTATTACTGAGGGAGTGCTGCGCTGTTGGATTTGCCGTATTATAGATGAGATGTTAAAATAAGGCCTTGTCTGTTCTCAGTTGGATGTAAAAGGTTCTATGGTGGGAGCTTGCTCTGTGTCAATTGGCTGCTGAATTTCCTACATTCCAGCAGTGACTGCATTTTAAAAGTATTTTCTGTACTCGCTAAGGTCAGAGTGCAGAAGTTGGCAGGGGTGAATTAAATAGGCACAGAATTTGGCAATTTTGTGAACCAACGACAGTTAGATGATGTCTTTGTGTTTGGGGCTGAGTGAGTCTATGACTCTGTGTATTTGTGTACATATGTATGTTTATATGTATGAGCATGCATGTCTCTGCTTGTGCATGTCTGACAATGCAGAGCTTGATATGGATGCATGTTTGAAAATTTGTACATTTTAATAAATAAAAAGACTTTTTGGTGGGGCGACATCTATACTGTTGAATTTTTTATTTTCCCCTTTAAAAGTAGACATTTAATTTATTTGTGAACAGTGGTTTGTTGATATAAATTCCTCCTCTTTGCATTTGAATAAGTTATGATTCAGTTAATTGTCAACACATTCGTGGCCCCTTTTCTCTCAATGTCTTGTTTGAGTACACACAGAAAATGCCAGTTGAGAAAGTCATGAGGATGGATTTTAATTTCCAGCAGATGTTCAGTAGGAAGTTGCAGGTGTTGAGGCAGGAATCTGCGCAGGGTGTGTGCCAAACGCATTCACAGATTCAGATTTCAGAAGTTAAAGCAGAAAGTGCTTGAGATGCTCAGCAGATCTGGCAGCATTTGCGGGAAGAGAAACAGAGTTAATGTTTTGAGTCGAATAGGAACCTTCTCCAAATTTCAGGTCTGGGATATTTTAACTCCCAAATCACAACTGCAAGTCACTAACCTGCTCCCAGCTTGGAACACATGGAAACTAGGAGTCAACCATTGAGTGGGAGTGTAAATCTGGGCTGGGATTGCAGGGATAGAGAGGGGCAAGGCTCTGGAGGGATTTGAGAGATTGAGTGGGGAAAGACCACGGTGGAATTGCAGCGATAGAAAGGGGTGAGACCATAGAGCGATGTTGCAAACAAGGGTGAGGATTTAAAATTAGGGCATTGCTTAACTGGCAACCAACAGCGAGCACAGTGGGGAAATATGAAATAAAAGCATTAAATTCTGAAAATACCCAAAGCAGTTTGTGCATTCTCAAATTAATAGCGCGGGTTAATGTTTTTGTTGATCAGAAACCCAAGTTTTAATGAAGGGTCTCCATTTGAGAAATTTCCCTTTTTCTCTTCAGATAGTAACAGACTTGTGTGTATTTTACTGTTTTCATTTTCTACTGCCTCTGTATTATGTGACTGATTTCAGCTTGAAACAGCACTGATTGTACAGGACTCTGGAAAGACATTTAAGATTAAGTTGTTTAGAAACAAGTGCAACAAGTACGGTACGGGGCAGCTCTGCAATCCACTGATACAAAAACCTGCCTGGACATGTTTACGGCCATCACTGATTAACACCGAGTCGCTCCCATTGCATATCAGTAATCCAGGCTCTGCTGTGTTGGGGAAGAGCTAATCAAAGTGCCGACTCCAAATGGTAGCACAGACAGGTCAACTCAAAGCTTATGTTGTTTGGATTAGATAAAATACCTTTGACCAATTGCTCAAATAGCTGCAGTTTGACTCATCAGAATAAAATTCTTTGCAGAGAACACATTGAAAATTAGGAGTCTTAATCTGAAATGAATGAAAAGACATCAGTCCTCAACTTGTCTGCTCACCTAATTGATGCTGAGTGATTGGCTCAGTGTTTAGAGTATTCTCTGGATTTTGGTTCAGATTGCCAGCATTTGCAGTTTGTTGCTTTTTGTTCATTTTAAGAAGTTTTTGAAATCACTGACTCACTTTCTCCCATAACCTAGGAAAGTACACGTGAGAAAAGGGGTAAAAAGATATGCGAAACACAACATGGATTATTTGGGGGGCGATTCTCCCAAATGGAGCCCAAATGTTTGCGCCGTCGTGAATGCTGTTGTGTTTCACGATGGCGCTAACCGGGCCCGGGTACGACCTATTCTGTCCCCCACAGGGGGCCAGCACGGCGCTGGAGTGGTTCACGCCGCTCCAGCCTTCTTTCCCGGTGCCAAATGGGCTCCACGTCAACCCGCGCATGCGCAGTTGGGCCGTGCCAACCTGCGCATGTACGCAGGACATCTTTCGCGCGCCGGCCCCGACTCCACATGGCGGTGGTGTTCAGGGGCCGGCCGCGCAGGGAAGTAGGCACGGCGGGGGAGAGGCTGGCCTGCCCATCGGTGGGCCCCGATCGCGGGCCAGACCCCATCGGAGCCCCCCCCCCGGGTGAAGAAGCCCCCCTCCCCACCCCCCACAGGCTGCCCCCTGACCGTTCGCGCAGAGTTCCCGCCGGCAGCGACCAGGGGTGAACGGCGTCGGCGGGACTCTGTCGTATCCGCACGGCCGCTCAGCCCATCCAGGCCGGAGAATCGGCGGCCCCGCCGATTCCAGCGGCCAGCGCCACGCCAAACGCGGCGGCACAAATGCCGCCGATTCTTCGCACCTCGGAGAATCGCATGCCGCCGTCGGGGTGTCGTGGTGCGGTTGCGGCGATTCTCCGGCCCGGCGCGGGGCTGGGAGAATCGCCACCTGGGACTATGGGGAGAACTGTGTGATGCACGATCAATGACTACTAAAGCGAGGTTGTAGTCCAATTGAAGGCTTTAATAAGCTAGATGTTTCCCCCAGCAGCTCAGGTACAGAAAGAAGGCTGCTGGGGCGGCACGGGCTCTTATACCCCACCTTGCAGGGCGGTGCTACCATACAGTTTGACCAATCGGAAACATACAATATCTACCAATGGCGTTCCAGCATTACTAGGTACCGTAATACCTCGACACAGACTACCACACTGTGTGGAGTATAAATATCAGCAGAGCCCAGTTGGGCCAAATGATCTGTTTAATTCTAATCACAAGAATTAAGTTCTGTGTAATTTTACATAAGTACAGAGAACTGGGATGGCTACCCAGAGAAATCTTTGCAAGGTGCCTGAATGTCACCCTGAAATAACATATGAGCTTATACCTGAAAAGTGTTTTTCCTGTTTGGACAGGCCACTTACCCACATAATATTGATATTGATATAAGATGAGGTGCACCTTAGATAAATGTTAGAAGTTGTGTACCTTATTGCCATAACTGAATTTACTTGGGCTACATATTGTGCTTAATCACCGTATGAATGGGGCACCAGTCAAGCAGTTTAAATAAGTTAACAACCTACATCTACATAGTGCTTTTAATGTACTTAATATCACACAGCATTATAGGGACAATGAATACAAGAAAAGGAAGAATTAGAAGGTGTGACTGATGAAAGAGATGCTTTTTAAGAAGGTTCTTAAAGGCCAAGAAGTTCTGAGGAACTTCCAGAAAGTAGGCAAAGGCAGCTGAGGGCACTTCGCCCAATTATAAGGAAAAGGAACAGGAGATGTCGGAAGCTGAAGAAGAGAGCTTTTGGGTGGGAATCTAAACCTGGAGGAGATTGCAGTGGGGCATGCAGCCTGTGGAGGGAGGGCTTTAATATTGAATTTACTGTATCACAGATGTGCAATCCAGGTAGAATAAGGTGAAAAGTGGAGCTTGGTGTAGGGTACATGCAGCAGAGGGTCTTGTTATAAGATGCTACTGATGGATAGATAGAATGTGAAGTTTATAGATCAGCTCAGAATGAAACAAGATACCAAAATTACCAACAATTTGGTTCAGCTGAGAAATGGTCAGAGATGGAATCAGCGGAAAGGGACTGCAGTTTTCGGAGAAGGTAACAGGGACTTACGTTGTGCGCCTGGTTCACTTGTATCTGCGTTCCAACTCCAGCTGAGTGCTCAACAGGACTGAACCTCTGGATTCTCAACCACAATGCGGCACATTATTCATTACCACCAGTGGACCTTCTGTCGTGTTACTGCACGCTCACGATAGGGGAGATGTTAAGCTATTTTATAAAGGCTGGAACATTAAACTATGTAAGATGTATCACTTTATTCTGCTGCTACAATATAGCTGGTTGTAAAATTTGTGTGGTCTTAAAGCCACATAGTGTAATTGATATCCATCCCGGTTTAACAGGAAACTATAACTTTTGACTAAGGGTTGCACCTGAAACGTTAATGTTTACCCATCTTTAATGATTCTCTCTGACTTTGAGAGTGTTCCTAGCATTTCCTGAGTTCCCTCTAGTCTGAACACAACCTTTGTCTGATAAGATTAACAAATTACACTGCCAGTTGGCCAATTGTTCCAATGTAAGGAGGCGATGGTATTAAAGTTTCCTCACGGAACACTCCAATATGCCACATTCACTGTTTCCCATGTTGTCAAGGAAGCTGGAATCTTGTGAAGATTCATGCTTACTTGTTTCCGGAGTCTTCTCTTGCACGGCCACACGTTTCAACACTTTATTCTATGTGTTTGATGCACGTTCTCAATTGTTTCCTAACAATGTTCAAAGCTTTCTAAAGAATTGTTAACTACTCAATTTAAAGGAGTTAATCTAAATGTAATAATGGTATGGCATTGGTAAACTACCTTGGAACGAGTTCAGATATCAGATACAGTGCCACCATTCTGACAGAGATTGAATTCAAGATTCTCATCATAGCTCCCTGTTTATCAGTAAAACACAGTAACCAAAGCTGGAGTGGAATTAACGGTTCTATACAACGGTTAAATTAAAGTGAAAGAGGCAGTGAAATGGCTTATCTTCAGGATCAGTACCGGCACTCACCCTGCTCAACCTGTACATAAATGACCTGCCAGCCACATGCAGCTGCAAATTCATCCGCACCCAAGACATCTGCTGTGCTTAACACGGAACACTCCAATATGCCACATTGGTGATGCAGCCCGATAGGATGCTTTCTATGGTGTATCTGTAAAAGTTGGTAAGAGTCAATGCGGACATGCAGAATTTCCTTAGTTTCCTGAGGAAGTATAGGCGCTGTGTTGCTTTCTTGGTGGTAGCGTCGACGGGGTGGACCAGGACAGATTTTTGGAGATGTGCACCCCTAGGAATTTGAAACTGCTAACCATCTCCACCTCGGCCCCGTTGATGCTGACAGAATGGGTAAACACGATCCAGAGATCTTCATCGTGGTGCCGCGGGCCATAGCCCCCTCAGCACTTCCCCCTCCACCCTCACAGCTGTGGCTGCCCGTCCTCACCCCCCCCCCCCCCGGCCAATGGTCCCCCGCCGAGCACTGGGGTGGCAAGTCAAGCACCCACTGTGAGCAAAGATGGCTCCTCCCCTCCTCAACTCTCCATGGAAGCCCTTCCGCCAGGTTCACGTTTTTAGAAAGAAGTACTAATTGATGCCGGCCTGAGCATTTGCTGGAGAGGCCGATGAATGACAGGAGGCCGTTAGGTATGGGGTGTCTCCCGTTAATTGTATGGAAATAAAGCTTAAGTGGTGATAATTGGTCTCACGCTCTGGTGAGATCCCGATTTCGCCTACGTGAGTGGGCTGCTTGCATCGCGGTTCTTGTTTTTGGCCTCTCGCGTTATTCACCGGCCTCTTTCGCTTGAGCAAGAGCGTAAGGAGGCCGGAGAATCACTCCCTGTGTTTCAGCACAGACAGGGGTTCATGGATAAACAGAGGTTGGCGCAGGTTTAAAAGCAGCCAGTGGCATACTGGAGCTCAAATGTTGGAAGGTTGACCCATCAGGAGAGTATTGGAATGATCAAGTCTGGAGGCGGCAAAACTACTGACAAGAATCTCAGGCCTAGATTGCCTGCCTCTTTCCCTGCCTCAGCCAATGTGATTGGAGTCGAATGCAGGTAGTCCTTGGCATGCAGTGGACATGGGATGGAAGTTTAGTTCGGGGTTGAATAGGTTGCTCACAGCGGGTGCTGGGCCATCGGCTGGGGGGGTGGGGTGAGGGCGGACAGCCACGGCTGGGATGGTCCACCATGTGAGGGTGGAGGGGGAAGTGCTGAGGGGGCAACCGCTCGCGACACCACCATGCCAACCTCTGAGGCTGTGAACAATTGAGGCATTGAGAGGGGAAAAGAACCAATAGCCTGGGAAAGACAGTGAGATGGGAATAAGTAATCAACTCAACAAATATAGTTTGACCATCCCGTGCATCAAACAAAGTTGCACATATCCATCTTGGTCTCTCAGATTGAGGTTGCTGTGTGAAGACCCCGCCCCCTTGCTTATCAATATTGATGTGGAAATCTGCAGCTTGTGGAAAAATGAAGTCTCTAAGAATGCCGTCTGTGGTGAAAAACTGGACATGTCATTCTGTGAGAACCCCTCTCTGTGCTCACAAATATTTTCAACGCTACAGTACCTTCCGTGAATTCGGAATATCAGTTCAGAGTCATTATTGATTTAAAATGTCGGCTTGTGAAAAGTTCAAAGGAATAATATTCTACTGTCAAGGAAAAGCTGATCTGATTTAAAAGCTCTGCGATTTGAGATAGAGTTTGCCGGAGGGAGCCACTAATGAGAGCCTACTTGTGTGCCATTTGCCTCGCAGAGAATCAAAAGTTAACACTATGTTATGCAGACATACAATAGGTGTCAAATTCCTCAGGTAGGGTGGAAAACAGTCCTGCGGGGTGACATATGCAAAGCCTGTAGTGAGGCTGGTCAGATGTGCTAGCCTGGCACAATGCTATATAATATTGGGCATGTTGTCAATTGAGTTTAAACTACTTTTATTGTTTCAGTTTTCCATTCGTGTAGATGGAATGTAGGAGGGAATTTCTTCCTGTATGATGTGTGCCGATACTGTGAATAATGGACGATATCTTTGGTTGGCAGACTCCTATAAGGACTGTAATCCCTGGCTTGTGCAGAATGAAGATGTGCTACTGAAGACCCAACAGGGATATTTTTCACCTCATTACCACCCGATATGTAGTGCAAGAATGGGTCATTGATAAATGGAAAAAATAAAAATGTTTATTCTGAGCATATCGCAGTTATTAAAGGTGGTCTTTATTCCAGAGCGCCGGTCTCCAAGAAGGGGTGAGTCTCATGAAAAATGGAGGGTCAGGAAGATCATTGCGATGCTGGAGCCATTTTATCACCAGCAGCCTGACTGTCGTCAGCTCCAGCCCCTAGCCAGCAGCCATGGGCAGTACCAGTCCTGAGACACCATTTCAAGTCCTATTTCCAAGGGGTCTTCAAGTGCTTTAGGTAGAACTTTGGGAAACTATTTTATTGTAGTGGCTTGTATGACCTTAAATAACCCGGAGAAAGATGCTACTTGTGGGGCTTTTTCTATTGCAGTTTTTACTTGATTGAGGGTGGGTGGGAGGGGGTGGGGAGAGAATTGAGGGTTGGGTGGGGGTGAGATGAGGAATTTCACTCTGAGTGGAAGATGAATAATATCAGTAGGAAGTAAACAGAGTTGCAGCCGAGGGTAGGAGAGCTGTAAATAGAAGGAGGGATGCTTGAACAGGTCCTGAGATTCCCAATTTACTGGATAGGCCCAGAACAATGTAGTTGCCATTCTGAGATGCAGTAGTGCCGCAAGAAGGCTTTGCTTCCCTTGGAAGACAATGGCAGACTTGTGCCGAATTCTCTTCAGTCTAAGGACGCCTGTGACCAATTACTGCAGCTAGCACAGTCGTTGCTGTTACAGCCAGTATCACTGCCACCACCTACTTCTTTGGCTCCAGCTCTTTCCAGATGGTCGCAGGTGATATCATCACCATCATTCAGTAAAGTCCATGTTTGTATTGAACAAGTGGCTGCTGTGTTGTGGCCATTAGAGAGAAAACTTTCTCCATGGATGACCTGAAGCAGAAAGTCATGGCTCGGGGAGGGATGCATACAAGGAGTGCCCAGATTGTAATTTTCCTTCCCTGCCTCAGTTTCCACACGACTACCTAGAGTGCAACGAGAAGCAATTTCTACCCGTTTCTTACTTTTGGTACTTTTTTTTTTTAAATCTGTTTTTTTAATGGGGCCAGTTGAAATGGACATTTTGGAACTTGAACAAGATAAAGGACATGAGGATATATTTATTTCCAAGGTATTGGTGAACTTTTAAAACTGCTTTTCCTTTAAGCAGTGCAGCAGTGAGTCAAGACAAGAAGGTGATTGAAAGAGGAGTCAAAACCAGACAAGGAAGGGACTGCCTTAAAAGAAAAGAGCGAGACGTGAAGAGGTGCAGAGGGACTTTCCAAGCTTATGGCAAAGGCAGCTGAAAATCTGGGGGCCAATGGTGTAACACTGCGAATCGACAATGCCATATTATGGGCTAACCACATGCCATGGTGGCAGAATGTCATTCAGCTAATCTGGAATCATGAGCAGACCGAAGATAATTCTCTGGGAACTACTCAGATCAGGGCTGGGAAAAGACAAATGGAAGCAGATAGATTAAATGCCTCTTTCTGGCAAGAACACAGATTAGCCACATTTCATTTAGAAAACAAAACCAATGGATCTGATGTGTAGATATATAAAAAAGAGCAAATCAATAAATCTCAGTGAAGTATATGTCATAATATACACCAGTATATCATGGTGCAGACACACACACACACACTGATGGACATGCAGTGGGACCAATCAGCATACACAACACCGCAGCCAATCACCAGTGAGAGCACACGCACATTAAAGACAGGGGACAGGAGAATTCCCGCTCATTCTAGTAGCAGCCAGCTCGGAGCACAGAGCTCACAGCCTGCAACACAGACATTCACCATGTGCTGAGTGCATCACCTGGTTAGGACTAGGCAAGGTTCAACAGTTAAAGCTGGTATTGCATTTACCCACAGTTCAAGTATGTTAATATAGTTAACCTTATAATAAAATAGAGTTGCACCACTTCCAGTGTTGGTGACCTGTTTGTGATCCAGAACACCCAACACATCATGGTACAAGGAGTGGTTGCATACTAGCCCTTCTGAGACCCACCTGCAACTAATCAGCATTCTGGCATCCTGGAGTATGGAGAACATCAACCCGCCGCCGCCGCTCCGCATCGCCGGCAATCTCGGGGTCAATTGGAAGATTTTTAAACAGCGCTTCCAGCTCTTCCTCGAAGCCACGGACAGGGATAACGCCTCAGACACCAGGAAGATTGCTCTGCTCCTCTCCACGGCCGGGCAACACACCATCCACATCTTCAACTCCCTCACATTCGCAGACGACGAGGACAAGACAAAGTACAAGACGGTTCTCCTCAAATTCTATACCCACTTCATAGAGGTCAATGAAAGCTTCGAACGATACCTGTTCCAGCAGCGCTTGCAGGGTAAGGACGAACCTTTCCAATCCATTTTAACACACCTCCGCATCCTTGCGCAGTCCTGCGGCTACGGGCCCACCTCCGATTCCATGATACGCGACCAGATCGTATTTGGTGTTCTGTCGGACCCCCTGCGTCAGCAGCTCCTCAAAATTAAGCAACTCACCCTAGCGACTGCCATCGAGACCTGTGTCCTGTATGAAAATGCCACCAGCCGGTACTCCCACATACAGGCGGTTGAAACAGCGCGGCAAGGTCCCCACGAGGCGGAACGGGTCCAAACAATTGAACACCTCCAAGGCTGCAGCCTGGATGAGGGCGGCCATTTCGCGCACTTTTCGCGGCCTCCCGCGCTTGTACGCGCCAAACGAGGGGACGGTGACGTGGAGGAACGTGATGCGCAGGCGCGCACCACACAGGACCGCAACTCGCATGCGCGATGGCGCAACGAGTGTACTGACGTCACGATGTGCGGCAACTGTGGCTCCGCACATTTAAAGCGGCAATGTCCTGCAAAATCGCGACAATGCCTATGATGTGGCAGACTTGGCCACTATGCTGCCTGCTGTCGAGCAGCTCAGCCTGCCAATTCGCATCGCTTCAGCCAGCCTCGCAGGAACGTTCGGGCAATTCAACCCACGTTCACCGAGTCCGATTCCGACATCCCGCAGATCAGTGACACTGAGGACCCGAGGGAGCCTTTTCGAGTCGCTGTTATAACAAAGAACAGGCTGTCCCCGAATCAAAACCACCAGCCGCTGTCGGTGCACAGCATTGATCCAGACGACGAGTGGTGTGCCACCCTGACGGTCAACCGATCCCAGATACGATTCCGCCTGGACACTGGTGCTTCCGCTAATCTCCTAGCCTGGTCAGACTTTCAGACCCTTGGGGTTAAACCAACCATTCTTCCGTCAACCTGCCAACTAGTGGAATACAATGGCAACATCATTCCTGCTACCGGTTCATGCCAACTCGAAGTGACGCACAACTCGCAAAAAGCCATCCTTCCCTTCGAGATCGTGGGCTCCTCGAAGGACTCTCTGCTAGGCGCACAGGCGTGCAAACTCCTAAACCTCGTTCAACGAGTACACTCTCTCTCTCCAGAGGACACGCCTGCCTTCCAGGATGCGGACTTCAGGGCGCAACTCAATGCCATCATCGACCAGCACCGCGACGTTTTCGAAGGCATGGGCACGCTTCCATACACTTACAAAATCCTGTTCAAACAAGACACCATGCCTGTGGTTCATGCACCTCGCAGAGTCCCAGCACCCCTCAAGGACCGCCTCAAGCAGCAGTTGCAGGACCTCCAGGACCAAGGAGTGCTCTCCAGAGTGACGGAACCAACCGACTGGGTCAGTTCCATGGTGTGCGTAAAGAAACCTTCCGGCGAGCTCCGGATCTACATTGACCCAAAGGATCTGAATCGCAACATAATGAGGGAGCTTTTTTGAAGAATAAAGGGATTAAGGGTTATGGTGTTCGGGCCGGAAAGTGGAGCTGAGTCCACAAAAGATCAGCCATGATCTCATTGAATGGCGGAGCAGGCTCGAGGGGCCAGATGGCCTACTCCTGCTCCTAGTTCTTATGTTCTTATGTTCTTATTACCCTATCTTCAAGCGCGAGGAGATCACGTGCGAGCTGGCTCGGGCGAACATCTTCACCAAACTTGACGCCTCGAGAGGATTCTGGCAAATTAAACTAGACAGGTCCAGCAGAAAGCTGTGTACCTTTAATACCCCGTTTGGCAGATACTGCGACAACAGGATGCCGTTTGGGATTATATCGGCATCAGAAGTATTCCACCTGATCATGGAGCAAATGATGGAGGGCATTGAGGGTGTGCGTGTCTATGTTGACGACATCATCATTTGGTCCACCACCCCGCAGGAGCATATCAGTCGCCTCTAGCGCATGTTCAAACGAATACAGGACCAAGGCCTTCGCCTCAACAGAGCCAAATGTTCCTTCGGCCAAACGGAACTCAAGTTCCGAGGGGAGCACATCTCCCGGTTGGGTGTGCGGCCGGATGCGGACAAGGTGGCAGCCATTACGGCCATGCAGAAGCCAGCGGATAAGAAGGCGGTCTTCCGATTTGGGCATGGTCAACTTCCTGGGGAAGTTCATCCCAACCTCGCCTCTCATACCACAGCTCTCTGGAACCTGGCCAGGAAGACAACAGACTTCCAATGGCTTCCCGCCCACGAGCGCGGATGGGAGGAGCTTAAGATGAAGCTTACCACAGCCCCGGTATTGACATTTTTTGATCCCACGAAGGAAACAAAAATGTCAACGGATGCCAGCCAATCCGGCATTGGGGCAGTGCTCCTGCAATGCGATGAGGCCTCATCATGGGCCCCCGTTGCATATGGGTCACGTGCCATGACCCCCACGGAACAGCGCTACGTGCACATCGAAAAGGAGTGCCTGGGCCTGTTGACTGGGGTCGACAAATTTCATGATTACGTGTACGGCCTCCCCCAATTCACTGTCGAGACCGACCATCGCCCGCTGGTCAACATTATACAAAAAGACCTGAATGATATGACCCCTCGCCTCCAGCGCATTCTGCTTAAACTCCGGCGGTACGATTTCCAGCTCCTATACACCCCGGGCAAGGACCTGATCATAGCCGACGCTCTGTCCAGGGCAGTCAACACCCCGTGTGACCCAGAGGGGTTCGTCTGCCAGGTTGACGCCCATGTGGCCTTCACGGCCTCCAATCTGCCGACCATGGATGAACGCCCTATCCACATTCGCTGCGAGACTGCGGCTGACCCCCTACTACAGCGTGTCAGGCGCCACATGACGGACGGGTGGCTCAAGGGCCAATGCCCGCAGTTCTACAATATCAGAGATGATCTGGCAGTAGTCGATGGTGTCCTCCTGAAGCTGGACCGCATCGTGATCCCGCACAGCATGCGCCAGCTCGTTTTGGAACAGCTACACGAGGGCCATCTTGGCGTGGAGAAGTGCCGACGGAGGGCCAGAGAGGTAGTGTACTGGCCAGGCATCAATGAGGACATCGCCAACACAGTGCTCAACTGCCCCACCTGTCAGCG
Organism: Scyliorhinus torazame; assembly: GCF_047496885.1. Taxonomy (NCBI): domain Eukaryota; kingdom Metazoa; phylum Chordata; class Chondrichthyes; order Carcharhiniformes; family Scyliorhinidae; genus Scyliorhinus; species Scyliorhinus torazame. Next base: position 195,890,865 of record NC_092719.1, on the reverse strand, counting down.
GTTCCAGCCGGCCCAACCACGTGAGACCCTACAGCCCCATGTGTTGGTCACGTCCCCTTGGTCTAAGGTAGGCGTTGACCTGTTCCATGCGCTCGGCAGGGACTACGTTCTGATTGTAGACTATTTTTCGAACTACCCGGAGGTCGTACGCCTGCACGACGTCACATCATCGGCGGTCATTGTTGCCTGCAAGGAGAACTTTGCTTGTCACGGCATCCCACTCACTGTGATGTCGGACAATGGCCCCTGCTTCGCGAGCCAGGAATGGTCCAACTTTGCCAGCAGGTACAACTTTGTGCATGTGACATCCAGTCCCCTGCACCCCCAATCCAATGGCAAAGCGGAAAAGGGCGTCCACATCGTCAAACGGCTACTCTGCAAGGCTGCCGATGCAGGATCCGACTTCTACCTCGACGGGCCTGTCGCCAGCCCAGCTGCTCATGGGTCGCACCCTCAGGACCACGGTGCCGTCCATTCATGTCCCAGACCTCGACCACGTTCCAGTCCTTCAGCGGATGCAACAGTCTCGTGCACAACACAAGGCGGTGCATGACGCTCGGGCGACTGATCTCCCTGCTCTGGCGTCGGACGACAACGTCCGTATCCATCTTCCGGAGGGTGGCTGTTCTGCAACTGCTGTGGTTCTTCGGCAGGTGGCTCCCCGCTCGTTCCTGGTTCGTCTGCCAGATGGTTCCATTCGCCGCCGCAATCGGCGTGCCCTTCGTCTCGTTCCACGCTCGCTACGTGATCCTCCACCGGTGCCACGCCCTCCTGTTGTCCCCAACCTGGACTATGTGGAGATTCCGGTTACTCTGCATCCTCCTCACTCTGCCATGGCCCAGTCCGTTCCTCAGCCGGTGGCTCCTGACCCACCCTTGAGGCGGTCAACCAGAATTCGTCGCCCACCTCAGAGACTTGACTTATGAGTTTTACAATGTTGGACTCTTTGATCTGTTCTGCTATCCTGTTTCATCGTTCCAGTAGTTTGTTTGTAATGTTCATTTCGTTGTTGGTGTGACACCCTATTTCTCTGCACCAGGCACCTTCCCGTGTAAATAGATTAGCCTCATGTACATAGTCATGTAAATAACACGTACACACATAGTCAGGTACATTCACTACACGATATTTATTGTCACGCAGGCACATGTTCTTTATATAAAAGGGAGGATGTCATAATATACACCAGTATATCATGGTGCAGACACACACACACACACACTGCTGGACATGCAGTGGGACCAATCAGCATGCACAACACCGCAGCCAATCACCAGTGAGAGCACACGCACTATAAAGACAGGGGACAGGAGAGTTCCCGCTCATTCTAGTAGCAGCCAGCTCGGAGCACAGAGCTCACAGCCTGCAACACAGACACTCACCATGTGCTGAGTGCATCACCTGGTTAGGACTAGGCAAGGGTCAACAGTTAAAGCTGGTATTGCATTTACCCACAGTTCAAGTATGTTAATATAGTTAACCTTACAATAAAATAGAGTTGCACCACTTCCAGTGTTGGTGACCTGTTTGTGATCCAGAACACCCAACACATCAGTATAGACCTCTGACAGAGAGAGGAAATCAATCCCAATCTATTTTTTTCCTTCATCGTTCATGGGTTGCAGGAGGCACCGAGAAGGCCAGCATTTGTTGCCCATCTCCAATTGCCCTCGATTGGCTTGCGAGGCCATCTTGATGGGCAGTTAAGTCAACCCGCATTGCCGTGGGTCTGAGAACATCAGAAACAGGAGGAGGCCATTCAGCCCTCCACATCTGCTCTGCAATTCAATAAGATCATGGCCGATCTTCTACTTCAACACCATTTTCCTGCACCATCCCTGTATCCCTTGATATTTTTAATATGTAGAAATCTATCTATTTCTATCATAAATATACTCAGCGACTGAGCGTCCACAGCCCTCAGGGGAGGGAATTGCAAAGATTCACCCTCTGAGTGAAGATATTCCTCTTCACCTCAGTCCTAAATGGCCCACCCCTGATTCTGAGACTGTGTCGCCTGGTTTGAGGACTACACCCCTGCCGCGTCCTCCCAACATCCACCGAGGTGATACCTCCCTCCTGCATCCACCCTGTCAAGTCCTGTAAGAATTTTCAGTGTTTGAATACGGCCGCCCCCAAGGCCCAGTCTATTTAGTCTTTCCTCATAGGACAATCCCTCCATCTCAGGAATTAGTCTGATGAACCATCTTTGCACTACCTCATAGATTATCATAGATTATCATAGATTATCATGGAATTTACAGTGCAGAAGGAGGGCATTCGGCCCATCGAGTCTGCACCGGCTCTTGGAAAGAGCACCCTACCCAAGGTCAACACCGCCACCCTATCCCCATAACCCAGTAACCCCACCCAACACTAAGGGCAATTTTGGACACTAAGGGCAATTTATCATGGCCAATCCACCTAACCTGCACATCTTTGGACTGTGGGAGGAAACCGGAGCACCCAGAGAAAACCCACGCACACACGGGGAGGATGTGCAGACTCCGCACAGACAGTGACCCAAGCCAGAATCGAACCTGGGACCCTGGAGCTGTGAAGCAATTGTGCTATCCACAAGGCTACCTCAATGGCAAGTATATATTTCCTTAGGTGAGGAAACCAAACCTACACACACAACTCCAGGTGCCATCTCATCAAGAGTCCATATAACAAGACATCTTTACACCTGTACTCAAATCCTCTTGTAATAAACGCCAACGTGCAATTTCTCTTTATAATTGCTTGCTGGATCTGCAAAATAGCTTTCAGCGACTCATTAACAAGGCCACCCAAGTCCCTTTGCACCCCAGCCTATCACCATTTTAGAAAACGCCTTGTATTTCTGTTTTTCTTACCAAGGTGGATTTCACCACATCGTATTCCATTTGCCAATTGTTTGCTCACTCGCTTGGCCTCTCCAAATCCCCTTGAAGCGCCTTTGCATCCTGCTCGCATCTCACACTTCCACCTACTGTGTCATCTGCAAACTTGGAAATATTACACTTAACCATTGACAAAGATTGTGACGAGCTAGAGCCCAAGCACTGATCCTTGCGGTACCCCACTAGTCACAGCCTGCCAACCTGAAAATGTCCATTTCATTCCTATTCTCTGTGTTTTGTCTGTTAAATGGTTCTCAATCGGTGCCAGGACATTGCCCCCAATCCCATGTGCTCGAATTTTACTATCCTCTTGTGAAGGGCCTTATTGATAAGATTTCTAAAAATCTAAACATACCACATCTGCCAATTCCCCCTTATCTATTATGTTAGTTACATCCTCAAAATATTCAGGTTTGTTAGAGACGATTTTCCTTCGATAAATCCATGTTGACCCTGCTCAGTCCTGCCATTAGTTTCAAGGGGCCTGTCCCCACACCCTTTATTATAGATCCTCGAGTCACATGTTGGCCAGACCGGGTAAGCATGGCAGATTTCCTTCCCTAACAGACATTGGTGAACCAGATGGGTATCGTGACAATCAATGATAGCTGTCATTAGTCACCGTTACTGACAAGCTTTATATTCCAGATTTGATTAATTGAATTCAAATCCCACCAGGGGTCATGATGGATGGGGACCCATGTTCGCAGAAAATTAGCCTGGCCTCGCGATTACTAGTCCAGCGACATTCTCACTATACCACCCTCTCACCTCAGAGCTATCATAAAGGGAGGGGAATCCCTGTCAGCAATGTGCAGATCTATGGCTGAAAGGTAATTTCAATTTTCGCACAACATGAATCTTTGGTACAAAAGTACATTCTGACACAATGTGTAACGGTTTGGATGGTGCAAACTCTGGATGAATTAGTTTTAAATTATGTAGCCTTTTTGTCAAGTTATCACTTTGTTTCGTTTGATCCAAAAGTACCAGTGATTAAAGTGGACCGATGTTGAAATTGTTGATGATTGTACACAAATGAGAAATGCATTATTGTGTAAATTTGTGTTATCCTTCTCATCGACAATGCCGATTAGAAGTCTCGACCATAGCGCTCTGCTTCCATCTCCTGATTAGTTATGGTAGTGCAGGTAAAATGTTGCCATTGGGTTTGTGTTATTTATATAATCCAGTCGGATGTTTGTCATTTTGTGACCATCCAAAGAGCATTATTCAGCTTGGAGGATTGTGTACAGAATCAAAATATACATTGAACATATGTCGCAATTTCTTACAAGTGAATACGAACTTAGAAGAGGAAGTGAAAGAAATGGGGAGATAATTGATAAATAATCAAATCCTAGAGAGGACAGAAATCCTCATTGTTTTTTAAATGATTTTCACAGGAGGTGGGCATCACTGGGTGGGCCAGCATTGAGCATTTGTATTGCCAATCCTGAATTACACTTGTTAATGGGGTGGTGAGATGCCATCTTGAAGCACTGCAGTCCGTGTGGTGCAGGTATACCCACAGTGCTGTTAGGGAGGGAGTTCCAAGATTTCGACCCAGCGACAGTGAAGGAATATACTTTCCAAGTCAGGATGGTGTGTGACTTGGAGGGGAGGTTAACCTGCAGGTGGTGGTGTTCCCATGTCTGCTGCCCTTGTCCAAGGTGACAGAGGTCAGGGGTTTGGAAGGTGCTGTTGAAAGAGCCTTGGCGTGTTGCTGCAGTGGGTCTTATAGATGGTACACCCGGCTGCCACTTTGTGTCGATGGTGGGGAAAAGTAGATATTGAAGCTGGTGTCAATCAAGTGGGCTGTTTTGTCCTGGATGGTGTGGAGCTTATGAGTGTTGTTGTAAATGAACCCACCCAGGCAAATAGAGAGTAGAACATAGAACATTACAGCGCAGTACAGGCCCTTAGGCCCTCGATGTTGCGCCGACCTGTGAAACCACTCTAAAGCCCATCTACACTATTCCCTTATCGTCCATATGTCTATCCAATGACCATTTGAATGCCCTTAGTGTTGGCGAGTCCACTACTGTTGCAGGCAGGGCATTCCACGCCCTTACTACTCCCTGAGTAAAGAATCTACCTCTAACATCTGTCCTATATCTATCTCCCCTCAATTTAAAGCTATGTCCCCTCGTGCTAGACATCACCATCCGAGGAAAAAGGCTCTCACTGTCCACCCTATCCAATTCTCTGATCATCTTGTATGCCTCAATTAAGTCACCTCTTAACCTTCCTCTCTCTAACAAAAACAGCCTCAAGTCCCTCAGCTTTTCCTCATAAGATCGTCCCTCCATACCAGGCAACATTCTGGTAAATCTCCTCTGCACCCTTTCCAATGCTTCCACATCCTATAATGCGGCGACAAGAATTGCACGCAATACTCCAAATGCGGCCGCACCAGAGTTTTGTACAGCTGCAACATGACCTCATGGCTCCGAAACTCAATCCCTCTACCAATAAATGCTGACACACCGTACGCCTTCTTAACAACCCCCTCAACCTGGGTGGCAACTTTCAGGGATCTATGTACATGGACACCGAGATCTCTCTGCTCATCCACACTGCCAAGAATCTTACCATTAGCCCAGTACTCTGTCTTCCTGTTATTCCTTCCAAAAATGAATCACCTCACACTTTTCTGCATTGAACTCCATTTGCCACCTCTCAGCCCAGCGCTGCAGCTTATCTATGACCCTCTGTAACTTGTAACATCCTTCCACACTGTCCACAACTCCACCGACTTTAGTGTCATCTGCAAATTCACTCACCCATCCTTCTACGCTCTCCTCCAGGTCATTTATAAAAATGACAAACTGCAGTGGCCCCAAAACAGATCCTTGTGGTACACCACTAGTAACTGGACTCCAGTCTGAACATTTCCCATCAACCACCACCCTTTGTCTCCTTCCAGCTAGCCAATTTCTGATCCAAACTGCTAATCCCATGCCTCCGTATTTTCTGCAGTAGCCTACCGTGGGGAACCTTATCAAACGCTTTACTGAAATCCATATACACCATTTACCCTCATCCACCTGTTTGGTCACCTTCTCAAAGAACTCAATAAGGTTTGTGAGGCACGACCTACCCTTCACAAAACCGTGTTGACTATCTCTAATCAAATTATTCCTTTCCAGATGATTATACATCCTATCTCTTATAAACCTTTCCAAGTCTTTGCCCACAACAGAAGTAAGGCTCACTGGTCTATAGTTACCGGGGTTGTCTCTACACCCCTTCTTAAACAAGGGGACAACATTTGCTATCGTCCAGTCTTCTGGCACTATTCCTGTTGACAAAGATGACTTAAAGATCAAAGCCAAAGGCTCAGCAATCTCCTCCCAACTTACCAGAGAATCCTAGGATAAATCCCATTCGGCCCAGGGGACTTATCTATTTTCACACTTTCCAGAATTGCTAACACCTCTTCCTTATGAACCTCAAGCCCTTCTAGTCTAGTAGCCTGAATCTCAGTATTCTCCTCGACAACATTGTCTTTTTCCTGTGTGAATACTGACGAAAAATATTCATTTAGCACCTCTCCTATCTCCTCGGACTCCACCCACAACTTCCCACTACTGTCCTTGACTGACCCTACTCTTACCCTAGTCTTTCTTTTATTCCTGACATATCTATAGAAAGCTTTAGGGTTATCCTTGATCCTACCTGCCAAAGACTTCTCATGTCCCCGCCTGGCTCTTCTTAGCTCTCTCGTTAAGTCCTTCCAAGCTAACTTGTAACTCTCGAGCGCCCTAACTGAACCTTCATGTCTCATCTTTACATAAGCCTCCTTCTTCCTCTTGACAAGTGTTTTGACTGCTTTAGTAAACCACGGTTCGCTCGCTTGACCACTTCCTCCCTGCCTGACAGGTACATACTTATCAAGGACACGCAGTAGCTGTTCCTTGAACAAGCTCCACATTTCCATTGTGCCCATCCCCTGCAGTTTTCCTCTCCATCCGATGCATCCTAAGTCTTGCCTCATCGCATCATAATTGCCTTTCCCCCAGATATAACACTTGCCCTGCGGTATATACCTATCCCTTTCCATCACTAAAAGTAAACGTAATTGAATTGTGGTCACTATCACCAAAGTGCTCACCTACCTCCAAATCTAACACCTATCCTGGTTCATTACCCAGTACCAAATCCAATATGGCCTCGCCTCTCGTTGGCCTATCTACATACTGTGTCAGGAAACCCTCCTGCACACATTGGACAAAAACGGACCCATCTAAAGTACTCGAACTATAGCGTTTCCAGTCAATATTTGGAAAGTTAAAGTCCCCCGTAACAACCACCCTGTTGCTTTCGCTCCTATCCAGAATCCTCTTTGCAATCCTTTCCTCAACATCTCTGGAACTTTTTGGAGGCCTATAGAAAACCCCTAACAGGGTGACCTCTCCTTTCCTGTTTCTAACCTCAGCCCACACTACCTCAGTAGTCGAGTCCTCATCAAACGTCCTTTCTGCCACCGTAATACTGTCCTTGACTAACAATGCCACCCCTCCCCCTCTTTTACTACCTACCCTGAGCTTACTGAAATATCTAAACCCCGGAAACACAATCCGAGACATCACGCACCCTGGCACCTGGGAGGCAACACACCAACCGCGAGTCTCTCTCGTTCCCACAGAATCTCCTATCTAGCCTCCTAACTATGGAGTCTCCAATGACTAATGCTCTACTCCCCCTTCCCTTCTGAGCAACAGGGACAGACTCTGTGCCAGAAACCTGTACCCCATGGCTTACCCCTGGTAAGTCGGCCCCCCCAACAGTATCCAAAGCGGTATACTTGTTACTAAGGGGAACGACGACAGGGGATCCCTGTACTGACTGCTTCCTCCCAGCCCCTCTCACCGTCACCCATCTATCTTTATTCTTCGGAGTTACTACATCCCTGAAGCTTCTATCTATGACCACCTCTGCCTCCCGAATGATCCGAAGTTCATCCAGCTCCAGCTCCAGTTCCCTAACGCAGTTTCTGAGGAGCTGGAGGTGGGTGCACTTCCCACAGGTGAAATCAGCAGGGACACTGATGGCATCCCTCACCTCAAACATTCTGCAGGAGGAACATTGCACTACCTTCCATGCCATCCCGTCTAGATAAAAAAATAAAAAGAAAGAAAGAGCTTACCTGTTATGCACTCTACCCCTTAGGTTAAAGGAGGTGGAAGGGTGGGGGACCCTACAAGTGTAGTGTCTAGAGTTTAGAAACTGCCCAACTTAAATACAGGTAAAAATAAAACACTTAACCAGCAACCACTACGCCCCACACGAAAACCGCAATCAGCTGTTATGGGCCTGCGCAAACAATTTAAATCTTTACTACTTACCCAGCAGTCACTCTGTCCTCACTCCCACTGGATTCAGCTGGAAACTCCCTACAGTAAGTTTTTTAAAAAATTTACTGCCCTTCTGAGCAAGCACTCACTCAGCAACCACTGCACCCTGCACGATAACACCTCAGGGAAAAGAAAAACTACTTACCAGTCATCAGTCAATTATGTATTCCTGACTTGTGCTTTATAGATGTTGGACAGGCTTTGGGAAGTCAGGAGGTGAACAGATTGCACTCGTACACATTAGAATAAGCTAGGGATGAGGTGACAGAGGCCCTATTCCGTATATATTACACTGAGGCAGTGCAGGAATCCTACAGGTATGATTGTTGCTTGTACCTTTCCATAATCATTCTAAACTGGATGATAGGGAATGCAGTCGAAGCTTCATTGTCCTGAGAATATGGAATTCTCTACCACAAGTGAATAACACAGGTGCCATTTAAGGGCAGGAGGTCTGGTGATGCAGTGGGTTGCATCCCTGCCTCTGAGCCACAATCTCTTTGAGTCCCACCCCAGGATTTGATGGCCAAGGAAAGTGTGTTCATAATGCGGCTCAAACAGGTCGCGCGCATCAACCTGCCAATGGCAGGTGGTAAGAGCAGGAGACGCTCCTAGTTACCCATGATCGACCCCCAAACTATAGTGACCTTTCCAGGAAAGAACCTCACAATGGGTACAGATGAAAGTCTGTCTTGTGCATCACGAGGTGTGTGGGGAGAGAAACAACAAGGAAAGATGGAACAAGAAAATTCTTGAGTGTTTTAGATGAAGAAGAGGGGGAGAGGCTTGTGTGGAGCATAAACACCCACATGGCCTGTTGGGACTAAATGGACTGTTTTGTGTGTGTGTGCTATGTGAGGTGTGCTATGTGAGGTGTGCTATGTAAGGTGTGCTATGTAAGGTGCGCTATGTGAGCTGTGCTATGTAAGGTGTGCTATGAAAGGTGCGCTATGTGAGGTGTGCTATGTAAGGTGTGCTATGTAAGGTGCGCTATGTGAGGTGTACGATATAAGGTGTGCTATGTAAGGTGCGCTATGTGAGGTGTGCTATGTAAGGTGTGCTATGTAAGGTGTACGATATAAGGTGTGCTATGTAAGGTGCGCTATGTGAGGTGTGCTATGTAAGGTGTGCTATGTAAGGTGCGCTATGTGAGGTGCGCTATGTAAGGTGTGCTATGTAAGGTGTACGATATAAGGTGTGCTATGTAAGGTGCGCTATGTGAGGAGTGCTATGTAAGGTGTGCTATGTAAGGTGCGCTATGTGAGGTGCGCTATGTAAGGTGTGCTATGTAAGGTGTACGATATAAGGTGTGCTATGTAAGGTGCGCTATGTGAGGAGTGCTATGTAAGGTGTGCTATGTAAGGTGCGCTATGTGAGGTGCGCTATGTAAGGTGTGCTATGTAAGGTGTACGATGTAAGGTGTGCTATGGAAGTGCGCTATGTGAGGTGCGCTATGTAAGGTGTGCTATGTAAGGTGTACGATATAAGGTGTGCTATGTAAGGTGCGCTATGTGAGGTGTGCTATAAGGTGTGCTATGTAAGGTGCGCTATGTGTGGTGCGCTATGTAAGGTGTGCTATGTAAGGTGTACGATATAAGGTGTGCTTTGTAAGGTGCGCTATGTGAGGTGTGCTATGTAAGGTGTGCTATGTAAGGTGCGCTATGTTAGGTGCGCTATGTAAGGTGTGCTATGTAAGGTGTACGATATAAGATGTGCTATGTAAGGTGCGCTATGTGAGCTGTGCTATGTAAGGTGTGCTGTGTAAGGTGCGCTATGTAAGGTGTGCTATGTAAGGTGTCCTGTGTGAAGTGCGCTATGTAAGGTGCGCTATGTAAGGTGTGCTATGTAAGGTGTGCTATGTAAGGTGCTATGTTAGGTGTACGATATAAGGTGTGCTATGTAAGGTGCGCTCTGTGAGCTGTGCTATGTAAGGTGTGCTATGTAAGGTGCGCTATGTAAGGTGTGCTATGTAAGGTGTCCTGTGTGAAGTGCGCTATGTAAGGTGTGCTATGTAAGGTGCGCTATGTAAGGTGTACTATGTAAGGTGTGCTGTGTGAGGTGTGCTATGCGAGGTGTGCGATGTAAGGTGTGCTATGTAAGGTGTGCAATGTTATGTGAGGTGTGCTATGTGAGGTGTGCTATGTGAGGTGCGCTATGTGAGGTGCGCTATGTGAGGTGTGCTATGTAAGGTGTGCTATGTAAGGTGTGCTATGTAAGGTGTGCTATGTAAGGTGTGCTATATAAGGTGTGCTATGTGAGGTGTGCTATGTGAGGTGTGCTATGAAAGGTGCGCTATGTGAGGTGTGCTATGTAAGGTGTGCTATGTAAGGTGTGCTATGTAAGGTGTGCTATGTGAGGTGTGCTATGTGAGGTGTGCTATGTGAGGTGTGCTATGTAAGGTGTGCTATATAAGGTGTGCTATGTGAGGTGTGCTATGTGAGGTGTGCTATGTAAGGTGCGCTATGTGAGGTGTGCTATGTGAGGTGTGCTATGTGAGGTGTGCTATGTAAGGTGTGCTATATAAGGTGTGCTATGTGAGGTGTGCTATGTGAGGTGTGCTATGTAAGGTGTGCTATGTAAGGTGCGCTATGTAAGGTGTGCTATGTAAGGTGTGCTATGTGAGGTGTGCTATGTAAGGTGTGCTATGTAAGGTGTGCTATGTGAGGTGTGCTATGTGAGGTGTGCTACGTAAGGTGTGCTATGTGAGGTGTGCTATGTAAGGTGTGCTATGTAAGGTGTGCTATGTAAGGTGTGCTATGTAAGGTGTGCTATGTAAGGTGTGCTATGTGAGGTGTGCTACGTAAGGTGTGCTATGTGAGGTGTGCTATGTAAGGTGTGCTATGTAAGGTGTGCTATATGAGGTGTGCTATGTGAGGTGTGCTATGTGAGGTGTGCTACGTAAGGTGTGCTATGTGAGGTGTGCTATGTAAGGTGCGCTATGTAAGGTGTGCTATGTAAGGTGTGCTATGTGAGGTGTGCTATGTAAGGTGTGCTATGTAAGGTGTGCTATGTGAGGTGTGCTATGTGAGGTGTGCTATGTGAGGTGTGCTATGTAAGGTGCGCTATGTGAGGTGTGCTCTGTGAGGTGTGCTATGTGATGTGTTCTATGTAAGGTGTGCTACGTAAGGTGTACGATATAAGGTGTGCTATGTAAGGTGTGCTATGTAAGGTGTGCTATGTGAGGTGTGCTATGTGAGGTGTGCTACGTAAGGTGTGCTATGTGAGGTGTGCTATGTAAGGTGTGCTATGTAAGGTGTGCTATGTGAGGTGTGCTACGTAAGGTGTGCTATGTGAGGTGTGCTATGTAAGGTGCGCTATGTAAGGTGTGCTATGTAAGGTGTGCTATGTGAGGTGTGCTATGTGAGGTGTGCTATGTGAGGTGTGCTATGTGAGGTGTGCTATGTAAGGTGCGCTATGTGAGGTGTGCTCTGTGAGGTGTGCTATGTGATGTGTTCTATGTAAGGTGTGCTACGTAAGGTGTACGATATAAGGTGTGCTATGTAAGGTGTGCTATGTAAGGTGCGCTATGTGAGGTGCGCTATGTGAGGTGTGCTATGTGAGGTGTGCTATGTGAGGTGTGCTATGTAAGGTGTGCTATGTAAGGTGTGCTATGTAAGGGCTCTCATAAGGTTTCAGCGGAAGATCAGCAAACACATTATAATATTAATCTTTATTGTGACAAATAGGCTTACATCCACTGCAATGAAGTTAATGTGAAAATCCTTGGATTGATTAGTAAAGGCTAATATTTTAATTTATCATCCAGAAGCTGGAGAACATTTTATTGTCTTTGTTTAATTGAGCATGTTATATTCTAATGCAATTCAAAACTGGTAAAACACAGGTCTTTAATCCACGACTGTATCACCTACTATATTAGGAAGAAGCCTGCCATGACTTAAAACTCATTAAAAGGGAGCATTAAGACTGCCACACCAGTCATGAGGGATGCTGTTTGTACACAATGAATGAATGAACATTTAGCATTTGAGTTATTTGCATATTCACTGTTTTAATTTATTATTAGATAGGTGATAATATTTAGAAAAAAAAATCTATCCCAGTGTTTGCCCAGTTTCTAGTTTTTGGTGCTTTTATAAATCCTGCAACGACATCAAGCTGTTAATATATTAATATTTACTGCTCGTTCTGAATAGAAATGCATCTGTCCTGTTTTGTAGACTGATAGGTTAAAGGTTAGCATTGAACACAACCTCTTCCCCAGCCCAGCACCAATAAAGAAAGGGCTTGAATTTGTTTAGCACCTTTTATGACCACAGAATGTCCCAAAGCACTTCATGCAGCTACCTTCTGTAGGCTCTGAATCAACATATTTGACGCATTTTGATTTGATTTTACAGGAGCATTGTCATTAGGATTTCTCATTCACAAACCAGATATCCCACTGCAGTAATATAGGAAATGCAGAAGCCAATTCATCCACTGCAAGATCCCAAAATACACTGAGATGACGGCCAGGTCATTTGTTTTAGTAATGTTGATTGAGGGAAGAATATTCGTCAGGAGTGTAGGGAGCACACCCCTGCTTTTCATCAAATGGAGCTCTGGGATCTTGCACATCCACCTCAGGTTTAATGAGTTATCTAAAGATGGCACCTCCCATTATGGAACGCTACATCGAGCAGTCAGGCACACCCACCCCTCATGATGATACATGCACGGGACCTGTGCATGATGGATTTTGCCAGGGCCAAGAGTAGCAGGATATGTCTCTGGTGACATCAAGGGGGGGTGGGGGGGTGTCTCGGACTCTGGAGGGTCTCGCGACACATGCTTTGTGTCATTCACGTGCAGCAAAGGGCATTTGAACATTGGCAGACAGAAGTCACAGAACAAATGTTCACGTCAATGTGCCTTCTTAACCTGGTTTACTCATCTAACAGTGGACCGATGTCTGCAAACGCATGGACAGTGCTTGGAAAGAGCTTAAAGTGAGCCAGCAGCTGCTGGTGCCTGTTTCTGACAATAATTACTCTGCACGTTCCGTCATCTCTTCTCTACTGATTCTAAAGCTCGGAGTTGCTCCCTTTCACAGGAGCCCAGCTGCTGCATCTGGCCGAGTAAAAGGTGGCTGTTCTTTCCTTGGGTTCAGCATCTTTTACTACGGCCTAAGCACAAGTCACCTGTCCGGTGCAGAGTTCTTAGTTTGCCTGCAAAATCATTGTCAATTGATGTTGTTATTAATCAAGGAAAAGTTCACTTTTACAGGAGCATTGTCATTAGGATAAGCAACATAATAATTATCGTCTCAAGTGGCTATCAAACAGGCTAATGTGGACATGCTGAGTACACCATCTGCTCATCTCTGGGGCTCGGGTTTGACTCCAGCCAGATGATGGCATCAGAGTTCCCTCTCGGTGTATGTTCATGAAATCCTATCCAGGCAACCCTGGCCCAGCACACATCTACTTCGCACAAAACAGTGATATGTGCAGGACAAAGATAAGCACAGTCCAGCAGAAAATAGCACAAAATGGCAATTTCTATCCGAGAAATCAGGAGATACTTGGTGTACAGAGAAAGAGTTTTAAAAAGTCACAGGGATCACATGCTCAAGCTACAGTAGAAGTCGAGGAGCACCATTGAGGGAGAGTAAAAGGGATCTTGCCTCTGTGTCTGCACCTTATCGGAATCTATTTATTGCGAAGCGGTTCCCAAAATGGATGAGCATTTAGTACCCAGCCAGTGGCACCTTGATCAGCACAGACAATGAGCACCATCATAATAAAACCTCTCCGTCACAATATTCTGTTCAATTGCATATCATTCCCCATTTTTATTATTAATCACACATTTCATTTGATTACTTTTATAGTCCCTTTTTGTCGTTTCATACAGTTGTTTACTAAAGCGACTAAGAGGTTGGATGATGTCACGGTGTTTTATTCATGGTTATGTAATCAGCAGTGCAACTGGTTACCATGGCAGCAAATCCCAAATCTCGCATTCTGATTGGACGACGGTTTATTTTCCAGCCAATGGTGAAATTAAAGCCAGCATCTGTCCAAGCTGATGTAAATGTTGGATCGGTTTTAACATTTAAGGCTAAATCTATGTCCAGTTGGTCTTACCATATTAAAGTGTTGCTTTACATTTTGTTTCACTGGACAACAGTCAAGTCTGAAATACTCTGCATTGATGTCAAGTCCAGTTATCAGTGAGTTATCCATGCTGGCCGCCTCTGTAAGTTAAATAATGGACAAAAGAAGCTACATTGACCAAGAGTGGTCAAACAATGAATGTTAAGAGTTTATTTGCCACCAGCAGCTCCTCGCTAATGAGGTTGCGGCAAGGCAAGATCTGCCCTGGTTGGTTTTCTGCGGCAACATTGTAAGTGTGTTCTTATATCTTTGATGAAATCATGCGTGCCTTCTTTTAAAATGAGTCCATTGGTGTTGCCAGTTTGATGAGGATACACTGGAAAAATGCTTTGCAGTCCACTGATTTTGAAATAATCAAATTCAGTCAAAGAAATCAAGATGAGAGTTGATAATAATAATTAAAATCTTTATTATTGTCACAAGTGGGCTTCCATTAATACTGCAATGAAGTTACTGTGAAAAGCCCTCAGTTGCAACACTCCGGCGCCTGTTCGGGTACACAGAGGGTGAATTCAGAATGTCCAAATTACCTAACAATCATGTCTTTCGGGACTTGTGGGAGGAAACCGGAGCTCCCGGAGGAAACCCACGCAGACACGGGGAGAACGTGCAGACTCCGCACAGATGGTGACCCAAGCCGGGAATCGAACCCAGGTTCCTAGTGCTGTGAAGCAACAGTGCTAACCACTGTGCTACTGTGCCGCCCATGAGGGTTACTATGGTATACATGGGCTTCCATTTGGTAAAGTGCCACATAACATGGAAGTATTGTAAGGAGCGTTGCGCCCGCGTTGCACCCGGTGCAGTGGCTGCTGAGGGGATCTGAGGAGGTGAGTAGCCATTTCTATTTTTAAACATGCAGCTCAAGGGCACTGGAGCTGCCACGCCAATGCTCGGGGGGGGGGGGGGGGGGGGGGGGGGAGGGGCCTCCTCAGTGGGGTGGGCTGGGAAGGAGGCTGATACATTTCAGGTTAGGGGTTTCCCAGGGCTGGGGGTGAGGGGTTTATCATCCAGGAGGCCTTCAAGCCATCTTTAAATATTGTGGATACCCATAACAGTGGTAACTACAGCTGCTGCCTGTCTCTCCAGCCCAACACTTCCAGGACAGAGCCCTGCTCTTGGTTACATGCTAATGTTCGTTTTAACTCCCTTTGACTGTGAGCAGCCTCAAGCTTCACAGCTGAAGACTACTGCTAATAAGGAATTGGCCTTGTTAGTTGTGAGAGCACTTCACAACTGCAGGTTGTGTTTGCTGCTTGCTCCTGCTGGTGGCTGCAGATGCCTGGAGGCTGCTGTTGCTGTTTCCTTCCTTTTCTGTAGCCGGAAAGAAGGACAATTCTTTCTAAGATATCTGAGTCCTGGAACACTGGGTTCAGGAGGGCGTATGAGTCCAGAAGGCAATCCGGTTTGAAGCAAGAAGATTCTTCGGGGCCAGCGGAATATGTGGATGCCAGGATTTGGTTCCAGTGATATTGGACCGTGTGGGAGGATCTGCTGCGGCTCATGGATGGGCGGCACTGATAGGTGGAATAACCAACAAGGGACGCATAGACGAACTGTTCATTATTACAACAATGATAAAACATTCTCAGGCTTAGCCTCCATTTCTGTTGAGGATCCTGTGAGGGGTGTTACTATGTGTTTGGGTTTTTTTGTGAAAATGAGCTGTTAGCTTTGTATTGGTACCAATATGGAACGGTGACGTTTCCTTGTTGATTAATGGTTAGTGTGATATGTGGAATGTTACGTAGTTGATTTTCAAATCTTTGTTACTGTTACTTAGTGGTTTTGCATGGGTACACGTGCCATATCTCAGACGATGATTATTGCATAGCATTTCAATTAAACTTTGAAGCCTTGTATACAGGCATCACTGGTCATTCGATGAGATGACGGACAGCTCGAGTAGGGACTTGTGTGGCATTTCACTATCTACAGTCCATAAGTGCATCTATGAGGTCATGGATGTCCTGTATGCCTGGGCATCAGACTTTATCAACTTGGAGCTGGACCAAGTCCATCAAGATGCCTGGGCTGCATGATTCTCCACCATCGCTGGGATGTCCCACATCCAGGGGGTAATTGATGGCACACATGTCACCTTGCACCCATCGGAGCATCAGGGAGTGCCCTTCATTAATAGGAAGGGGTTCCACTCCCTGAATGCTCAACTCGTGTGCAACCACCACCTCTTGATCATGCACATGTGCTTACGCTTCCCAGGGAGTATGCATGACTGCTACATCCTGGGACACTCGGAGATCCCCGGCATCTTCGAGGACCACCCCAGGATGACAACTTGGTTCTTGGCGGATAAGGGGTACCCACTGAGGCCCTGGCTGATGACACCAGTTCGGAGAGCGGAAACTGAGCAGAGACCCGATATAATGGGGCCCATGTTGCCATCCGGGCTGTCATTCAGCAGTGAATTGGACTTCTGAAAATGCAGTACCGATGCCTCGACCACTCTGGTGGTGCACTGCAGTACTGCAGTACAGCCCCCCACCCCCCCACCCCGAGGGTCTCCTCCTTTATGGTGACCTGCTGTTCCATCCAAAACCTGACACGGCACCTGACATAGCAGTGGGTTGACTATATGCTGGAGAAGGAGGGACAGGCGGCCTAGTCTGAGGAGGATGAGGTGGATCAGAAAGGTCTGGTGGAAGAGCCCAGGAGGAGCCGGAGGATGGAGGACAGGCGGCAGCAAGGATCCAGCATGCCCGGAGGACCAGGGAGGCCCTCATCCTACCAAGTCACATAGTAAGAGGTTTTGTCCGTCAGCTAACCCCCGCTATCACCCAACCTCCTCCTTCCCCTCATCCCCCTCCTACCCCCAACCTTCTCCTTTTCTTTCCTTCCTTCCCGCCCACCCCCCCCCAGACTACCCCAGTGCCCACTCAGTGAACCTCACTCCTCTTGACCTTACGTGGTCTCTTGCTATCTCTAGGTGTGTCCCCAGGATGCACATCAGAGCTGCAGGTGGCCTGCTGCTTTTCATGTCCCGTGGTCTTTGATGCCCTGGGCACCATTTTTAAATGAGGCCCCGATCTCCCGACCCTCCCAACACCAAATTCACCTGTCGGGGGTGGGGGGGGGGTTCTGTGAGATCCCCACACCCCCACCTCACAAGGGCAGGGCACCCCAGGGCCCAATCCTTGATGTCGGCAAAATGATACCTGGGTACCTTGGCGCTGCCAGCCCTGATCTCTTCCTCCACCAGCCCCTAAGTGTCGGAAATTATGCTGACTGCGACTTTGGGGGGGGGGGGGGGGGGGGGGCTTCCCCGCCAGGGCCTGAAAACACAGCAGAGTGCCGTTAGATAGCAGGATCATTCAAACCCTCTAATCCCGTCAAGAAGAGACTCTGTTTTTTGTTTGGTTGGATTGCAAGTCTGGGTCATGCCCATTGTGGGCGAGATCCAGATCGCAACATCTCATTGGATCTTGCAAGGCGTAACGCCCATTGGGAATACCGAAAGAGGCCTCTCCCGGGATCTACCGGCTAGGTCCCACTCCGATTCAGCGGGACACGGCCGATAAATCGTCTGTTTCACCGTCCCAACTCAACAGAAAAATGCACATCGTGACAGCCCCATTCCTGTGCTGGGGAGGGTACGGACAATCGGAGGTGAATAAAACAAGCACACTTCAGAAAAAGGATCAGAGAATGTTTTATAATCCTGGGGAAAAGGAAAGAAGGGCAAGTGGAACAAGATCTGGGAGAATATCTGACCCTGCAGGAAGACTGGACCTATAATTCTCGCTCTTAAAGACTAGACATTTACAGAATTCCCTTGTTTGAATTGATTCAGGGAAAGGAACGAACATAACTAAAGACAGAACACCATAATTTCTTCTGAAATTGCAAAGAATTTCTCAGAGGGATGCAGTGCTCTTATGCATGATTAATGTCAATAAAGGCCAGCAGAGGGAGTGTTGAGTCACTATAAAGATTGCGTGAGTGTGAAGAAAAACAGAACCTGCTGGAAATAATCAGCAGGACTGGGAGTAGTGTGAAGAGAGAAACCGTGTTAACGTTTCAGAGCAATGACCTTTCATCGAAAAGTGGGCGTGATCCAGTTTGAAAGGCTGACTTTTCATGGTCTGCTAGAAAGTTCCAGAAAAACATGCAAATAAAGTTACCAGAGTCGTTTAGCAAGTAACGCACAATATATCACCTTACTGATGGACCAGAGCAGGTATATTATTACTGTTGGCGGTGACGATCGGCTTCTGCGTCTTCAGCTTTCTCTGGTGCAGGAGGCATGATGGTGAAGCGGATCCTCTAATCCAGGGTTTTTCAAACTCAGGGTCGCAACCCATGGGTGGGTCGCGAGTAGGTGTCAGGAGGGTCGCAGAGCATTCGGTTGCGGCATTCCTGATCGCAAAAGCGCCTAATGGCCGCATCCGGCTTCTAAGTTGAGAATGCTGGCTGCGACCGGCCTTTAAATACAAATGATACAGTCTTCCCGCCAGAAGCAGCAGCAGAGAGCAGGTCACGCGCCCGACACGCACACAGATGTCACCCGCCCTGTACGTCCCTGCTTTCAGCGCCAAGTCACGGAGGAGAAATTCCTCCATTTTGTAGCTGTCAGCAAGCAAGCAACAGGACTGTGTGAAGAACTGAAGGTGGGTAATTTTGGAATCAGGAAGAGAGGGCCAGACACACAAACAGGCCAGGATCTCACAACTGGAGAGAGATTCTGAGGAGAGCCCATGGCAAGACAAAGCAGTGCTGATATGAGCTGTACACAGAGCTCCAGGGCCTCTGGAGAACAGCCAACAAAGAAAAAACTGAAACCGGGAACAAAGCAGTATAAAAATGATTACTTGGGATGTGGCTTTGTTAATTGTAAGACGTCTTACAACACCAGGTTAAAGTCCAACAGTCCTCAGGAAGGAGCAATGCTCCGAAAGCTAGTGATTCGAAACAAACCTGTTGGACTTTAACCTGGTGTTTTAAGACTTCTTACAGTGCTCACCCCAGTCCAACGCCGGCATCAACACATCTTTGTTAATTGTGCCAAAGCAAATCAGGATGCAAAGCTCATGTGTGTTATATGCAGGGACGTACTGGTACATGAAAGTTTAAAACCCTCAGAACTTCAAAGGCATTTGAAGATTAAGCATGGTGAGTTCAAGGACAAATCTCTTGATTTATTTCAAAGGATGCAGTGTGAACTTGAATCATCAGCTGAAGTCCTTAGCAGAAATGTAACATTGAATGAGAAAGCAAATTAGCTTGTGAGGACCAAGCAGGCTCACCTGTCGCATTAAAGGTAAGTGAAAATGATGTGTCACGAAAGTCGGCTGGTGTGGGTCGCGAAGGTTGGCTGGCGTGGGCGAAAAGGTGAGCCAGTTGGTAAAAGTGGGTACCAGGAAAATTTTTTTAAAAAACACTGCTCTAATCTGACCTTCACCCCCCCATAAGACCATAAGACATAGGAGCAGAAGTAGGCCTCACAGCCCATCAACTCTGCGCTGCTATCATGATCTGATTGATAATCCTCAACTCACTTTCTCGCCTAATCCCTATCACCCTCGATTCCCTGACTGATTAAAAATCTGTCTATCTCAACTTGAACATACTTAACGACCCAGCCTCTACAGCTCTCTGCAGTAAAGACTTCAACAGATTCACTACCCTCTGAGAGAAGTAATCCCTCCTCATCTCTGTCTTAAATGGGCGACAAATTACTCTGAGATTATGCCCTCTGGCCTAGGCTCTCCCACAAGGGGAAACAACCTCTCAGCAATCTCCTCCCACCAATCTCCCAGCTAGAGGAGGAACCACTGAGAGTGAGTATTCCTAAACTGTCCTGCCCTTCGACTGGATGAGGACATTTAGGAATCCGTTGCAACACTCAGCTCTTAGGGTTGGCAACTCTGGTAGGTGTCATCAGATGACCTCCTGTCTCCAAGCTCCCTGGCCTTATAAGTCTGGCATTTGTTGCCCAGTATGTCCATACTCTCGGTGCCCTGCCTTCCATGCCAGCTAGGGAATGGATAGGGTCTTCACTACTTGATTACCAGTCAAGCAACCATTCTCTCCATGTCCAAAAATGTTATAATTAGTAATAAACTGAAGTCTTTGCAATTTAAAAAAAGTACAATCCCATAATACTTTATGATTTTTCAACAGAGTTGCTCACGGCAGTGCCCTGGGCAGTAGTCTTCAATTAATTTAAAGAAGCCTTGTTACCGTTATACAGGGCTTTGGTGAGGCTATACCTGGAATACCGTGGGCATTTCTGGTCTCCATATTTAGGGAAGGATGTACTAGTATAAGAGACAGTACAGCAAAGGTTCACTAGAATGGTCCCTACAATTAAAGGGTTGTCCTGTGATGAGAGGCTGAGTGAATTGGCCCTCTGGAGTTCAGAAGAATGAGAGGTGATCTGATCAAAAGACAAAAAAAATTAGAAGGGGTTTGACAGGATAGGCACTGAGAGGGATTTTACCTGGCCAGGGAAGAGCATGGGGGGAAGGGGGGCATAGTCTCAAAATAAAGGGCTGACTGAGATTAGGAGACATTTCTTCACTTAAAGGTTGTGAATCTCCACCGTTGAATATGTTTAAGGTCGGGAGAGGCGGCACATGGCGCAGTGGTTAGCACTGGGACTACGGCATTGAGGACCCAGGTTCAAATCCCAGCCCTGGGTCACTGTCCGTGTGGAATTTGCACATTCTCCCCGTGTCTGCGTGGGTTTCACCCCCACAATCCAAAGATGTGCAGGTTAGGTGGATTGGCCACGCTAAATTGCCCCTTATTGGAAAAAAATGTTATAAAAAATATTTAAGGTCGAGACAGATGGATGTTTGGTCTCTGAAGGAATCCAGGGATACGGGGAGGGGTGGAAAAGGGGATTGAATGGCACAAGAGGCTCAACAGGCCGTAGAGGTCTACTCTTGCTCCAATTTCTTACAGTCTTATGTGATTACAGGAGCAGCCCCAGGCCACACCTGGAGGGTTGGCAATTCGATCCCCTCCCCCACCTTTTAAAAGTAATATTTTTTATTCTCCTCCTTTTTCACATTTTCTCCCAAATTTACATCCACCAACAATAAACAATAATCAGTAGCAAATATGTCAATCCCCATATCAATAACAACGATCCCATCCTCCCACCAAACCCCAAACATTAGCCCGCATGTTCACACAAACAAATGACAAAAAGGAATTAGGGATCACCCATGGTCGCCATTAACAAACACAGTCCCCCTCCCCCCAACCCTCCCTCCCCATTCCCCAACTAATGTTCGATGTTATCCAGTTCTTGAAAGTGCATAATGAATAATGCCCATGAATTGTAGAACCCCTCCATCTTTCCCCTCAGTTCAAACTTAAGCTTCTCAAGAGTCAAGAATTCCAACAAGTCCCCCCCGCCACGCCAGGGGACAGGGTGGAGAGTGTCTCTCCAACCCATCGAGATCCGCCTTCGGGCGATCAACGAGGCGAAGGCTACAACATCTGCCTCTGCACCCGTTTCCAACCCTGGCTGGTCCGACACCCCGAATATGGGGCGTCATTCTCCGACCCCCCGCCGGGTCGGAGAATGGCCGTTGGCCGCCGTGAATCCCGCCCCCGCCGAATTCTCCGGTACCGGAGATTGGGCGGGGGCGGGAATCGGGCCTCGCCGGTTGGCGGGATCCCCCGCTCAATTCTCCGGCCCGGATGGGCCGAAGTCCCGCCCAGAAATTGCCTGTCCCGCCGGCGTAAATCAAAGCTGGTATTTACCGGCGGGACCAGGCGGCATGGGCGGGCTCCGGGGTCCTGGGGGGGGCGCGGGGCGATCTGACCCCGGGGGGTGCCCCCACGGTGGCCTGGCCCGCGATCGGGGCCCACCGATTCGCGGGCGGGCCTGTGCCATGGGGGCACTCTTTCCCTTCCGCCTCCGCTACGGCCTCCACCATGGCGGAGGCGGAAGAGACTCTCCCCACTGCGCATGCGCGGGAAACTGACAGCGGCCGCTGACGCTCCCGCGCATGCGCCGCATTTCCGCGCCAGCTGGCGGGGCAACAAACGCCATTTCCGCCAGCTGGCGGGGCAACAAACGCCATTTCCGCCAGCTGGCGGGGCGGAAATCCCTCCGGCGCCGGCCTAGCCCCTCAATGTTGGGCTCGGCCCCCAAAGATGCGGAGCATTCCGCACCTTTGGGCCGGCGCGATGCCCGTCTGATTGGCGCCGTTTTTGGCGCCAATCGGCGGACATCGCGCCGTTGGGGGAGAATTTTGCCCATGGCCTCCCGAGGGCCCGGGTCCAGTTTCACGTGCACTTCAGAAATTACCCTAAAAGCCTCCTTCCATTAATCCTCTAGCTTTGGGCAGGACCAAAACATATGAACGTGTTTACCCCCCCCCCCCCCCCAACCTCCCCCGCAACGTACACACACATCTTCTACTCCTTCAAAGAATCGGGTCATCCTCGCCCTCATGAGGTGTGCTCTGTATACCACCGTCAGCTGTATCAGCCCCAACCTCACGCACGAGGTGGAGGCATTCACTCTCCGGAGCCCCTCACACCAGAACCCCTCCTCCATATCCTCTCCCAACTCTTCCTCCCACTTTGCTTTGACCCTCCCCCACCTTAACCCGGAAGATCTCTGCCAAGGAACACTCCCATTATGCTGCTCTTTGCATTAGAGGAGTCATAGAATTAACAGTGCAGAAGGAGGCCATTCAGCCCATCGAGTCAGCATCGGCCCTTGGAAAGAGCACCCTACTTAAGCCTACCCTATTCCCGTAACCCAGTAACCCCACCTAACCTTTTTGGACACTTTGGGGGCAATTTAGCACGGCCAATCCACCTAACCTGCACAATTTTGGACTGTGGGAGGAAACTGGAGCACCCGGAGGAAACCCAAGCACACACGGGGAGAAAGTGCAAAAGGTGCGGAGAGGTGAACCGTCAGAACATTCCTATCTCGGGAGGAGGAGCAGCTGGGCTGGGCCACCAAATCAAACAAGAACCCCAGTTGACTAGGGAATTTTCACAGTAACTTAATTTCAGTGTTAATAGTAAAGAGTATTATTATTATTATTATTATTAAACAGCAGCTTAAATAGCAGAAATATAGAGAAAATGGTTGCAGTATCACTGTCTGCCAGGAGGTGTCACTAGTAATCCTGGATGATAATGTCTGAAGAAAGTGAAGATGTTTTTGTTCACCATGGCAATGCTGTAACACTTTAATGTTTTCTACCCAGCTATATCCTGTGGTTTGATATCCCTGGAGCTATATCCATTTTTATCTGCTGTAATCATTATTATGTCGAATTTTAATCATTTCTGTTTTCAACCTCTTTAATAATTAAAATTAAAAAATGGAATTTGAAAGTTAAATCTTCACATATCAGGTCAGAAATGGTAGAAATAAAGGAAGATTTGCATGATGTAGCATTTTTCACTTAGTTGCTTCTGGTTTTATTGGTTGACGAAGATCGTTAGTCAGATGTAACCCCTTTTGAAAATATTTAAATTAATTTTCCATCTGATTTTTTTCACCTTTTGTCCCTTATCTTTTCGAAGTACTGAATCAGTGTGTTACATGCAGCATTTCCCATGATTTTAATGAAACATTGTCATGAGAATTTCTCATTTACAAACCAGATATCCTGTTAACAAAAAGTCTTGCATTTTCTCGTCGCCTTTTGAGGACCGCAAGACCAAAGAAATACTTTTAAAATGTAGGCATTGTTGGAAAATGTAGGAAATGCGGCAGACAGTTTACACATCGCGACGTCTCACAGATAACAGTGAAATAATGATTAGAGGGATAAATGTCGGCCAGGAGGATCTACTCTTTCAAAACGTGATCTGGGATTATTTTTAACCTTCACCTGAGTGGGCAGATGGGAGGGACACTGGTTTAAAATCTCACCCAAAATCTGTCAAATTGATAATACCACAAACACGTTTTAAACAAATCCACTTACAATCTCATCAATTACACGAGCACATTTATACAGCCCACGCCCCACCCCCTCCAGTATTATGCTGACAAACTGAGATTGTGTGCCGTGTCTAAAATAGGACCGGAATCCACAGTCTGCTAATGCAGAAGTGCGAAAAATACCACTGAGCCAAAAGGTACAGCAAATGCAAATGACAGCCTGTTCAGAAAAAAAAGACCCCAGCAGCTGCTCATGACAAGGTCTCTTGTCACCTTGGCCATGTATGAACTCTGAGGGGGGTGGGGGGAGGGGGCAGGTTGACAGCAAAGGTTTTGCCTGTTAGCAAAGCCCCAACCACCGTGCGCAACATCGCAGCTCCACTCCCATTAATCACATCCTCCACCGATCAAAGTTCACAATTCTCTCCTGAATCTTACGTACAACAGGTCCTAAACCAGCCTGGTTCGCTGGTATCACTCTTGAGAAAGCTGTAGGTTCAGGGCACTCTCTTAACGGGCACTTGGGTGCACTAGTGAGGCGGCATGGTATCAAGTGGTTAGCAAAGTTCCTTCACAGTTCCAGGGTCCCAGGTTCAATTCCCGGCTTGGGTCACTGTCTGTGCGGAGTTTGCATGTTCTCCCCAGTGTCTGCAGGGTTTCCTCTGGGTGCTCCGGTTTCCTTCCACAGTCCAAAGATATGCAGGTTAGGTGGATTGGCAATTCTAAATTACCCTTCGTGTCCAAAAAGGATAGGTGGGGTTACTGGGTTACGGGAATAAGGTGGAGGTGCGGGCTTAAGTAGGATGCTCTTTCCAAGGGCCGGTGCAGACTCGGTGGGCTGAATGGCCTCCTTCTACACTGTAAATTCTATGGTTCTATGCTTTGTATTGCTGGAGGAGTCTTTCAGACGCGATGCTACAACCAGGGCCTCTCTGCCTGTTCCATGTGTTTCAGGTGGATATTAAATGGACGATATGAACAATCCTTTCCCTCAGCCAAATTGGTCATTTATCAAGTTGCCATTTGTGACACCTTGCTGGGTATAAAATGATTGTTGCACTTACCTTCGTAACAGGAACTGCTGCAGTTAGGGAATCATACATCAGAAAAGGAGGACATTCAGCCCATCATATGTTTGTGGATGGCTCTTTGAAAATGCAATTTGTTCCTTCAAAACAATTAATCGGAGATGGAATGCTTTGAGATGTAAGGAGGCATTATATAAATATAATTCTGTCTTAATTTCCAAGTATTCCCTAACTGTAGCAAATTCTAACTCCTAGCCATGCTGTTATTACCAGAGAACTTTGAATTGCTAACTACTCCAGAATTAACAACCAATATGGATTGCACAGTAATCCCAAGCCACCTTAACTGCCCGGGTATTTTCTTTATCTTTATTAATTACTATAATTTTAATTTGCACCTCTGGCCAAGCCCTGACGGAGTGAAATATGATGCAATAATTTCCACCCTCAGTGGAGTCTGTAAACTGGCGATAGTAGATTGATCAGCTGTGATATATCAACCCCTCCCCCCCCCCCCCCCCCCCCCCCCGCCCCAACCCACCCACACAGATTTTCCTTTCTACAGATGTGTGAATAGCTTGAACAGACTTTAGCCGATTCATTACTGCCAGCCAACGCTGGCAGTTAATTTATTTCTCCTGCTTGCCTGTCCCATGTGCTTAAATGGATTATTTGACTAAAGTGAAGTTGCAACAAGTGTTCCGTTACTCTGTGGGAGGCAGTAAGTGCTCTCTGAAGACAGAACAATAAAAAGCATCCTCACAGGAAATGTCTCTGCGAGTGCTGTAGAATGCACTAAAGCTCATCAGGCTGGGTTCAACCTGCACAGGAATTTTATGGCAATAGTTCCATCTGGCACTGCTGAATTTGATGTCATTACCTCTGCCCTGAGTTATTTTTGTGATTAGTGAAGGAACACACTGGTTTCACGTTAAATTAGGTCATCCTAATTTGAATTGCAAAACAACATGGGGCAGGATTCTCCGACCCCCACGCCCGGGTCGGAGAATCGCTGGGGGCTGGCGTGAATCCGGCCGCTCGCCGAATTCTCCGAAGGGTGAAATGTCGGCAGGGCGTCAATCGCGCCGCCCATCTCGGAGAATGGCAGGAGCGGGCGGGAGAGAAAGGACGCCGGGGCTGCCCACATTCTCCCGGCCGGATGGGCCGAAGTCCCGGCGACATGACCACGGGTCAAGTCGGCGTCAATCAAAACACCTTTTTAACGGCGTCAATCAGTGCTGATTGTTGACGCCGTCCAGCATGGAGGTAGGTCACGGCCTGGGGGGTGGCCGCAGGAGAGGTGATGGCGTGGCCGCAGTCTGCGTGTGTGGGGGAGAGGTGTGTGTGGGTGTGTGTGCAGCGGGGGGGGGGGGGGTGGGGGGGGGGGATTCGGGGGGGTGCCGGGGACGGGGGATGAGTGTCGGCAAGGGGGATGGGGGGGGGATGAGTGCCGGGTAGGGGGGGGGTGAATGCCGGGGATGGGGGGATGAGTGCCAGGGATGGGGGGATGAGTGCCGGGTGCGGGGGGATGAGTGCCGGGGACGGGGGGGGGTGAGTGCCGGGTACGGGGGGGGTGAGTGCTGCGGAGGGGGGGATGAGTGCCGGGGAGGCGGGGGTTGAGTGCCGGGTAGGGGAGATGAGTGCCGGGTCCGGGGTGTGAGTGCCGGATACGGGGGGATGAGTGCCGGGTCCGGGGTGTGTGTGCCGGATACGGGGGGATGAGTGCCGGGTCCGGGGTGTGTGTGCCGGATACGGGGGGATGAGTGCCGGGTACGGGGGGATGAGTGCCGGGTACGGGGGGATGAGTGCCGGGTACGGGGGGATGAGTGCCGGGTACGGGGGGATGAGTGCCGGGTGCGGGGGGGGGGGGGTGAGTGCCGCGGAGGGGTGGATGAGTGCCGGGGAGGCGGGGGTTGAGTGCCGGGGACGGGGAGATGAGTGCCGGGTACGGTGAGATGAATGCCGGGGAGGGGGAATGAGTGCCGGGTACGGGGGGGTGAGTGCCGGGGAGGGGGAGATGAGTGCCGGGTACGGGGGGAAGAGTACCGGGGGGGGCGAGTGCCGGGTGCGGGGGGGGGGGTTATGAGAGCCGGGTACGGGGGGGATGAGTGCCGCGGAGGGGGGCAAGAGTGCCGAGGAGGGGGGGTGAGTGCCGGGTACGGGGGGGGATGAGTGCCGGGTCCGGGGTGTGAGTGCCAGGTACGGGGGGATGAGCGCCGGGTGCGGGGGGATGAGTGCCGGGGAGGGGGAGGTGAGTGCCGGGTACGGGGGAATGAGTGCCGGGCATGGTGGGATGAGTGCCGAGTATGGGGGGGGTGAGTGCCGGGGAGGGGGGGGATGAGTGCCAGGTACGGGGGGATGAGTGCCGGGGGGGGGGGGTGGTAGTGCTGGGCACGGGGGAATGAGTGCCGGGCATGGTGGGATGAGTGCCGAGTACGGGGGGGGTGAGTGCCGGGGAGGGGGGGGGTGAGTGCCAGGTACGGGGGGATGAGTGCCGGGGGGGGGGGGTGGAAATGCCGGGGAGGGTGGGATGAGTGCCGCGGAGGGGGGGGATGAGAGGCGGGTATGGGAGGGTGAGTGCCGGGTGCGGGGGAGGGGATGTGAGCCGGCTACGGGGGGGTGGGGATGAGTGCCGGGTACGGGGGGGATGTTTGCTAGGTACGGGGAGATGAGTGCCGGGGGGGAGGGGGGGTGGGAGTGCCGGGGAGGGGGGGATGTTTGCTGGGTACGGGGTGATGAGTGCCGGGGGGGGGGTGTGGAAATGCCGAGGGCGGGGGGATGAGTGCCGGGGAGTGGGGGATGAGTGCCAGGGAGGGGATGAGTGGCGGGTACGGGGGGGATGAGTGGCGGGTACGGGGGGTGAGTGCCGGGTGTGAGGGGACGGGGATGAGAGCCGTGTAGAGGGGGGATGAGTGCCGTGGAGGGGAGATGAGTGCCGGGTATGGGGGGGATGAGTGCCGGGTCCGGGGTGTGAGTGCCAGGTACAGGGGGATGAACGCCGGGTACGGGGGGATGAGTGCCGGGGAGGGGGGGTGAGTGCCGGGAACGGGGGGGGATGAGTGCCAGGTACGGGGGGGGTGAGTGCCGGGGAAGGGGGGATGAGTGCCGAGTCTGGGGTGTGAGTGCCGGGTTCCGGGGGGGTTGAGTGCTGGGTACGGGGGGGATGAGTGCCAGGTACGGGGGGGATGAGTGCTGGGGGGGGGGTGGAAATGCCGGGGAGGGGGGGAAGAGTGCCGGGGATGGGGGTTGAGAGGCAGGTATGGGGGGGGGGTGAGTGCCGGGGAGGGGGGGGGGATGTGTGCCGGGTACGGGGGATGAGTGCCGGGTGCGGGGGAGGGGATGAGAGCCGGGTACGGGGGGATCAGTGCCGGGTACGGGGGGGGGTGACTGCCGGGGAGTGGGGGAATGAGTGCCGGGGAGGGGGGGATGAGTGCCGGGTACGGGGGATGAGTGCCGTGTCCGGGTTGTGAGTGCCGGGTCCGGGGGGGGTGGGCGAGTGCCGGGTCCGGGGTGCGAGTGCCGGGTACGGGGGGATGAGTGCTGGGTACGGGGGGGTGAGTGCCAGGTACGGGGGGATGAGTGCCGGGTACGGGGTGATGAGTGCCGGGTACGGGGAGATGAGTGCCGGGTCCGGGGTGTGAGTGCCGGGCACGGGGGGGGTGAGTGCCGTGTCCGGGGTGTGAGTGCCGGGTACGGGGGAATGAGTGCGGGGTACGGGGTGATGAGTGCCGGGTACGGGGAGATGAGTGCCGTGTCCGGGTTGTGAGTGCCGGGTCCGGGGGGGGTGGGCGAGTGCCGGGTCCGGGGTGCGAGTGCCGGGTACGGGGGGATGAGTGCCGGGTACGGGGGGGTGAGTGCCGGGTACGGGGGGATGAGTGCCGGGTACGGGGTGATGAGTGCCGGGTACGGGGAGATGAGTGCCGGGTCCGGGGTGTGAGTGCCGGGTACGGGGGGGGGTGAGTGCCTTGTCCGGGGTGTGAGTGCCGGGTACGGGGGAATGAGTGCGGGGTACGGGGGGATCAGTGCCGGGTACGGGGGGGAATCAGTGCCGGGTACAGGGGGGATCAGTGCCGGGCACGGGGGGATGAGTGCCGGGTACGGGTGGATGAGTGCCGGGTACGGGGGGGTGAGTGCCGGGTACGGGGGGATGAGTGCCGGGTACGGGGGGGTGAGTGCCGGGTACGGGGGGGATGTGTGCCGGGTATGGGGGGGATGAGTGGCGGGTACGGGGGGGGATGAGTACCGCGGAGGGGGGCAAGAGTGCCGGGGAGGGGGGATGAGTGCCAGGTATGGGGGGGATGAGTTCCGGGTCCGGGGTGTGAGTGCCGGGTACGGGGGGGGTGAGCGCCGGGTGCGGGGGGATGAGTGCCGGGGAGGGGAGTGAGTGCCGGGTACGGGGGGGATGAGTGCCGGGTACGGGGGAATGAGTGCCGGGCATGGTGGGATGAGTGCCAGGTACGGGGGGGTGAGTGCCGGGGAGGGGGGGGATGACTGGCGGGGGGGGGGGGTGGAAATGCCAGGGAGGGGGGGATGAGTGCCGGGGAGGGGCCGATGAGAGGCGGGTATGGGGGGGTGAGTGCCGGGGCGGGGGAGTGGTTGTGAGCCGGCTACGGGGGGGATGAGTGCCGGTACAGGAGGGGGATGAGTGCCGGGTACGGGGGGGGGGCGGTGAGTGCCGGGTACGGGAGGGTTGAGTGCCGGGGAGGGGGGGCGATTAGTGCCGGGTTCGGGTTGTGAGTGCCGGGTTCCGGGGGGATGAGTGCTGGGTACGGGGGGATGTGTGCCAGGTACGGGGAGATGAGTGCCGGGGGCTGAGGTGGAAATGCCGAGGAGGGGGGATGAGTGCCAGGGAAGGGGGGTTGAGTGGCGGGTACGGGGGGGAAATGAGTGCTGGGTACGGGGGGAATGAGTGCCAGGGAGGGGGGATGACTGCCGGGGAGGGGGGGGGATGTGTGCCGGTGAGGGGGGATTGAGTGCCGGGTATGAGGGGATTGAGTGCCGCGTATGGGGGGATGTGTGCCGGGTAAGGGGGGATGAGTGCCGGGGAGGGGGGGATGAGTGCCGGGTATGGGGGGATGAGTGCCGGGTATGGGGGGATGAGTGCCGGGTATGGGGGGGATGAGTGCCGGGAATGGGGGGATGAGTGCCGGGTATGGGGGGATGAGTGCCGGGAAGGTGGGGGGATGAGTGCCGGGTCCGGGGTGCGAGTGCCGGGTACGGGGGGATGAGTGCCGGGTACGGGGGGGTGAGTGCCGGGTACGGGGGGATGAGTGGCGGGTACGGGGGGGGATGAGTACCGCGGAGGGGGGCAAGAGTGCCGGGGAGGGGGGGATGAGTGCCGGGTATGGGGGGATGAGTGCCGGGTATGGGGGGATGAGTGCCGGGTACGGGGGGGTGAGCGCCGGGTGCGGGGGGATGAGTGCCGGGGAGGGGGGGGGGATGTGTGCCGGGTACGCGGGATGAGTGCCGGGTGCGGGGGAGGGGATGAGAGCCGGGTACGGGGGGATCAGTGCCGGGTACGGGGGGGTGACTGCCGGGGAGTGGGGGAATGAGTGCCGGGGAGGGGGGGATGAGTGCCGGGTACGGGGGATGAGTGCCGTGTCCGGGTTGTGAGTGCCGGGTCCGGGGGGGGTGGGCGAGTGCCGGGTCCGGGGTGCGAGTGCCGGGTACGGGGGGATGAGTGCCGGGTACGGGGGGGTGAGTGCCGGGTACGGGGGGATGAGTGCCGGGTACGGGGTGATGAGTGCCGGGTACGGGGAGATGAGTGCCGGGTCCGGGGTGTGAGTGCCGGGCACGGGGGGGTGAGTGCCGTGTCCGGGGTGTGAGTGCCGGGTACGGGGGAATGAGTGCGGGGTACGGGGTGATGAGTGCCGGGTACGGGGAGATGAGTGCCGTGTCCGGGTTGTGAGTGCCGGGTCCGGGGGGGGGTGGGCGAGTGCCGGGTCCGGGGTGCGAGTGCCGGGTACGGGGGGATGAGTGCCGGGTACGGGGGGGTGAGTGCCGGGTACGGGGGGGTGAGTGCCGGGTACGGGGTGATGAGTGCCGGGTACGGGGAGATGAGTGCCGGGTCCGGGGTGTGAGTGCCGGGTACGGGGGGGGGTGAGTGCCGTGTCCGGGGTGTGAGTGCCGGGTACGGGGGAATGAGTGCGGGGTACGGGGGGGATCAGTGCCGGGTACGGGGGGGATCAGTGCCGGGTACAGGGGGGATCAGTGCCGGGCACGGGGGGATGAGTGCCGGGTACGGGGGGATGAGTGCCGGGTACGGGGGGGTGAGTGCCGGGTACGGGGGGATGAGTGCCGGGTACGGGGGGGTGAGTGCCGGGTACGGGGGGGATGTGTGCCGGGTATGGGGGGGATGAGTGGCGGGTACGGGGGGGGATGAGTACCGCGGAGGGGGGCAAGAGTGCCGGGGAGGGGGGATGAGTGCCAGGTATGGGGGGGATGAGTTCCGGGTCCGGGGTGTGAGTGCCGGGTACGGGGGGGGTGAGCGCCGGGTGCGGGGGGATGAGTGCCGGGGAGGGGAGTGAGTGCCGGGTACGGGGGGGATGAGTGCCGGGTACGGGGGAATGAGTGCCGGGCATGGTGGGATGAGTGCCAGGTACGGGGGGGTGAGTGCCGGGGAGGGGGGGGATGACTGGCGGGGGGGGGGGGTGGAAATGCCAGGGAGGGGGGGATGAGTGCCGGGGAGGGGCCGATGAGAGGCGGGTATGGGGGGGTGAGTGCCGGGGCGGGGGAGGGGTTGTGAGCCGGCTACGGGGGGGATGAGTGCCGGGTACAGGAGGGGGATGAGTGCCGGGTACGGGGGGGGGGGGGGGGGTGAGTGCCGGGTACGGGAGGGTTGAGTGCCGGGGAGGGTGGGCGATTAGTGCCGGGTTCGGGTTGTGAGTGCCGGGTTCCGGGGGGATGAGTGCTGGGTACGGGGGGATGTGTGCCAGGTACGGGGAGATGAGTGCCGGGGGCTGAGGTGGAAATGCCGAGGAGGGGGGATGAGTGCCAGGGAAGGGGGGTTGAGTGGCGGGTACGGGGGGGAAATGAGTGCTGGGTACGGGGGGAATGAGTGCCGGGGAGGGGGGATGACTGCCGGGGAGGGGGGGGATGTGTGCCGGTGAGGGGGGATTGAGTGCCGGGTATGAGGGGATTGAGTGCCGCGTATGGGGGGATGTGTGCCGGGTAAGGGGGGATGAGTGCCGGGGAGGGGGGGATGAGTGCCGGGTATGGGGGGGTGAGTGCCGGGTATGGGGGGATGAGTGCCGGGTATGGGGGGATGAGTGCCGGGAATGGGGGGATGAGTGCCGGGTATGGGGGGATGAGTGCCGGGAAGGTGGGGGGATGAGTGCCGGGTCCGGGGTGCGAGTGCCGGGTACGGGGGATGAGTGCCGGGTACGGGGGGGTGAGTGCCGGGTACGGGGGGATGAGTGCCGGGTACGGGGTGATGAGTGCCGGGTACGGGGAGATGAGTGCCGGGTCCGGGGTGTGAGTGCCGGGTCCGGGGTGTGAGTGCCGGGTACAGTGGGGTGAGTGCCGTGTCCGGGGTTTGAGTGCCGGGTACGGGGGAATGAGTGCGGGGTACGGGGGGATCAGTGCCGGGTACGGGGGGATCAGTGCCGGGTACATGGGGGATCAGTGCCAGGCACGGGGGGATGAGTGCCGGGTACGGGTGGATGAGTGCCGGGTACGGGGGGGTGAGTGCCGGGTATGGGGGGGGTGAGTGCCGGGTACGGGGGGATGAGTGCCGGGTACGGGGGGGTGAGTGCCGGGTACGGGGGGATGTGTGCCGGGTATGGGGGGGATGAGTGGCGGGTACGGGGGGGGATGAGTACCGCGGAGGGGGGCAAGAGTGCTGGGGAGGGGGGATGAGTGCCAGGTATGGGGGGGATGAGTTCCGGGTCCGGGGTGTGAGTGCCGGGTACGGGGGGGTGAGCGCCGGGTGCGGGGGGATGAGTGCCGGGGAGGGGGGGTGAGTGCCGGGTACAGGGGGGATGAGTGCCGGGTACGGGGGAATGAGTGCCGGGCATGGTGGGATGAGTGCCAGGTACGGGGGGGTGAGTGGCGGGGAGGGGGGGGGATGAGTGGCGGGGGGGGGAGTGTGGAAATGCCAGGGAGGGGGGGATGAGTGCCGGGGAGGGGGGATGACTGCCGGGGAGGGGGGGGGATGTGTGCCGGTGAGGGGGGATTGAGTGCCGGGTATGAGGGGATTGAGTGCCGCGTATGGGGGGATGTGTGCCGGGTAAGGGGGGATGAGTGCCGGAGAGGGGGGGATGAGTGCCGGGTATGGGGGGGGTGAGTGCCGGGTATGGGGGGATGAGTGCCGGGTATGGGGGGATGAGTGCCGGGAATGGGGGGATGAGTGCCGGGTATGGGGGGATGAGTGCCGGGAAGGTGGGGGGGATGAGTGCCGGGTCCGGGGTGCGAGTGCCGGGTACGGGGGGATGAGTGCCGGGTACGGAGGGGTGAGTGCCGGGTACGGGGGGATGAGTGCTGGGTACGGGGTGATGAGTGCCGGGTACGGGGAGATGAGTGCCGGGTCCGGGGTGTGAGTGCCGGGTACAGTGGGGTGAGTGCCGTGTCCGGGGTTTGAGTGCCGGGTACGGGGGAATGAGTGCGGGGTACGGGGGGGATCAGTGCCGGGTACGGGGGGGATCAGTGCCGGGTACATGGGGGATCAGTGCCAGGCACGGGGGGATGAGTGCCGGGTACGGGTGGATGAGTGCCGGGTACGGGGGGGTGAGTGCCGGGTATGGGGGGGGTGAGTGCCGGGTACGGGGGGGGGTGAGTGCCGGGTACGGGGGGGGTGAGTGCCGGGTACGGGGGGGATGTGTGCTGGGTATGGGGGGGATGAGTGGCGGGTACGGGGGGGGATGAGTACCGCGGAGGGGGGCAAGAGTGCTGGGGAGGGGGGATGAGTGCCAGGTATGGGGGGGATGAGTTCCGGGTCCGGGGTGTGAGTGCCGGGTACGGGGGGGTGAGCGCCGGGTGCGGGGGGATGAGTGCCGGGGAGGGGGGGTGAGTGCCGGGTACAGGGGGGATGAGTGCCGGGTACGGGGGAATGAGTGCCGGGCATGGTGGGATGAGTGCCAGGTACGGGGGGGTGAGTGGCGGGGAGGGGGGGGGATGAGTGGCGGGGGGGGGGGGGGAGTGTGGAAATGCCAGGGAGGGGGGATGAGTGCCGGGGAGGGGCCGATGAGAGGCGGGTATGGGGGGGGTGAGTGCCGGGGCGGGAGAGGGGTTGTGAGCCGGCTACGGGGGGATGAGTGCCGGGTACAGGAGGGGGATGAGTGCCGGGTACGGGGGGGAGGTGAGTGCCGGGTATGGGGGGGGGGTGAGTGCCGGGTACGGGGGGTTGAGTGCCGGGGAGGGGGGCGATTAGTGCCGGGTCCGGGGTGTGAGTGCCGGGTTCCGGGGGGATGAGTGCTGGGTACGGGGGGATGTGTGCCAGGTACGGGGAGATGAGTGCCGGGGGCTGAGGTGGAAATGCCGAGGAGGGGGGATGAGTGCCAGGGAGGGGGGGTTGAGTGGCGGGTACGGGGGGGGAATGAGTGCTGGGTACGGGGGGAATGAGTGCCGGGGAGGGGGGATGACTGCCGGGGAGGGGGGGGGATGTGTGCCGGTGAGGGGGGATTGAGTGCCGGGTATGGGGGGATTGAGTGCCGCGTATGGGGCGATGTGTGCCGGGTATGGGGGGATGAGTGCCGGGGAGGGGGGGATGAGTGCCGGGTATGGGGGGATGAGTGCCGGGAATGGGGGGATGAGTGCCGGGTATGGGGGGATGAGTGCCGGGAATGGGGGGATGAGTGCCGGGTATGGTGGGATGAGTGCCGGGAAGGGGGGGGGGGGTGAGTGCCGGGTACGGGGGGGTGAGTGCCCGGTACGGGGGGGATGTGTGGCGCTACGGGGGGGTGGCGGTGAGTGCCGGGTACGGGGGGGGGGGATGAGTGCCGGGTAGTGGGGGTGAGTGCCGCCGACGGGGGGATGAATGCCGGGTACGGGGGGTGGTGACTGCCGGGTACGGGGGGGATGAGTGCCGGGTACGGGGGGGGGGGGGGTGAGTGCTGGGTTCGGGGGGGATGAGTGCGAGGTATGGGGGGGATGAGTGCCAGGTACGGGGGCTGAGTGCTGGGTACGGGGGGGTGAGTGGCGGGCACGGGGAGATGAGTGCCGGGGAAGGGGGGATGAATGCCGGGGAAGGGGGGGATGAATGCCGGGGAGGGGGGGATGAGTCCCGGGGACGGGGTGGTGAGTGCCGGTGAGGGGGATGGGGGGGTGAGTGCCAGGGGTAGGGGGCGTGCGGGCAAGGGAGTTTGTCTGCCTGGCCAGGTGCCATCCTCCAACAGTCGCGCCCATGCAGCCACCTGGCTGGGGGAGGGGGGGTACGGGCAATGATGACATGTCGTCGTTTCCCCACCCCGCAGGCCGTCATGTTTTCTGATCAGCCAGTGATGTTGGCTGCTGTGGCGGCAGCAGCTATTCTCCATGTTGCCCTGGAGGAGGAGGAGGAGGAGCGTGCCAGAGAGGCAGCGCAGGTTACCGCAGAGGAGCATGCCGCTGAGGGGCAGGTGGCAGCTGCCCAGGCTGGAGGTCACCCGCCCGACAGGACGAGGAGGAGGAGCAGGGGGAGCACATAGTGAAGGAGAAACACGAGGAGGGGGAGGATGACCTCGCGGCAGCTGCCACGGCAACGGAGGCACCCGAGGAGGTCCCGTGTGTACCGGCCCCGGCTGTCGTACCAGGACCTCATAGACCGGGAATGCAGGAGGAGACTCCGGATGAGCCGGGAAACCGTGGCACACATCTGCCACATCCTGGCACACCTGGCACCGCGTGGCACTAGGGGGGGACACCCTCTCCCCGTGTCCGTCAGGTTACGGTAGCCCTGAACTTTTATGCCACGGGGTCATTCCAGACGCCAGGTGGGGACCTGTCTGGCATCTCGCAGACATCGGTGCTCCGGTGCACCCGGGCAGTGACAGACGCCCTTTATGCCATTGCGGACCGCTCATCCGCTTCCCTGTGGACCGGGACAGCCAGGATGCCCGGGCCGTGGGCTTCTCTGCCATGGCCGGGTTTCCCACGGTCCAGGGCGCCGGGCTCTCACGGGCGCCGGTGGAAGCGTGTCTATTGCAGGCTATGGAGGATGATGACAACCCGCTCTGCAATGAGATCCTGGCTCCACATTGTTGGACGATGTCTGACCCATGGCCACAGTACCACCATCCACCCGGACCATCCCTGCATGCGGCTGTGACACTGCAGCGCACGATCCCGTCCTCTGCCCGGGTGGATGGTGAGGGCGGCCCAGGGGGAAGGGGGCAGACTCACCTGAGGCCGATGTAAGACCACCCCTCACACACACACTGGCGCTCAATGTACATGACACCCCCGCACGCTTCGGACAGAGCACAAAGGCAGCTTCTGTAGGTGTTAAAGTGATTTTAATAACAGACAGTGCATACACATGCCCTAGCCCCTATAACTAATCTGTGCCCTGCACCCATGCACACTTACTCAGTGTCTAATTGTTTGGCCTTACGGGCCCTTTGACTACGCCTAGGTGGTTC
The DNA here is from genome assembly GCF_047496885.1 of Scyliorhinus torazame. Taxonomy (NCBI): domain Eukaryota; kingdom Metazoa; phylum Chordata; class Chondrichthyes; order Carcharhiniformes; family Scyliorhinidae; genus Scyliorhinus; species Scyliorhinus torazame. The sequence goes on along the minus strand of NC_092719.1, from coordinate 195,854,023 downwards.
CCCAGACGGTACAGCAGAACTGGAGGTGGACTCCTGTGATTCCTGCCCTCTGACACTGGATCCCTTTGGCGGCCGTTTCCTGGGGCGTCCTGGCTTAGATGGGCCAGGCTGCGGCCCGGGCGACTGGGATGGCGAGCTGCCAGCCTGTCCTGCCCGTTGCCCACACGAAGCACCTGGGACGGAAGGGGGGTGGGGGGGGGGGGGAGTCCGAGGTGCTGCAGTGTTCCTGGACCTCCCCTACAGGGGGACCAGCAACTCCTCCTCCCTCGGGGTGCCCAAGGGCCCCAAGGCCACAACATGGGTCGGGCGTGCGAACGGACCGGCCATCCGTCGCCCCCCGACACCTGGCGCTGCCAGTCCTGGAGGCCTGTGCTGGTATCGACAGGGGCCTGCAGGTTTGCAGCCATGGAGCTCAGGGAGTTGGCCATCCCTGTCTGTGACTGTGCGACGCTGGCTAGCACATGGGCAATGGCTCCGATGCCCTCAGCGATGGCCTGCTGAAACTGGGCCATGGCCTGCAAGGATTGGGCCATTGCCTGCTGAGACAGGGCCACGGCGTTGAGCGCCTCTGCCATCTGCCGCTGGCTCATGGCCTCCTGTGAGAGGGCAGACATGTCCTGGGCCACAGACGCCGCCTGCACGGAAAGCCCCAGGCCTCGCAAACCGTTCCCCATATCTGACACTGTCGCACCCATTGCCTCCACCGCAGACGCCACCCGTGCGGTGTCGGCCTGGGTGGCACGCATGACTGGCACCACTCCCAGCTCCTGGACGCGGGTGCACTCCTCCACCTGCGACTGCAGCCGCTGCAAGCCGCCGTCACCCTCTTCGCTTGTCGCAGGTTCGGTGGTTGCATCGGGGCTATGGGTGGGTGTGGTGACTCCAGGAACCCGGGATCCATCTGGGCACCAGGATGCCCTCCAACTTCCCGGCCCCTCTACTGCTCCTACCTCCACCTGCTGTACCTGTACGGTTGCGTTGTGCGCACCAGTGAGTGTACCAGACGCCTCATCACTAAAGTGCCCAACCGAGGTGTCTCTGCGATGGTGGAGGGTGTTGGAGACAGCAGTGGCGTTGTGTGGTGCGCATCGTCCGACTCTGAGTCCATGGTACTTTGGGGTGGCGGTTCGTCTCCACCCATCCACTCTGGGTCATTGTAGTGGTCTCCAGGGTAGGGGTGTCCTGGGTAGGGGTGTCCTGGGTAGTGGTGTTGTGGGTAGGGGTGTCCTGGGTAGGGGTGTCCTGGGTAGTGGGGGGGCCTGGGTAGTGGGGGGGCCTGGGTAGTGGTGTCCTAGGCAGTGGTTTCGTGGCTCGGCTGTGATGGGGGCCTGTGGCTGCGCCGCTCGTCGCTGGGTGGCACACGTCTGCGTCGCCGCAACCGCACGAGACGGGGGCGTCGTCTACCTATTGCTCCAGGTCTCTCCGTCTCCTGTGGTCGCCCTGGGGCATCCTGGGGGTGTCACGTGCCAGAGGGTCCGGGTCTCTCCGTATCCCGTGGTCGCCCTGGGGCATCCTGCGGGCGTCGCGTGCCAGAGGGTCCGGGTTTCTCTGTATCCCGTGGTCGCCCTGGGGCATCCTGCGGGCGTCGCGTGCCAGAGGGTCCGGGTTTCTCTGTATCCCGTGGTCGCCCTGGGGCATCCTGCGGGCGTCGCGTGCCAGAGGGCCCGGGTCTCTCCGTATCCCGTGGTTGCCCTGGGGCATCCTGCGGGCGTCGCGTGCCAGAGGGTCCAGGTTTCTCTGTATCCTGTGGGCGGTCGGCATTTGCGGGGATGGGTGCCTCGACGTTTGCTCCTGAGATACACAATGAAGCATGCATGGTTAGACACGCAGGCAGTGATCAGGTGATATGGGGGAGGGGGGATATGGGGACGGGCTGTCGATGGCTCACTTGCTGGTGGGCCCCCGACCTCTGCATCGGCAACCTCCCGGTCCTCAAATCCGCCAGCCAGTTCCAGGGCCCTTTCCTCATGTAGGGTGAGTGGCCTCTCATCAGCTGGGCCCCCTCCAGTCCTCTCATGCTCCCTATTGTTGTGTGTGCGCTTCTCCTGTGGGGGGCAGGTGGGTGGCAGGGGTAAAGGGCAACAGTGTTGGACAGGTATATGAATGCACGCCATCGGTCGCATGTATAGTGCAGAGGTTAGAGTTAGGGTTGATTTCCCCTGGGGGTGTGCCGCACATCGGGCAGGGAGGGAGGGGGGGGGAGGTGGGAGGGGGGGGAGGAGGGGCGGGAGGGAGGGGGACTCACCCTGGCTGCCCTGACGAGGTCGTTCACCTTCTTGTGGCACTGGGCGCCTGTCCGTGGTGTCAGAGTCACAGCGCTGACGGCCTCTGCCACCTCCCTCCACAGACGCCGGCTGAGGCGTGGGGCGACCCTGCGGCCGTGTCCGGGGTACAGGGACTCCCACTTCTCCTCCACTGCGTCCAGGAGCGCCTCGATGTCGCGGTCCTGGAACCTCGGGGCTACGCGGCGGGCAGCCATCTTATCGGGTCTTCCGGGGTGGGGGGGAGCGTGTCTTTTGAGCCGTCACGCTGTGCAGCGTCAATGACACCGCACGGCGTCACCTTCCACGTCGGGTGACGCCATCGCGAATGGCGTCACACCGCTGCTAGCCCATTCGGGGCCGGAGAATTTCAATTGTTTGGGAGGGCCCTGATGCCGGAGTGATCCGCGCCGTGTTTGGAGTTTTCGGAGAATCCCGCCCATGGTGCATTACAGAACTCACTCCGAAATCTACTATCCTGTATGCTCCAGCACAATGCACATTTTGTAAGATCGTGACGATTTCTTAACCACTGCCTGCAGGGGTTAATTAACAGACAGACACAGAATTAAGTAACATCAACCAGATGCAATGTCACAGAACCCAGCAATAACAAGCAGACCCAATGACACAGAACCAGGAATAACACCCAGACCCAGTGACACAGAACCAGCAATAACACCCAGACCCAGTGACACAGAACCTGCAATAACACCCAGACCCAGTGACACAGAACCAGCAATAACAGGCAGACCCAGTGACACAGAACCAGCAATAACAAGCAGACACAGTGACACAGACCCAGCAATAACAGGCAGACCCAGTGACACAAAACCCAGCAATAACAAGCAGACACAGAGATACAGAACCAGCAATAACAAGCAGACACAGAGATACAGAACCCAGCAATAACAAGCAGACACAGTCAGACAGAACAAGCAACAAGCTGACCAAGTGACACAGCACCAGCATTAACAGGCAGACTCAGTGATACAGAACCCAGCAATAGCAAGCAGACACAGTGACACAGAACCCAGCAATAACAAGCAGACCCAGTGACACAGAACCAGCATTAACAGGCAGACACAGAGATACAGAACCCAGCAATAACAAGCGCAGACACAGTTGACACAGAACCAGCAATAACAAGCAGACACAGTGACACAGAACCAGCAACAAGCTGACCAAGTGACACAGAACCAGCATTAACAGACAGACACAGTGATACAGTACCCAGCAATAACAAGCAGATCCAGTGACACAGAGCCCAAAATAACAAGCAGACCCAATGACACAGAACCAGGAAAAACAAGCAGACCCAGTGACACAAAACCAGGAATAACATGCAGATCCAGTGACACAGAACCCAGCAATAACAAGCAGACCCAGTGACACAGAACCAGCAATAACAAGCAGATACAGTGACACAGAACCCAGCAATAACAAACAGACCCAGTGACACAGAACCAGCAATAACAAGCAGATCCAGTGACACAGAACCAGCAATAACACACAGACCCAGTGACACAGAACCAGCAATAACAAGCAGATCCAGTGACACAGAACACAGCTATAACAAGCAGACCCAGTGATACAGAACCAGCAATAACAAGCAAATCCAGTGACACAGAACCAGCAATAACAAGCAGACCCAGTGACACAGAACCAGGAATAACACGCAGACCCAATGACACAGAACCAGGAATAATAAGCAGACCCAGTGACACAGAACCAGCAATAACAAGCATACCCAGTGACACAGAACCAGGAATAACACCCAGACCCAGTGACACAGAACTAGCAATAACACCCAGACCCAGTGACACAGAACCAGCAATAACAAGCAGACCCAGTGACACAGAACCAGGAATAACAAGCAGATCCAGGGACACAGAACCCAGCAATAACAAGCAGACCCAGTGACACAGAACCAGGAGTAACACCCAGACCCAGTGACACAGAACCAGGAATAACACCCTGACACAGTGACACAGAACCAGCAATAACACCCAGACACAGTGACACAGAACCAGGAATAACAAGCAGACCCAGTGACACAGAACCAGCAATAACACCCAGACCCTGTCACACAGAACCAGGAATAACACCCTAACACAGTGACACAGAACCAGAAATAACACCCAGACACAGTGACACAGAACCAGGAATAACACCCAGACACAGTGACACAGAACCAGGAATAACACCCTGACACAGTGACACAGAACCAGAAATAACACCCTGACACATAACCAACAATAACACCGAGACCCAGTGACACAGAACCAGGAATAACAAGCAGACACAGTGACACAGAACCAGCAATAACAAGCAGATCCAGTGACACAGAACCAGCAATAACAAGCAGACCCAGTGACACAGAATCAGCAATAACAAGCTGACCCATTGACACAGAACCCAGCAATAACATGCAGACCCAGTGACACAGAATCAGCATTGACAAGCAGATCCAGTGACACAGAACCAGAAATGACCAGCTGATCCAGTGACACAGAACCCAGCAATAACAAGCAGACCCAGTGACACAGAACCCAGCAATAACAAGCAGAACCAGTGACACGGAGCCCAGCAATAACAAGCTGACCCATTGACACAGAGCCCAGCAATAACAAGCTGACCCATTGACACAGAACCCAGCAATAACAAGCAGACCCAGTGACACAGAACCCAGCAATAACAAGCAGATGCAGTGACACAGAATCGGCAATAACACCTAGACCCAGTGACACAGAACCAGCAATAACAAGCAGATCCAGGGACACAGAACCCAGCAATAACACCCAGACCGAGTGACACAGATTACAGTAATAACAAGCTGATCAAGTGACGCAGAATCAGCAATAACAAGCAGACGCTGTGACACAGAACCCAGCAATAACAAGCTGACCACGTGACACAGGACCAGCATTAACAGGCAGACCCAGTGACACAGAACCCAACAATAACAGGCAGACCCAGTGATTCAGAACCACCGTTAACAGGCAGACACACTGACAAAGACCCAGCAATAACAGGCAGACCCAATGACACAGGACCCAGCAATAACAAACAGACCCAGTGACACATAACCCAGCAATAACAAGCAGACCCAGTGACACAGAACCAGCAATAATAAGCAGACCCAATGACACAGAACCAGGAATAACAAGCAGACCCAATGACACAGAACCACGAATAACAAGCAGACCCAGTGACACAGAACCAGGAATAACAAGCAGACCCAGTGACACAGAATCTAGCAATAACAAGCTGACCCAATGATACAGAACCAGCAATAACAAGCAGACCCAATGACACAGAACCAGCAATAACAAGCAGATCCAGTGACACAGAAACAGCAATAACACCCAGACCCAGTGACACAGAACCAGCAATAACAAGCAGACCCAGTGACACAGAATCAGCAATAACAAGCTGACCCATTGACACAGAACCCAGCAATAACATGCAGACCCAGTGACACAGAATCAGCATTGACAAGCAGATCCAGTGACACAGAACCAGAAATGACCAGCAGATCCAGTGACACAGAACCCAGCAATAACAAGCAGACCCAGTGACACAGAACCCAGCAATAACAAGCAGAACCAGTGACACGGAGCCCAGCAATAACAAGCTGACCCATTGACACAGAGCCCAGCAATAACAAGCTGACCCATTGACACAGAACCCAGCAATAACAAGCAGACCCAGTGACACAGAACCCAGCAATAACAAGCAGATGCAGTGACACAGAATCGGCAATAACACCTAGACCCAGTGACACAGAACCAGCAATAACAAGCAGATCCAGGGACACAGAACCCAGCAATAACAAGCAGACCCAGTGACACAGAACACAGCAATAACACCCAGACCGAGTGACACAGATTACAGTAATAACAAGCTGATCAAGTGACGCAGAATCAGCAATAACAAGCAGACGCTGTGACACAGAACCCAGCAATAACAAGCTGACCACGTGACACAGGACCAGCATTAACAGGCAGACCCAGTGACACAGAACCCAACAATAACAGGCAGACCCAG